>NC_056743.1:1821587795-1821640295 GCF_019279795.1 Protopterus annectens | reverse complement strand
CTTCTGGCAGATAACTGAGGACTGAAGTAATTAAATAATGACAAATATTTGAGTTTAAGACTCCACATTCTTCAGAAAATTCATGCTAATGCAAAACCTATTATTTTATCAACTTTCTAAGTTTGTAAGAGCAATATTTAAAATCTGTCCATAGCTAAGCAATGGGCACACCCATGCAGCTACGCTAAAACTTTATTACACATGTGAAAAAAAAACAAAATTATTTGTGCATTTTTTACTTCATACCCTTCAGAATATCCATGCTAATGCTAAACCTGTTATTCTATCAACTTTCTAGGTTTGTATGGACAATTGTCCCTTATGGTGTTGTCCAGATTTCTTAGTCTGACAGGTTGGGAGGTCTAACAAGTGATCTTCCTCTATTTTAATTGCCATACGGCAATTCTGGTGTGCAGGGGACATGTGTATTGTGAGAGCACTGCTGTCAAACACACCCCCTGCACTTGTGCGCAAAACAGTGTCCGTATTACAGCATGACAGCACGCCTTCATGAATATGCATGGTGCGCTGCCATGCTGCATGGGAACGGTCCCTTCTGTACAGGAATAAGCTATTCCTGCATGGAGGTTTACTGAATCTAGGAGAAAGTCATTTCTTATAGGATTTAATCTAGTTTCCTACATTATTGAGTACTAACTCAAACAAATTATTCCTCTAAAGAGAATGGGAAGGAAAAGTAAAACACCCCCATGTTTACTAATTTCTTTAAAATTGCTAAATGAAGTATATATTTTCTTACATACCAAGGTATATAGCCTTCAGACAACCTGTATTTCCTTTATTCCACCTAACATTCCTTTCTACTATTTTTTAATAACATTTCCCTCCATTTTCTGTGGCCAAAATTTTTATTCCTTTCCTTGTAAAATAAAATGTATTTAACATTTGCTTACTGGGAAAGAGCCCATTTTCAGCAGAGGTCTGTACAGAAATGCTCCAGACACATGCCTTTGGAATGTGGGAAGAAGCACAAACTCCACACAGAAGGCACCCCAGCTGAGAATCAAACCAGAGAATATGTTGCTGTAAGGTAACAGCACTAACCATTACAGTGTGTAATCTTATCCTTTACTTAATTTCTTAACTGATCCTAGTAACTCTAATAGCTTTATTAAGTTCTTCATTTTCAGCTTTACTGACACGTTTACCACAATCATTAAATTATCTCCGTAGCTCAGGTATCTTAGTAAGACATACTTCACCATTATACACTGATCGTGATCCCTTTCCCAATATCTGCTTTCCCAGCTGCAACATTAATAACAACAGAATTATACTGTACTCATCCAACAGGCCTGTTTAATGCCCTTACCAACTTTGATTTTATTCCCTAGCCATCCATTAACAAATACATTTACCTAAGGCCACTTATATGCATCTCTAATGACCCTGCTCACATTTTTGGGGATGCCATACTGTTCAAATATGTCAATAACTGGCAATGCCTGATGATATCAAGCCCCTTCTTGAGATCATATTTCTGTTCTTCCTTTTACGGTTCCAATTCTAATGCTGTCCACTAATTTTATCAATATTAAAATGTCCTTTATATTTCTTCCTTTCTCTCCATATAATCCATCTTTCCTTAATAACTGCTACAAACCTCTTGTGATATACTGTCAGCAATATTTACATAAAGTAAAAGGTCTCTATTTATTGTTCTTTTTCTTTTTCTCTCTCTCTTTTGCTCATAACATTTTATGACCCCCATACAGATTTCCTTATTCTGTATTTCCTTTTTCACCCATTCGTTTATAGTTTTCTTTTTCCTCTTTTTGATTCTAAGCTCAAATCTTGTCCCATGTATTCCTGTCACTGTATAATGCCTATCTTTCTCTATGCCGCATCCAGTTATTTCCTGTAAACATTCCTTTCTAGCATAACCCTTGTATTGATTAGAAACTCAACTCCCTTCATTCCTTTTGCACCATTCCCCATGGATTTTTTTTTTTATATATAAGCCACTACAATTTCTGAAATTCCTATCTGATCCCTTATATTATTATTAGTCCCTTCTTTTATACTGGTCATTATATTTTCATTATGTTTTATCTGGTACCCTAATGAAGGTGTTAGTTCCTTGCCAGATTGCCTTCAATGAACTGAAAATATCCCTCTCCTATTGCAGGTTTCTGCAGGCCTTCATTATAAACATACTCTTCCTCCATTACCCTCAAATCTAATAAGAAATACCCCCACATACAGCTTGAAGCACTCAGGCCCTAAAACACAAATCTCACACTCTAAGCTACACATCTCTGACCATACATTCTCAGTTCTCAGGCCTAAATTGTGGGAGTCCCTCTTACCTGAAATTAATGACTCATACTCTTATTCTAAGCTTCAGTTGCTACTAAAATCACATTTTGTTAATTTAGCAGAATGCAGCTGTTATCCCTCACAGTGTCAAAAGTATATTCAATGCTAATGGCCACAATGGTCTTTTTAAGCATAACCATGCATTGCAAATGTATCCAACAAGTTTGATGTCATACAGGTTATTTAAAGGAGTATGAGTAAGCTAGGGCATATGTGGTCAAACATTTACAGGTTGCCTCTATCCATTAGAGACATACGTGACAAACTAGGGGTGAGTTTTTGATTTCCCATGCAGTGGTCTAGGTTATACTTCAATATGATCAGGGAAGAACTCTGTTTCAAAGAGATGAAAAGCCTGTTCCAGAGAAGGGATGTTCTCAGAGACACATACCTGTTCCACTGACATGTCCTATATATGTCTCAAGCAAGGTTTAAGTCCCTGAATCAAGTAGTTCAGATGCTGTTTGTTTTGCAGATATGCAAGAGGTCCATCACAGTGGGATCCTAGGATGCCTTGCATGTCAGACATAGATCACCCCCAACAGTCTGCAGGAGCCAAGTATAAAGAAAGGGCTTTGAGGCAGTCTTCAAAGGACATGTTGATAATCCCATGTTTTCTTTTTGTGAGGAACCTCTGTGGGTGTTCCAGTTGTAGCATGTGCCTGGATAGGTATATACTGAACAAGGAATTGTACTCAATGATGGGTCTGATGAAGGCTGAATACATTGGAATTATCAGATCATAGGATCATAGGCAGTTACTAGGCTATTGGCCCTGAGGCCCTTATAAGCCTAGCCAAGAGTTTAGCCCATGTATAGATAAGTCAGCACCCGATGCCCCTGTTCAACAGGGACACAGGTGGAATCCCATGGATGCATTTTCTATTTCCCATCCAGTTATCCAGGTTGTGCTTAAAAAGGGGTAAATAGGTACTCTCCTTGACGTGGAGAGGGAGTCTATTCCACAGATGGGCGAGTCTCTGGGACACAAATCTGTCTGCCAACAAGTCCTGTTGATGTCACAATCCAGGTTGAGGCCATGTGTGTGGGTTACTCAAATGGAGCTTGATTTGCAGATATGCAGCAATCCCATCAAGGCGGGGTCTGAGATCACCTTGTATGCCACAAAGAGGTCACCTCTGAACAGTCTGTATGAAACAGAGTACAGGGATAGGGCTTTTAGCCTATCTGTGTATGGTAAATTTTTTTAGACCCTGAATTCTTCTGGTGAGGAACCTCTGTGGTCCCTCCAGCTGCTGCATGTGCTTTGTGAGGTACATGCCTCAGTAATGGGCCTTATAAGGGAAGAATACAGGGATGTTATGACCTGCTTGTCCCTGGATGAGATACCCTTACTTATGAGGTGGACCATGTAGAAAGCTTTCTGTACAATGGAAGCAACATGATGGTCAAAAGTCAGGTTGCTATTAATCTGGGTGCCCAAATCCCTCATGACTGACTGCATGCTTAGGATGTTGTTATTAATGTGATAATTTGTGGGGATGTCACTCTCCCTGAAGGGGATGATGATGCATTTTTTGTATTCAGCTTGAGGCCATGTTTCTGGCACCAGTCATTTGTTTGGGTGAGACCCTTTTGGAGGATGTCCATGTCACTAGGGGAATTTATGACAGTGCCCATCTTGCAGTCATCTGCAAACTTGGTCAGCCATAGTCCACTGGTTTAGGCCTGCACCTTAGAAAAGTACATCCCAAATAACAGAGGCCCCAAAACAGAACCCTGGGGTACTCCACTCAATACGGAGCTACTGCTTGAGGTGGCTTCCCCTATTTCAACTAGGTGGGTTCTATCAGTGAGCCAGTTAGCTACCCATCTGGTAACATACAGACTGATGACTAGTTGAGAGAGTTTATCTGTTATGCCCAAGTGGGGAATAGTCTCAAAGGCTTTGGCCAGGTCATGGTAGGCGGTGTGCACTGTCTTCCCCATGTCTATGACTTTGGTGACTGTCTCAAAAAAGTCAACCAAATTTAACAGACATGACCTCCCCTTGTCGAAGCCAAACTGTGTGGGATCAAGTGTTTGAAGGTTGCCAAAGTCCTTGTTTATGAGGTACATGATAATCTGTTCGATGGTCTTGAAGATCAGACTAGTTAGGATGATGGGTCTATAATTTCCCAGATTAGTGGATGCTCCACCTTTGTGTAAAGGGATGACAGTGGCTGTCCATCACTCAGCTGGGACAAAGCCAGTAATCAGGCTTTGGTTGAATAGGGCACCTAGTGGTACTGCAAGTTCCTGCCTGAGTTCATGTAGAATGCAGCCTGGGATGTTATCGAGTCCCATGGAGACTGTATTTTTTTGTATTTGTGAGAACAGTGATGACCTGATCCCTAGATAGAAGGGGAAGGGGGAAGGTGCTGGAAATGTCCTGATTTACTGAAGGGGGGACAGAGGGGTGAAATTTTTGATGAATCTCTCAACCAGCAAGTTTGCTATATCTACGGCATTTGTATATGTGGTGTTCTTGACCACCAGTTCCTAGAATACCTAGGTGCTACCTTTGAGATTATGGACATATGTGATGAAGTCCTTATGACTGTCTCTAGTAGATGTGGCCAATTTGGACTCGAAGTTTGCTTTGGAGGATTTCACTAATGCTCTTATTTTCTTGGTCCTGAACAGCAATTTTTTTCTTTTGCTATAGAGTTTATTTATTGTAGATGCCCACCAGACAGGTTTGCTGTTCCTTGTGGCGGATGATTTAGTCCTGTCAGGTATTCTTGATTTCATGCATCTATATAAATGTTTGTATAGTAATTTGGTATAGTTTTAGTTACTGGTGCTATTTCCTAGAGAGGTGGAGGGGGCTGTGAAGCTGTTTATACCATCCCTCCGGGAGGCTGTAATCAGCTTTGGAAAAGTTTTTCTGTTTGACCCTAGCTAGAGGGGAGTCAGGGGAGATGGTGACTTTGAACATGACCGTTTTATGGTTGGATGTTACAAGGGAGGATGATACTGCAGGGATGCTGCAGTGGTTACTCATGTTGGTTAATACTAAGTCCAAGATATTATCACTGCTTTTGGGGCTATCGACTAGCTGTTCCAAATCATTTGCATTGACAAACTCGAGGAATTTCTGGGCATTTGTTTTATGGCATGAGTAGTTCTTCCTGTCTATGATTGGGTAGTTAAAGTCACCCAGGATCAGTGTAAGTGTTTGAATCTTGATAGATTCAAAGAGGTTTAGTAGGCAATTTTGGCATCTTGAGTCAGATTAGAGGGCTGGTAACTAGCTATGATTTTTAGAAGGGTCTTGTCAATGGTCAACTGCACCTGGAGTGTCTCCTGTGTGTCATGCTGTTTGACCAACCTGGAGGTGTGTATGTTTTTAATATGTATTGAAACTCCACCTGAATCATTTTCTCTTTGTATTGAGGCATCATTCTGGATGACAGTAAAATGATCCTTAAGGCTAGGGACATACCTGCCTGGAACTCATATTCAGTGAGTTCAATCATGTCTTTCTTCATGTAGTCCAGTGAGGTACATCTCAAGTCATTCACATCAACATTAACTATGGCAGTCATAAAAGGGGTCTATATTAGAACACCGAACATTCAAAATGTCGGGTGTTCTAATATCAAACCCTAGCAATCGAAAAAAAAAAAACATTGAACAATAATTTCCATGATAACTCTTTCCATAGCTTTGCATTTGGGACTAGTTAGACTAATTGGGTTTTAGTTTCTGGATTCCACTGAAGGTCTGCCCTTCTGCAAAAGGATGACTGTTGCAGTTCTCCACTCCCTTAACTTGAAGCCTGACTGCAGACTATGGTTTAATAGTGGCTCTAATGGTCCTGACAGATCATGTTTCGTGCTGTTCAGGAGGCATTCTGGGATATTAACAGGACTCATCAATGCAGTGCTCTTAGCCTTGGAGTGTGCACTTAGGACCTGTTCCCCAGTGATGGTCAAGGAGGGGTTATGTTTGAAGGTATTTCTTGAGGCTGGACTGGGGAGAGGGGCTGAGTTTGGTGGCCAGTAGATTTGTTATATCTTGCAGCTCCATGCAGGATGCTGTATTTATAATTAGGTCAGTGCATTGCTGTGTACAGCCTTTGAGGTTACAGACATAGCTAAAGAAAGCTGTGTGGTTCTCCTTGTCCCGGGAGGCTATTTTTACCTCAAATTTGTCTTTGGTAGACTTAGTATATCCTCTGAGTTGTTTTTTTTAGATTGTTAAGAGAGTTTTTATCCTGTTGAGCATTGTATTTTCTGACTGTTGCTGTGTCTTTCACCCTTATGTTGTACAACCTCCTGATAGCTGGATGCCACCAGGGTGGCTTGTTTTTTAGTTTGTTCTAAGTTTATTTCTAGAAGATACAGCTGTCTCTGTGCATTTATTAGCATGATTGTATAGCGTATCTGTGAACAATTCTTCATAGGCAACTTTTGTTACGGTACCAAATAACTTTCACACAGGGCAGTTCAGTAGAGAATAAAAAAATCTCCTTTATTGCACAGAAAAACATATACACGGGAGACCAGGAAATCAAGATCCCGACTCCTCAAGCTAGAGTAATCAACATATTTTATACCTTTTTTCATTAAAAGCAATATTATTGTGACAATATTAAAACTGCCACTGACTAATTAGATATGAACACTACAGCATTAATTTTGCAAAATACAGTCTCCTGACTGCTTGTTTATAACATTCCTTATTTGGCAGGAGTTCTGAATTCCATGATAGACCTTTCAGCTTAGAACAAGTACACTTTTCTAATGCATTCCTAACCCTGGCAGCACTTGCTAATATTAGACAGGAAAGCAAATAAATAGCTAAATACTGAAGGACCCTCAAGATTTCACTCTGTTATGAAAGCATACTAAAGACAAAATGCATGCACTAATATTTTTCCCTTCTCTGTACTTCTCACCCTTCACATTCCCACATCTGATGTTATAAAGCATCACTGAAATCACAGTACCTATTTACAACTGGACAATGACTACAAGTCTTCAGATGGACAGACACTTTTTTCACTTGCTATCAGACATTTTTCACATGCTGTTTCTTTCTGTCCCTGGCATGCACAATCTTTACACGGTTGTTTCAAAAATTTAGTTGTATTTGCAATGAAAACATGGCCACATTTTGATGGAACAAAAATACAATCTGAATACTGTGAACAGTCATGAGTAATACATACAATACTATGTATATTTTCACATTCCCTCTATCCTTTATATAAATTATCATATATTTTACTAAAATCTTGCAACACTTTTATCTTCATCATCTATTGTGCTATGATTTTTATTAATAGTGATCAGTGGGATAGTATCAAACCTATGCACGTGTAAACTGACATTCCTTCTGGATTCTAGTCATTTTAAAATCCATTCTATAAACATGAAGAGAAGAAGGCCTAACATTATTATAATGGCTATAAGCATGAAAAACTTTAAAATCCCATGTCCCCATCCAGAGAAAAGCTTGGTTAAACATTGTCATTGGGGGCTATCAGCTTTTTTGGCATGTGAATATTCAGCAACTTTTTGAATTATTTCTAGGGGGCAATGGATGTCACCAGCATTATCAGGAAATAAAAACAGCAGCAATCCATCTGAATGAGCATGCACATACCCCCTTTTAGGTGTGAGAATAAAGTCAAGTACCATGGGGATCTGTATTATCACACTGTTCATTGTAGTCAGTTATCGAGTTATCAAACTAATAGCCTCAAAAATGGAATTACTTAATATTTCAAGATATTAGACAATTTCCTAAGTTCCCAGATAGATTTTACTGCCCCATAATTAGGTTCAATGTCTGTTCCAGAAATGACACAATCTCCAAGATCCACGTGAGCAAGCCCATTAAAAACAGTTTGTTGTATACCATTATGATATACCCAGAAGTCATCTGGTTTACCAACTGGGTTAGGAAAGTCTTTAATGCCTCTCTTGCGATGAGCATCATGAATCTTTTCTTCCAGTAAAGCAACTATATGTTGAATAGTACAACCAATATAACAACAACTAGGCTAACTTTCCTTGTGCGCCATTTTAAGCCCAGCCAGCTAACCTATGTGAGAATCAGACCCTGCATCTTGTGTCTGTAAGGCCAGTATCTTAACTATTATGCCAGCCATCCTCTGGTTAATTACAATTTCCACAAATGCAGTAATATTGACACAATGCTTCCATGCTCTGCCCTCCAGTCCCGTCATAAATATTCCAAGTAAAATTGCAAGTACTAATTCTGACAAACAGTGTTCCATTTTTACAATAGCAAACATATTCCTTAGCAGTCATTGCTAGTTGAAGTGGCATTACGGTAAAGGGGGAAGGAGTATGTTTTAGCTTCAAATGTTTAGCTAGAAAAATAAGTCAAAATGGAGCATGAAGCTCAGAATCAGTCACTTGTAATGGAATCAATGGAATACCTGCATCATGCCTGATAACAATATGGGCACAAACCCAATACTTGCTAAAGTTGAGGGTCTGTACATAAGTACGCAAGGCAGCAGAAAAGGTATCAAATTTAGAGTGCCATTCAGTTGCTCTTACTTTAATTCTAATCAAATTCCTATTTATATTTTTAGTAAAGTGTATATTTCTAGTAAGAAATGATTCAGAATGTACAGTTACAATAGTTACAGTGGATGAAACACTTGTGGTTCCTGGTGGCAGACACAGATGGCACAAGATGATGATGAAAGCACAGTACTTGCAGTGATGATTGGTCCTCAGGGGAAAAACAATGAATATGTTGGGGCTGGAGAGGGTTGTGAAGAGATTGCAAACTAGGATGTTGGGTGGGCTGGTCATTGTACAAATGAAACTGATAAAAAAAGTCATTGACCAAGGGTCTTATTGACCAAGGGCCGTAACTACAGATGAATTCAAAAGGGAATGTTGTCTAGATAAGGCAATGTCCAAATCAGTGTCCAAATGGAAGGTTGAATCGGTAATGTTGGAATTGGAAGCAAGAAAAAATGTTATTGGACTTGAAGAAAAATAACTGGAAGTTGAATCACACCAGGATGAGGTACCTGAAATGTGGTTTTTAACTTCCTGGTCAGGAAATGAGGGTAACTTAAATGCATTCAGTTCTGGATGCTAGCTGGATGGCAGATTTGGAATCTGGCTGGATGGTAAATAGTTCACAGGTGGTTCTGGATTTAGTTTGTCTGGCAAAACATGATGCAGCAATGTCCCTGGCTTGTTGACTGTTTCTGCTGGAAATAGGTTCTGTTGATTCAAGTGGTCCAACATCAGCAGTGGTTTGGTTATACTCATCACAAGGGAAGATCTTTTTTGAAATGAGATACATGATCTAGATGAGGAGTCCTTTACAATAGATGGTAGTAGCAGTTGTGAACAAAACCGAGTTTGGTCCTTTCCATTTGGGGTTAGGTGAGTTTCTTCAGGACACAGGGCATGGTTATCTTGCTCTGTGGGTCATTGGGCTGCATGCAGAATGAGACTATGGCCTTTATGCAAAATACTTTACTAAAATGATATAAGGCCTAAACAACATGCCTTACATGGACAGACTCAAAGCTCTGTCACTATACTCTGTGTCCTACAGAATGATAACAGGTGACTTGTGTCTTGCATACAAGGTACTCAGCAACCCATTACTGATGGATTTACTACATATCAGTAAGCCAAATGGCATCAGCAATTCTTGGTCTAGGGATCTAAACCTCTTCTAAACCATCAACAGAATGGTTTGTAAGGCCAGGTATATCTTGTAGAGGATACCAGTGCTGTGGAACAGACATCCCCTTCTCATAAAACAAAGTTCATCTCTGTCCATAATCAAGCACAGCTTAGACCTATGCATGGAAAACAGAAAATTTACCCCAGGACTGCCCCCTGCACTACTAATGGATAGAGGCAGCTCCTAAATGCTGTATCCCATGCATGCATTCCATCAAATTATCTATGGTATGATCCCAGTTATTCTCATTGGGGTAATATGTAATTATCAACCATGGGATATGTAAGGCCGATCTCTAACCAGAGAGGATAAGTTAATTTGGGCACAAAAAGGAATACTGGCTAGACTTAAAATGACGCACTAGGGCAGATAGCCTAGTACTTACCTATGAGCCTATGAAAAAGAGAATGCAGTAATTTACACTATAAAATCATAGTGTCATCAATATCTTTCAATTCTAAATGTTTAGGGTGGGAGGTGGCAGGCATTCTCATGGATCTACCCATGAAAATTTAATGAGGGGACATTTATTTCTATGAGGACTTGCTGCACTGGTAATAAATAAATCTAAAGGCAATGCTTCTGGCCATTTAAGACCAGTTTCTTCACACACTTTAACTAGTCTACACTTAACAGTCTGATTAGCTCTCTGTATTACACCAAAAGCCTGCGTGCTATAGGGATAATGGAATTGTAATTAAATATTTAATGCTATACAAAGCTGCTGTATTACTTGACTGGTAAAATGGAATCCTTGGCCAGACTGGATACTACAGCGAGCACCAAGACAAAGGAATGCATTTTAATAGTAGCTTCTTTGCTACTGCATGTGAATCATTCTTCACATAATGATATGCTTCTACACATCCAGGAAAAGAGTCATTGACCAACATAAGCACATATCTAAATTTATGCACTTGAGGGAGCTGCATAAAGTTCACTAAAGACAACATATGGGTTTCCAAGGCTTTTTCAATGACTGAACAGATGCAGGCACTGATTTAGACACATTATGTTCTAAGCAAATTACATAAGTATTTACAAAATGTTAAGAAACTTCTGAGAGAAGAGGGGAATACCAATCAATGGAGATTTGTTTTATTAATGCATTTTTTTCCACATGAAAAGGCAAGTGATACTTTTTTTATCAATTGATTTAGATAATTTGGCAGGGCTACTACCTGACCATCTGGATGGCACCAAAAAGGTCCACAGAACGACCTTAGCCATCACTTATCCACCTCATCCTCTCAAGAGTCCTCTGTCTGGTATTGAAAAAACAATAACTTCTGTAAAAAAAGTTATTTTCATTTAATTGCTACAAAACAGGATAATACAGTGCAGCCTGTCTTACTGCAATACCAGCAAAAGTGTTACCTTTGATTTCAAAACATTCATCAGTATTATGTGTGGCATATTTCACTACAGCTATCTATCTCTGACTGATCTTTGCCAATTTTACATACTTCAGTTATGGCTACTAGTTCAGCTACTTGAGCAGATCATTTATATTTAACCATCCAGTTAGTAGAATGTTATCTTGTATACAAATGGACAAGGCTGCTATGATTTCAACATCATCACCAATTTTATGTGTGGCACATTTCACTGCAGCTACTTCTGTTGGTAATAATAAAGCATACAACAATTAATTAACAAATACAGCATTTTTAAATACTGTCTTTGTTGATGTTAAACAACCCTTTTCCTTCCAAAGTATGCCAAAATTGTGAACAACACTATAAGCATATTGAGAATCTCTAAATAATGTCACTGACTGATCTTTGCCATTTTTACAAGCTTCAGTTATGTAGCTACATCCATGTAACTGTCCAGTTTATAAAATGTTGTCTTGTGTGCAAATTGTAACGGCTGCTCTGAGTTTACCACCATCTCTTGAACACAGGAGCAATCTAAGAAAAGAATGGAATCTGGATTCTGCAAAGGGACATCTTTTAAACTGAATATAGGAGGAAGTACCATGTTAATAAGAACTACACAATCATGAGGTTCTCCTTGCAGGCATTAAAGAAAACAGGGTAAGTCATACTCACAACCTCTTAGTTCAAGAAATATGGACAAAGCCTAACATTTCAGGGGAGAAAAAGGCTCAAAAATAGGGACAGATTTTAAATATTGCTCTTACAAACTTAGAAAGTTGCCAGAAAGACAGGTTTTGAATTAGCATGCATTTTCCAAATGATATGAAGTCTGTGACTCAAATGAATGTCATTATTTAGTGACTTCAATCCTCAGTGATTTGCCAGAAAACCACAAATTTTATGAGGAAAAGATTAAAAATATAAGGCAAAAATCTGGAGATTCTGCGAAAATCTGTACAGTTGGGAGGTATGGAAGTGGTGGACATTGAACAATCCGTAAAGAAGAGCTATTAAGTAAAAACAATTCATATTTACAGAATTATGCTGCAGATAAAGATTACATATTAGTTTTCAGTAACAGAACTTCTACAGAATGCAGAACTGCCATATAATTGTCAAATTGTCATGCCTGATAGTGCAGCCACCATATTTCCTATATGTGGCATCATGGCCATCGCTATAAGGCAGCTGGGGAGGGCTCCAGCTGCAGGATCAAGAGTTGTGCTGAAATAAGCAACAGCTCTAAAGCCATCATTTCTGTGTTATGTTAACAAGCCTACAGATACTTTATTTCTTTCACAACAAAACAGAAAAAAAATCTCTTAGAATAATCTGGTACCCCAAGTGCAGAAGGATTTAAAAGCAATGTTTTTAATTGTACAAAAGCTTGTTCATGATTATCCCTCCAGGGTAAAGGTTCAGGGGTATCTTTTATTAACAATTCCAACAAAGGTCTTACCACTTCTGCATTGTTAGAAATCTATTTCTGACAGCAACCTTTTAAACCTAGAAAAGTTCACAGCTGTTTCAATGTAGTAGGGCATGGTGTTATTTGGATTGCAGCAATCCGTGAAAGCAAAATCTGCCTAGCACCCTCTGAATTAAGATGTCCCAGTTATTAAACCTGTGACTTCCATAAGTTCAATTTGTTTTAGTCAACCTTAAATCTTAATTCTGCTAGCTGAGCCAAAAGTTAAATAGTGTCCTGCTTACAATCTTTACAGTTCCTGAAGCTAAAATCAAATCTATGTATTGAATCAAAGTAGGCCCCCAAGGAAATTTAATCTAATCTAATTTTTTCTTCATTTCTCTAGAGAAAATGGTGGGATTCTAAATACCCTTGGGGTTATCTTGTCCAAGTGTACTGCTGATCTTTATAAATAAAACCAAACAGGTATTGACTATCTGGATGTAAAGGGATAGAAAAGAAAGGAGATAAAATGAATATTACTGAGAAGGTATGGCATCTGAAGGCACAGAACTCAGTATTGTTGCATGATTATTAACAACTTGAAATGTTAGTACTACAACAACATTCACTGCATGTAAATCTTGTGAAAATCTATATGTATTTTTTCCCTGTTTCTTAATGGACAAATAGGAGTATTACAGGGACTGGGAGCTGGGACAATGACACCTTGGTGTAACAAAGCAGAAATAGCAGGTTTGATTCCTTTTTCTGCCTCTACTGGCAAGGAATAATGAACTACCATAGGCATGCACTCATAAGGTTTTAGTGTTACACAGACAGGTTCCATGTCCTGTATGAGCCCTACCTCATTGGCATGGGCAGTCCAGAACTTTAGAGGAACAGCATTTAATTCCTCCATACTAATATTTTCTTCTTTCTGTTCTGCTGTTATGAAACCAAAAAAGACATCTTCATTTGACAAACAGTATTGGAGTATAACCTTAAAGTTTCTTTAGGAATATCTAATAATACACTATCAGGTGTGCAATAAGCAGTAAGTCTAGGTTTACATGGTAAATCTCTACCTAACAGACTTAAAGGAGCTGAATTTCCTACAATAAAATCATGCCATTAGTGAACCAATATGAATAGAAAAAAATGTATTTTCTGGTTAATCTAAAGGAATTCCGGACACACTTACACCCCAAATTGTATGTACAGAAAGTGGAAGGTATTTGGCATCTTCCAAAGTATTCATAGATCTAGTAGCTTCTGTATCTACAAGAAATGGGACAGGTGTATTTTGCACTGTAACATTGAAAAAGGGACCATCTTGATCAATCGGCACCAACTAAAATAACCGTATAGTTCATGCTCATGGCTATCCTAATGAGTTTGCTGTCACACTGGTGGCAGGAAAGCAGTGTTCTATACAGAAATTTTCTTTCAGTTTGCTGTGATATCTGAGCTTTTGACAAAATTGTTTGCTGACCAGATAATGGACATTAATTTCCCCAATGGCCAGTTTGAAATGCAGTGTACTTTGCAGAGCCTGTGGTGAATCTGGTGAATAATACTTTTGCTGATGCTCTCCAGGGCTTACTGAAAGAAATGGACTCTATCCCCCCCCCATGATTTCTTCTTCTTCTTCCTCACCCTCAGGAGTCAGTATTGAACTTCCAGAGTTGAATATCTACTAGCTTTTTCTTTTGCTCCTTTTCTTCCTTAAGTATATTATTTGTTACTTATACCATGACCCCCCCCATTAATACTCCAAAACATGCACGCTGATTGGTCAGCCTGCACGTTGTAAATCGACTTATACTAATGGGAAAAGGTCTGGTCGCCCGGACTTTTTCCATTAGTATAAGTCTTTTTTAAAACACTGTCTCGCTATGTTAAAGGAGTTTAACATAGCGAGACAGTGTGTAAAAAGCAATGGAGATCTTGCTTTCTCCGTTGCTTTTTTTTTAAACCTGTCTCGCTATGTTAAATGGGTTTAACATAGCGAGACAGCTTTAAAATAAGCAACGAAGATTTCCGTTGCATATTTTAAAGCTGTCTCGCTATGTTAAACCCATTTAACATAGCAAAACAGTTTGTAAAACGCAACGGAGATCTTGCTTTCTCTGTTGCTTTTTTCAAAACTGTCTCGCTATGTTAAATGGGTTTAACATAGCGAGACAGCTTTAAAATAAGCAACAGAGATTCTCCGTTGCTTTTTTTAAAACTGTCTCGCTATGTTAAACCCATTTAACATAGCGAAACAGTAAAAAGCAACAGAGATCTTGCTTTCTCCATTGCTTTCGCCCACAGCTCTGATGTACTGCGTAGGCATACGCAGGTGCAGTACATCAGGACTGCCGCAGAATACCAGACAGCTGCTGAAGGGCAGCAAGGAGGCATTATACAATGCCATTATTTAAGAAAAGTAATTATTTTTTTTCTTAAATAATGTCATTGTATAATAACAATAACCCACTTCAGGGTGTGGGTAATGCTGGATTTACCCATGGTTGGCTTTGTTTGGCCACTCAGGCTTCGCCCTCGTGACCAAACCACGCCAACCGTGGGTAAATCCAGCATTACCCACACCCAGGCGTGGGTTATTGCTATAATATTCTGACTGGTTTACGATTTTATAGATGCCTGACTTTGTCCAATTCAAACAAACCTTTTTAATCTGTTCTTCTTTTGGTAGTAACAGGCCATGTACAGAAGCTGCTGACAACACACTGGCTGCCATGTAGGTTCTGGATGTCCAGAGAAGGTTTCAAATGGACCAGTCATACACTGCAAATATGCATCTATATATTCTTTCTCTCTTTATGCAATAGCTTATATTCTTGCCTAATTAGGGGCAAGGGGGTGCTGTGGTAATGCTTTTAAGAGGTTATTTCTAGCAGCTAGAAATCCACCATATGTATGCTTTGAGATGTTCTCACATATGTTAGATTTGTCCCATATTTTTCTAAAAATATCAGGAGATGTGGAGGCTTTTAATATTGCTCTCAGGTCTTTTATGGTATGGTTTTCAAATGTAGATGTGCTTCTAAGATTTTTGTATATTTTGCTGAATATGTTCAAATAGGATGGAGAGACTGTATAATGATTTGAAAGTCCACTGCAGTCCATGATCATACTACTCGTATAGTAGGATCAGCCTCACTGTATCTAGGTTCTGTGGGTTTAGTACTTCTCACTAGGGGTGCATCTATGTTGAAGCTCTATCAAAAATCAGTAAAAGAGTAAGACTCTGTCTCTTCACCTGCAGACTGACTTGCAGGGAATGTCCACTGATATTCTTCCCCATCAGCAATAATCTGGAAGTAATTTGGGCTGTATCTGGGAAGTGGTAGTTGTTTCTGCAAAACTGGCCTCCACTTGTCCTCTTGGAGAGGGAGAAATGTCAGCTTCTTAAGGCATGGATGGGTCATAAGATGGAAGGGGTGTGGAAAGTAAGAGAGAGGCCAGTTATCATCAGATGATTTTGGCTGCATGTGTCATAATTTCTCTAACTATAGTAAAGGCTACATACCCTAGGAGTGGGACTTATCATCTGTACATTTTTGCGATATATTTACTGTTTGAATAGACACCTACAGCTGTAAATTAAGGATTTTAACTTATATTTTAAGCTTCTAACTACAAATTCTTTTTCCTTTTCCATATTTTTAGATTGTTTTTGCTGGTCATTAACAGCTGACCAAAGAGAAGCTGGTACCTTATTACACCACTGTTTAAATTTATTTTTAAAATTTTCTAAAATTTTATTATCAAAAGCACCTTTTTCTGGAAACTGCAAAGAGCTATAATTTCTTGTGAGCTTAGACCATTTTACCAAATAATTACAGCTGTCTCTTCCATACTTACTAGACATATACCTGCCTGGAGTCCCATACTCTGTCTCCTTAAAACCACATATACTGGCATCCATTATACAACAATGTCATACCAAAGAGATATATCCATCCATCCAGCCATCCATCCATTCAAAACCCCTTTTCCCATGTTTGCACTGCAGCTATAATTAGGGTCACTGACATTTCTAAGGAAAGAATCCTCTGTTCCTTTTCAGTATATTTGATTAGAACACTCTCACTCCGGAGAAGGACAGACTGTTCTTCTGTCAGTGAAATTCAGTCCATGTGACAAGGATACTCTGTCCTTGTACATAGCACACAAATATACATAAAGAATGTTTGTTTAAGTGATCACACAGACATCCAATTTCCTTGATTCAGACAATTTACCTGTTCACATGCAATTAAAACTAGTGAAGAAGGCTTTAATAAAGTTTACTTATAGAGACTTTAAACTCTGCTGAGATTTAAAATTGAATGCTGTCACACTAGAAACTTGCCTGACAGAAAAGCTCTCTCTCTCTCTCTCTCTCTCTCTCTCTCTCTCTCTCTCTCTCTCTCTCTCTCTCTTTAGGGCCCAGTGACAGTTTCTAATGCAGCAGAACACAAATGGCTTTTAACTCTGATTAGCATGGCACCAAACTGTTAAGGTACCAACTAACTTTCACATGAGACAGTTCAGCAGAGAATAACAATCTCCTTTATTGCACAGAAAGACACATACATAGGAAACTAGGAAATCAAGATCCCAAAACTCCTCAAGCTGCAATAATCAATATATTTTAGATTTTTTTTTTCATTAAAAGCAATATTAATGTAACAATCACAAAACAGCCAGCAACCAATTAGAAATGAACACCACAGCATTGATTTTTCTAAGATCTCATGACTGCTTGTTTATGACATTCCATATTAAGTACGCATTTTGAATTTTATGATAGAACTTTCTAGTCAGATCAAATGTTATACTTTTCCAATACTTTTCTAACTCTATCAGCACTTAATAATATTAGGCAGGAAGCAAATCAAAAAATACATATTGAAGGACACTCAAGATTTTATTCTGCTATCAAAGCATATTAAGAATGAAATGCACACAATAACATGTTTCCCTTTTCTGTACTTCTCACCCTTCACACTGTGCTCTCAGTGTTTAGGGGGGTTGAAAATTTGTCAGGTTGTCACTTAATAATACAAAGTTTGCCTTAGAATAGTTTCTAAATTTTAAGGGTTTAGCTAGGGTCACCAACTTTATTTTGATTTCAAAGGAGACGGCTTTATGGTTTGACCTTCCCAGAGACTGCTTTACACAGTGTTCTTTTTTGTTAGTGAGGACCAGGTATAGTATTTATGCTCTCCTAGGAGTCTCTGAGCCTCCAGATTTGGAGTCCTGTATGATTCTCAGTTTATAGTGAGGTAGTTAAAGTCACCCATGAATATGGTATTGGGTTGGATGGTTAGTGTTTCTAGTAAGTAAGTTTGAGTTATGTGTTTCCTGAATCATAAAGGGTGACCAATAGCTAGGTAGAATATGGTATAGGACTTTGCCTGTGGTAATTTGGGCATGGAGAAGCTTAAGCTCAACATCCTGTTTGACCAGCCTTGAGGTACCCTTGATATTGGTATAGATTGAGACACCCCCACCTTTAGACCCCGCCTATGCAGTAGCTGGGCTAAATATGCAGAAGAAATTGTACTCTTACACTGCTGAGGAGATCTCCATGGCTTCAAGCCATGTTTTGGTAACACAGATGTCTGCATTCTCTGGGGTGAGGAGAGCTTGGAAGGAGTGGAGGTTTCTCTTTGGACTTCTAGAATTGAGCAGTAGCACCTTTAGAGTTCCTTGGATTGGTTTTACTATGTCATAAGGTTTGTCAATTTGATGTCACCTAAAAAAGGCACTATGGAGAGGACAATGTTTTAGCCAAAATTTGAAAGCCCAGAGGGAACAGATTTAAAGCATTTTTGGCAAAGCAATGAGGTCTGTTGAATATACTCTTCCTGTGTTGACAAAATATCATACCCTCTTGGAATGACTCCAGAAGCTAAACCAGTCATCTTCTGGTCATATTGTGGTATCATCCTTGGTGAAGGTAGAATGCTGTTCACTGCTAGATTGCAGTCTGAGACACACAGCGTGGGGCATATAGTCCAAGAGCTCCATGACATCTCTCTCCATATAGTCCAGAGTGATACATCTGAGGCCATTTACATCTATGTGGGCTATGATAGAGTTATACTGGTACTTGTGGTTCAGTGAACTGAGTGTGTCATTGATCTGGTTTATTCTGGTCCCTGATTGAGAACTGACTGTGGCTTTCTCCTTATTCAGCCTGGTGAGTGGGACATCTGTGTATTTCACAACAAAGTCCCCTGTGACTAAAATATTGAGTTGTATAATGACTTGCCTTATGGGCTTAGAAGTTGAGGCTGCATGGGCAGTGGCTGTATGTGCTGTAGTGGGTGTTGTTTTGGAGTACTTTTGGGGCTACTGAAGATATCTGTTGTAGGTCATATGTCTGTTAGGCCTTTGTGGTTAAGAAGGTTACTTTTAAGAGCCTTAATTTATGAGAGTCTGTGTATCTGATCCATATTCTGTGCGGTGAGTGCAGTGTGTGATTTTCTGACAATCTAGTTGGTATTATATGTGCTTGTATGTAACGACTTTGTCTCCAGAGAAATTGCATAAGTACATCTCGCACATACCTTAGTTTGTTTAAGAGTAAACAGGTTGTCAGTAAACATAAGGCAATAGCTGTATTGCCTATGGATGCCCATGTGCACCAAGCTGGCTGTGGATAAATCACAAAGGTTCATGTCCATTGTTTCTGAATATGTTTGGATAGTCAGTCCACTGCTGCAGGACTGAAGAGTAGTAATGAAAGTATCTAATCCCATGCATGTGGAGCACTGCTTGTCCCTGCCCAAATTAGTTTCTCTTCATGCAACTGAGTAAAAAGGTAGTCTTCCTGGGCCAAAAGTACAGGAATGCAACAATCAGGTACCAGCAAACAATAGAAAGTAGCAAATTACATAGTAGCACTTCCCGGAAGGATTCTCAAAAGTGAAGATCTCAAGCAATCAGCAAAGAGTACAATATTAGGAACATATAAAATGACTTAAAGTAGAAAATCAAGAATTATAACAAAAATAATGCAGTGTCACTGTAATATTGTTACCTGAAGTGCAAAACAATAAAAAATATCTCTTAACTGCCAAGGATGGAGAAGGATTAATACAGGAGCCTCTCAGAGTATAGCTAGGATGTCAAGCAGCTAAAAGCTATGGGAGACATTTTCTAGGAAGGGAGGTTTACTAAAGAGCAATACTGGTTTCTGGGTTGGCACTCAATGTTCTGGATTTCAATGGGTTGGAAAAGTACATAAATAGCTTATACAATAGACAATATTAATTAAAGATGGGAGGGACTTTTGAAATCAGTTTACAAAAAGGGGAAGAGGGCAGAGATACAACTTTGTGAAGCAACAATGACAGAAGGGTGGAAAGGTTAGGAAAAAATCAAGATGCAATAAGCAAACTTGCAAGAGAAGGGATCCAATCATATAGAGCCAATACTGGAGCCCTGTGACGTCAGGCCCTATAGCAAGTCACAGTTCTTTTAGTCATATGACCCTGAGCTACAGTTCAATGACCCCAGTTAGGTTAGAATTTCAGAAACTTTAGCTTTCGCTTTTATGGTTAGAGGCAGGGGAGAACTGTAACTAATCATGTGGGCTGGGGAAGACATAAAAGGGAAAAACAGCCAAGTAAACAGAAAGACGCTGTAATCCAGCTTTAAGCAAGCAAATGATCATCACGATATAACACTCTAGTAGCAAAAACTGGAATGCAAATAGCTTTAAAAGCACTAAAGTACAAATTTGCAGTAGAATTTAAAATATTGCTACAGCAATCCCACTACAGTCTAAAGTACCAGACTATCTAGAAATTTACCAGTAACACAATTTATAAAAAATGCAGTATTAAATGACTAAATGAGGCTCAATTCTGGCAGTAGTTCATAGTTCTGCCACACCTGCAAATGAAAGTACAACTCTAAGGCAACATATAGAGCTCAAAACATAAACAGCTAGCTTTTACAAGTAATTCAATTTATGGAGATATATGTAAAAATACTGTATAAATGATGCTAAGATCTTGCAGTAATTCACAATTTCCCCACAACTGCAAATGAAGCTGCAAAAGTAAGGTCTGAGAACAAACTAAAAAAATGTAGATACATTGTTTTTGCTAAAACATGCCCCCAAATTCAGCAAGTTCTGCACGGAGTGCCTGACGAGTGCAAGAGCTGCTACACGTAATATGGCTGCCGAGCGATCCGGGAACGAGTCCCCAAGATGTATATGAGCGCGCCTACACTATTCCCGCATGGACACCACTGCAATATGCTAATTACTTCATTTGCTGGTAAAAATCATGCAAATGAGGTGGATTAGCAATCCAGGAAGCAGGCAGGCATCTGTGTAGGGATAGTGTAACCTGCAGAAATGTATTTGGTTAGTAACAACAATACCAGGGAATAGTGGTTCCTAAGGGGAAGGCTGAGTGTGAGTGTGGTAACTATGAATTAGCATTCTGTTTTATGCAAATGAGGGGACTGATACTGAATCACACATTTCCTCTCAGTGTTAGCTTGCACCCAACCATGTAGGTGCAACAATACCATTGTATAAATCTAAGAGGTAGATGACCTCATAAGGGGGAGTGTCATGCATGCTGTAAGCTTATTGCAGCTCTGTGGCCTGTGTTTGCCCTTAGCTAAGCACAGCTAAGGAAGGGTGTGTGTCTGAGGCTACCTAGCAGTGTTTACATTGCCTAAATGGGCGTGTGCACTGCGCACCGGGTTTTAAACAAAAAAAAAAAAAAAAAAAAAGGAAATAACAGCTCTGTTCACATCTGAGCACTGGGTATGTGCACCATGCCTCAGGGGTTAAACAGGAAGGGAAAACAGCAGTAGGAAAGCAATCAAGGAGAACTAGGATAGCTGGCAGGTGAAATGTATCAGAATTAGACAATTACACATGGAACAGCCTAGCACACTACTATACATTATGTAAGCACCTTCCAGTCTGGTTTTTCCCACAAACTCCACAGCACTGGTGTACACAGATGGGGAAATTTTACCTGACAAAACTAACAAAATGACAGGGGCTGCTGTTGCTCTCATACATCAATATGTGCAAGAGGCTGGGGGTGGTGAGGATGTGAATGCTGATGACCATCCCACTGTAAGGAGGATGAGAAGAGTGTACAAACCCAGGCCAACCTACCAGGAGCTACATGAGCTGGAGATAGTGGAGTGCTACAGGGTGGACAGTGACATTCTACAGCAAATTGTTGAGCTGTGCCGGCCCCTCCTCACACACAGAACCAACAGAGGGGAACCCATCCCTGTGGATGCCAAGGTAAGTGTAGGCTTAAGAATACTAGCCACAGGTACCTTCTAACGGCCAACTGGGGATATCACAGGGATCTCACTGGCATCAGCATCCAGGGTACTCCACCAGTTCCTGGATGCCATGTGAGCACATGCCGGTGAGCACATATATTTCCTAAACACCCGTGAGGCATTGACTAGCAATATGCATCTCTTCCACCAAATAGCAGACTACCCTGAGGTAGTGGGTACTATAGACTGCATGCACATATGCATCAAAGCACCACCCAGTGAGTGGGGTTGGGTCTACATAAACCATAAGGGCTTCACCTCCATCAACTGCCAGGTCATCTGCGATGCCCAGGGCATTATCTTGAATGTGTGTGTTGGCAGCACTGGAAGCTATCACAACTCACACATCTGGCATATGACACAGCTGTACCAGTCATTTGTCAGTGGGGGCATCCCATATGGCCAATTATTGGGGATGCTGGCTACGCACTGCAGCCGTAGCTGATGACACCCCTCAGAAATGCACATACACCTGAACAAGAACTCCATAATGAGGCACACGCACAAACCAGAATCATAATAGAGCATGTGTTTGAGATGCTGAAGTCATGGTTCTGCTGCCTGGACATAGCCAGTGGAGCCTTGCAATACTCTCCAGCTACATGTACACTAATGTTTATAGTATGTGCCATGCTACACAATATGATCCTGTAGAAACAGCTGCAGCAGGAACAGCATAGGGCAAGGTCACACAGCCCTCCACCATTGCCAAGGCCATCACAGGCACAGAGTGACTTGAAGGAGGAACTACCTGAGCCTGACCATGTAGGCAGAAGGAGATGTCCCCTGTATGCCCTGGCCTTGCCAAAGAGGCAACACATAGCACATACACTAGGGACCCAGAGAATGACACCTCTCTCCGACTTGCACATGCAGTAAAAGGGATGCCAAACATGACACTACCTGTGATTTACCATGTATAGGGAGTGTACTATGTGCATCCAACATAGTCAGCCCTTCAGCACCGTCCTCAATACTTGCACAACCACAAGGTAAGTCACTCTTCCTATCAATTACTAAATGGAGTAGTATGTTCTGATAATTGTATCTATGATATAGATGCAAGCATGCAAGGGAATCAGGTGGCTGAATGGGATGGCAGCAGATAGTGGACACCTATATGGGCAGCATGAAATCCATAACAAATACTGGTGTCAACATACTAGGCAGTACAGGACAAGGTGACAAGTCCCACTGCAGTATATGTGGTGGCCCAAATGTGTGTCCAGAGGACACACACTTGCATGTCAGTGAGGCTCACATACCCACTACAAGACACAGCCAGCAGGACAGGTGCAGATAACCATAAATAAAGGCTGGGCAAAGGACTCCAATTTATGGCAATGGTGAACAGGCCCCCTCCAGACCTACACAGACAGACTACAACAGGTCTGGCAGTTGCATGTTAGGTCTGAAGGGTAAGAAGTATGAAACTGAAATGTATGTCAATAAAACCTAAGATCTGTACTCTACTGATATGCCTCCAGTCTGCATGATAGGCCAGAATACAATATGAAATGGAAGCCAACAGCATACCTGAAATACCAGTACAGTCATAGCAAATGTTTAAAGTCATCAGGTGTGTGCCCCCCCCACAATACTATGTAGAAATGCAATAACATATAAGTGTGAGGAGTAATATCAGATTACAGGAGCTGGCTCAATCTACAGGATAGAATGTTGCATGTGTACAATATGCAGGGGACTGTGTGTTAGGTTGTTGTGTGTTTAATATTGTCTGGAAGTGGTCAGCATGTAGGCATGGAGGGTTGTGTCTTGGTGGCATATGGGGCGTACTGTGGTTAAGAGGGCCATGTTCTGACAACTGCAGTGCCAACCACAATGCTTCTCAGCAATACCCATGTCATGAGTCATCCATACTCACTGTCTAGATGTCAATATCTGTCACCATCTGAAAGATGGACATGCCATGAATGTGGGCACATACATGCACACAGTACACAGATGGAAGTACCCTAGACAGAGTGCATAAAAAATAATTGTCAACTGCACACAACTACAGGTTAGCAGCACATTAGTTGTCCATGTAGTATGGAATACTGATGTAGGCTGGCCAGTCACATGCACACCACAAAGGGCACAGTTATGAAGTAATGAGAGACTGCCTATGTCCCCGCACAAGGCAGCATAAGGGGAATGTCCCAGGTATATCTGTGAGTCAGCTACAAGTAGCTTCCATGTAACACATACACTCAGCTCTCCCTACCATCAGTCACAGGTTTATCACAGGTCATATCTTTGCTGTTGGGAATGAGTACAGTATGACCCCATTTCTGTATGGGAACACCCACAGAATGCATCAGGCTGAAGAGGTGTCCTATGCAGGTATGTTCCTAGCTGTAAGCAGCACCCTGCCTGCATCTAGACCAATGGATTAATATAGACAGAAACTAGTGCCATTAACACCTCACACACTTACCCTGTCACCCCAGGGGAATCCACTGGCTCGCAGCCTGGTAATGTAGGAGTGACAAAATGCACTGGCCTACTACAGATGGCCGGCATCACTAACAAATGGCCTACAGTCCTCTGTCAAAGACCTGTGCTTCACCTGTAGTGCCAATGTATGGTATCTCATGGGGTCCCATCTAACAACCTAACACAGTCAACAGAACACAAATGCAAAGCCATGTTTACAAATCCCAGTAGCATGCCCCCCATGTCCTACTGCATGAACTGTGGACCAATCCATACATACTGCTGGGATGAAGGGCCAACTATAGGGATACTTCTCAGATATTGCCCGCATAATGTTAGGAAGAGGATAGAATAACAGAGTTGGGGGGTGTAGAAATATGGACGTCATGGAGTGTGTGAAGTCTGAAACTCTGATGTGTGCCCATACTACCCCTGCCTGCAAACCCAGTAATGGGTGGCTAAAAACCTGCTTGTAAACCACAATATGAAGGGGAGCTGAGCAGATATATGAGCCCTGACTCTGAGTAACCTGGGTGAATCTGTACAGCTGAGAGGTATGGCCACAGCAGGATATGGCCATTCTGTTAAGTCGATATATGTACAAGAAGGGGACCCTCAGCCACCATAGTACCAAGGTGCTGGACTGTTTACACAGACCTATCAGCAAGTGTCTGCAGCTACCCCTCCAGAATGGCATGAGTGTGGAAGAATGTGTAGGCTGTGGCCGCAATACTGGATTCAGCTTCATTCATCTTGTATTTCCCAGGAAATAACTGTGAGCAAATAATTATATATGTCAGTAGTTGATGACATAATACATCACAGTGTTAAACAGTACATATGTCTAAATATCTCTGCTAACACCAACCATGTAACACAAGCAGCACAGACAGCAATAGTTACAGTATCCCCCTGTCACCCATTGTGACTCCATATTGTCAACCTATCTACAGATAACCTACAGCAACAGGTTTCTAGCTGCAGGTGTAGAACACCAAACCCTGGACTGGAGTACAACCCGACCTGGAATGGATTCACACACTCAATACAGAAGGTCATACTGGGCATGCTCCAACACTTGAAATGAAGCCCATGTCTGACAACACAGTGGGCTATACATATCTGTCATTTGCAGATATCTGTGCACACACACCAAATTGTACACCATTTATGCTCCACACACATACTGGATAGGAATACTCACACATATCCAAGGCCAGCACACTATAATATGTAAAACATACACACACAGAGATGTGAGGAAGAGAGAGACAGACAGTGACAGAGAGAATTCCATTATGAGGCCTGCCCCACCCACTACACATCCAATTGGCCTATATCACATGATGTGTTGATGTCAATGATGTAGACATTCCTTCTGGTAGCCCTCAGCCCTATAGTATTAGTGGTACTTGTGATAACTGTGAAACACAATAGTACAAAACAGTATTCATGTAGCATTTGTATACTCAGTCCTGTCAAATGTAAAGTTGTGTGTGACTGAGTGTGTGTGTGTGTTTCCAGAGGAAGGATTTATGGTCCATTCACACAAACTGCACTTCCCATTGCTCATGTTAGCACGCCTGCTTATGTCAGTCACCATGAAATAACCCTTTGGCCAAGTTTTGGCTCTGTAAGCTATGTGGCACTTGTGATAAGTGTGTAATACTGTAGTGTAGCAAATTATTTATGTAGGTGTTCTAATCCCAGACATGGCAACTTTTAAACTGTGTGTGGAGGTGAATGATTTTGTGGCCATTCACACTCACTACACCTCCCATTGTCCAACTTTAGAACTCCTGCTGATGTCATTCACTTTGAAATAACCCTTTGGCCAAATCTCAATCATATAAGCTACGTGACACTCATGATAACTGCATAATACTGCAGTGTAGCAAACTAGATAGGTAGGAGTTCTCACCCTAGACATGGCAACTGTTAAACTGTGTTTGTGTGTGGGTAGGTGAAAGATTTGGAGGCCATTCACACTCACTAAACCTCCCGTTACCCTACTCTAGCACTCCTGCTGATGTCAGTTACCTAGAAATAACCCTTTGGCCAAATCTCAGCCCTATAAGCTACATGGTGCTTGCAATGACTGCATAATACTGTAGTGTAGCACACTAGTTAGGTAGGAGTTCTAATCCCAAACATAGCAACTATTAAACTATTTATGTGTGTAGTGGTAAATGGTTTTGAGGCCATTCCTACTCACTACACCTCCCATTGCCCTACTTTAGCACTCCTGCTGATGCCAGTCACCTTGAAATAACCCTTTAGCCAAGTTGCAAACCTGTAAGCTATGTGGCGCTCACAATAACTGTATAATACTATAGTGTAGTATGCTAGATAGATAGGAGTTCTAATCCCAGACATGGCAACAATTGAACTGTATGTGTGTGTGTGTGTGTGTGTGTGTGTGTGTGTGTGTGTGTGTGTGTGTGTGTGTGCGGAGATGAATCATTCTGATGCCATTCACAATCACTACTCCCATTGCCCTACTTTAGCACTCTTGCTAATGTCAGTCTCCTTGAAATAACCCTTTGGCCAAATCTCAGTTCTATAACCTATGTGGTGCTTGTGCTAACTGTGTAATACTGTAGTGTAGCAAATTAGTTAGGTAGTAGTTCTAATCCCAAACATGGCAACTGATAAACTGTTTGTGTGTGTGGAGATGAATTGGTTTGAGGCCATTCACACTCACTACACCTCCCATTGCCCTACTTTAGCTCTCCTGCTGATGTCAGTCACCTTGAAATAACGCTTTGGCCAAATCTCAACCCTGTAAGCTACGTGGCATTCATGATAACTGGGTAGTACTGTAGTGTAGTAAGCTAGATATATAGGAGTTCTAATCCCAAACATGACAGCTGTTAAACTGTGTGTGTGGAGGTGAATGGTTTTGATGCCATTCACACTCACTACACCTCCCATTGTCCTACTTTAGCACTCCTGCTGTCAGTCACCTTGAAATAACCCTTTGGCCAAATCTCAACCCTATAAGCTATGTGGCGCTCATGATAACTGCATAATACTGTAGTGTAGCAAACTAGATAGGTAGGAATTCCAATCCCAGACATGGCAACTGTTAAACTGTGTTTGTGTGTGGGGAGGTGAAAGAGTTTGAGGCCATTCACACTCAATACACCTCCCATTACCCTGCTTTAGCACTCCTGCTGATGTTAGTCACCTTGAAATAACCCTTTGGCCAGATTTTAGCCAGATAAGCTACATGGCACTCACGATAACTGCGTAATACTGTAGTGTAGCAAACTAGTTAGGTAGGAATTCTAATCACAGACAGGACAACTGTTAAACTGTGTTTGTGTGTATGTGTGGAGGTGAATAATTTTGAGGCCATTCACACTCACTATACCTCCCATTACCCTACTTTAGCACTCCTGCTAATGTCAGTCACCTTGAAATAAGCCTTTGGCCAAGTCTCAGCCCTATAAGCTATGTGGTGCTTGCAATAACTGTGTAATACTATAGTGTAGCAAACTAGTTAGGTAGGAGCTCTTATCCTGGTCCTGGCAACAGGAATAATGTGTGTGTTTGTATAAGAGAGTGTGTGTGTCTTTGTTGACACCTGATTTTGTGGACATTCACACTTACTACACTTCCCTTACCCCTCCTTTAGCACTGCTGCTGATGTCACTCACCTTCAAAGATGCCTTTTGGAGAACTCTTCACTATATAAGCTAAGTGGTGCCTGTGATAACTGCGTAACACCATAATGTAGCAAGCTAATTAGGTAGAGATTCTAATCCTGGTCCTGGCAACAGTGATAATGTGTGTGTTTCTGTGAGAGAGTGTGTGTGTCTTTGTCGACACCTGATTTTGTGGACATTCACACTTACTACACTTCCCTTAACCCTCCTTTAGCACTGCTGCTGATGTCACTTACCTTCAAAGATACTTTTGGACAGCTCTTCACCATATCAACTGCATGACACTTGTGATAACTGCTTAATACTATAGTGTGGCAAACTACTTAGGTAGAGATTCTCATCTTAGTAACAATGCTAATGTGTGTGTTTGTGTGAGATAGTATGTGTGCCTTTGTTGACACCTGATTTTGTGGACATTCACACTTACTACATTTCATTTACTCCTCCTTTAGCACTGCTGTTGATGTTACTCACCTTCAAAGATACCTTTGGACAGCTCTCTACCATATAAGCTCTGTGGTGCTAGCGATAACTGTGTAATACCATAGTGTAGCAAACTAGTTAGATAGGGGTTCTAATCCTGGTCCTAGCAACAATGATAATATGTGTGTTTATGTGAGACAGCATGTGTGTCTTTGTTGACACCTGTTTTTGAGGATATTCACAATTGCTACACATCCCTTACCCTTCCTTTAGCACTGCTGCCGAAGTCAATCACCTTCAAAGATACCTTTGGAATACTAGTAATCACAAATGCACAGCACAAACCACCAAACAAAAGTAACACAACAGACTCTTTTGATACCAATGAAGGCTGTCCCTCCACTGAATTCCTCTGTTCACAGGAACATAAATTACGAATAATACCACAGGAAAGCTCCAACAACAAGAAAATAATTTGTTATAATAAAAACAAAAACAAGTAGATTTTAGATTAAGAGCTTTCATCTTCACTCGGGAGACTTCATCAGAATCATCCTATAGAGTAGCTATACACTTTATATACAATGCCACATCACTTTTCATTGGCCAAACATTTAATTCAGCAAAATGAATTAACTCATGAAAGTTCAAATACGTTTAGCAATGCTTCAGACCATAAAATATAAACACATATATAAATATAGTTAAAAGTAAATATAAATATAAATGTGAATGTAAGAAGTAAATGACTGTGTATTAAATATTCTAAAATAATAAACTTATAGATGTTACCAATAAAAATAGTAAAAATACAATTATAACCATAAAATTCCATTTTAATGTGCAGACTGGAGTGAATTTGTTATTAAAGGCAAACAGTTCCAAGATCCTGGGGGAAATAAGTATTTATGAAATAGAAGGTAACTATAAAAATAACTATGAAAAATATATAAACATACATCAAAGTATATATTTATACATATACGTATCTAATTTGTTCCTTATACAATGTATGTGAAGTTAAAATTACATAATATGATATACTATAGTGTATAAAAATACTAAAAAAGTGTATTAATAGAAAATACTGTGAAGAAATGATTTGTAATGTTGTTTCAGTATTATTTTTTGTTTCAGTATTATTATTATTTTTATTTTATTCTTATTCCTTAACTATGGTATATTTGCTTTAGGGGTCCAGTCTTTTTGGGTTGGATGCTAGTAATTTTAAAGTAGGGGTGATGGATATGTGGTCATTCAAACCTGGACTATTACATGCATCCAGCCTTAACTGCCAGATCATTTCCCAAAATTCCAATCGGGTCTCCCAGTCACCCCCTCTCTCATTTTGTTTTACTTCCTCTAGCTCCCACAATTTGTAATCTGCATCCTTACAAGTTAATAAGTGTCTGTATAAGGCATTATCCTCGTTCTTCCTATTAATGTCATATGTATGCTCATATATACGTAATCTTAAGTTATGCTCTGTCTTTCCAATATAATATGCCCAACAAACCTTACAGTACACTAAGTACATCACTCCTTTGGTGTAGTAACTGGAATAAGTTTTACCCTTAATTTTGAAACCAGTACTGGGTATATCCAAATCATTTTGTTCCAGCTACAAAGGGATATTGGGAGCACCTGCCACACTTAAAGGTGCCAAGTGGTGGACATGTCCCCCTCTATAACCATCCTTTTTCTTCTCCAGTATATTCTTTAGGTTAAAATTCCTTTTAAAACTAAATCTTAAGGGATTTTGAAACAGTTCCACCCTCGTGGGCATCCTTCTGAACATATCCCAGGTGTCATTTATACATTTTTTGACTCACCCTTTATTGGCATAGTGTGTTAATGTCAAGTAAGAAAGTTGTGATGTAACTTGTTCAGTACTTCCCAAGATTTTATTAGCTCCAATAATTTCTCCACTAGTCAATAGTGGTAAATAAATTGATCCCTATCCTTCCACAATACATCTTTGATGCGATTGATCAATTTGTCAGGATATGCCCTTTTACCAAACATATTATAGACAATCTCAATTTCTTTTATAAATTCTACATTGTCCAATGTTATTCTTGCTATTCTAACCATTTGCCCCTTTATAATATTCTTTTTAAGATTGTATGGGTGATCACTCTCATAATGTAAATATGAGTTAGAATAACATTATTTTCTATATATACTGGACCTGTAGACTTTGTTGGTGTAATCCTTTTGTAACTTCACATCTAAATAGTATGTTTCTTCCACCCCTAATTCATATGTAAATTGTAAAAACCCAGTACTCTGGTTCAAATAGTCCATAAAGTCTGGAATTAATTCCTCAGTTCCATCCCATAAAATGAATATATCATCCAAAAATTGGTAGCACCCCAAAATGTGTGTAAAATAATTGGAATTGAAAACAAAATGTTGCTCCCAATACAACATAATGATGTTGGCATATATGGGGGCAAAGGCCGACCCCATGGCAACCCCATCTGTTTGGTGATACAAATCTCCTGGAAAATAAATATAATTGTATCTCAATACCATCTCCATATTTTCCAAAACAAGTTTAAATTCATCAGATGATAGAAAGCCAAATTCAACCAACAATTTTTCAAACCACATTAGTCCTGCTGTGTGGGGTATTACTGAAAACAATTTATTTTACATCGATGATGAGGAAAATAATACTGTCTTTGTAACAGGTGGTATCAATTTTATTTAAATAATCCCAAGAATCCACCAATATGTGTGGATATCTTGGATAGAAGTTTTTTTTTTTAATTTTGTGTCTACGTATATGGTTAATGGTTGTGTTTTTGATCCTTGTGAGGTGACAATTGGTCTCAGGGGTGGATTGTCCACCACCTTATGTATCTTGTAAATGCCAAAAATAGCTGGAATGACAGGCTTGTGTACCCTTAAGAATTGATATAGGTGTATATCAATCAACCCCTGCATTAAATTGTCCTCCAGGGTTAAATCAATCTTTTTACATGAAACATTAAGCTCATTCCTTGATACAACAGCATATCTATTATCAGTATTTAATATTTTCAGCATCTTTGTGGTGTAATCCCATTGATCCATTGGTTCCCTATTACATCCTTGAAGATGCACTTACCCGAATACGTAAACACTGATACATCTTCATCGAACCGCGTAATCATCGATCGTGCTGAAGCGGAATCTGAAACATCGAATCATCATGGTTGGCTCTTCTGTGGTATAGCTCCTTAAGGTAAGTGTGCGATAGTTACGGACCTTAGGGTTAGGGTACGGGTTAAGCTAAGTACATAGATGGTAATGTATGTGAGATTTAGTGTAGGGTTAAATGTAGGGTTTTGTTATGTTTATGTGTGTGGATTATTTATTCTGTTTGGGTATAGTTTGTTAAGGTAAGTGTGTGATAGTTAGGGACCTTATGGTTAGGATGTGGGTTAAGGTAAGTGCATAGATGGTGGTATATGCAAGATTTATTGTAGGGTTAGAAGTAGGGTTTTGGTTAGTATATGTATATATTTATTTAGTTTGGGTAGGTAGTATGTAGCGGACAGTGGGGTGGGACAACTATGATGGTTCAAGGTTTTGAATTTCACGGTTTAGGGCATTAGGTGTATTCATGGTTCGTGGAATATGTCTCGGTGTTTATGTATCCGGTTACTAGGGCTTTTGAGCTTTCAATATAGGCCCAATCCATTAACACCATCCCGATCCCCGTTGTCGGGTTTCATGACTCATATCTTTGCATTTTCACTTAGTTCCTTAAGTAGTTTCCTCTCCTTAGGGGATAGGTTTGAACTAACCTCCTTCACATTACCATATTCCTTTTTTATCAAACTGGTTACACACATCTCAAAATTCTTTATATCCTGGTGCAACAGTGGGTTATAAGTACTTCTCTTTTTTTAATTTTGCACCTTAGGTAGGGTTTGAACCATCTTTAAATAACTGTGCCAGGTTAAATTTTCTTGTGAATAATTTTGTCAAGTATTAAATCCTCTATATTAGGTTTTTTAACTGACACAAAGGTGAAACCTTTTAAAAATAAAGAAAAATAACTGTCATCAATGGTTAAATCAACGTAGTTATAAATATTAAAATTATTTTGTGTATGGATAGTGACCTTCCTCATGTTTGCAGTCTCAACATAACTTGCAATTTCTATATTTTGGGTCACATCTAATAAATTCCCAAAGTTACTATTATCACTAATTATTGGGGTAATTTCCCTGGGGGAAGAAAGTGTTATCTCTTTTATCCCATTTTCCCATGTTGGCTTGTATGGTAATTGTCCGTCACTTCTGCATAGGAAGGTTGATGTATAAGATTTTGAATTATCTTGGACCTCCTGGACCCTTCCCCCTCTAAAAGGCTACCTGTTTCATGATTACTTTAATCATATCCTGGATAATTTGTATTATTGTTATAATGTGTTTTATATGCATTGTTCCCCCTTTGTCCCATATATTCTTTCTCTTCCCATTGTGAATAGTTAATGTTCTCCCTATATCTAGAACTAAAGTTTTGGTTTGTTCTCTTGTTGTCACAATAGTAAACCCTACCATGTTCATATTTATGGATATCTCTTGCCAGTTTGGACACCTTTCTTTTGTGGTTCTTAGCCATTAAATCCTCCACATCCTGTAACACCCTTAAATATACATTCTTATATTCCAGAACATTAAATAGTAGGTCTGCACTAATCACCTTATTAAGCTTATCAATGGAATTTTTACATTGCTCCATTAACATTTCATTGATATTTATCATAGCCTTCAAGATTAAAATACCGCAGTCATTTAAAATGTTCATTACAGTTTTAAAAAATTCAGTGTCCTTGATTGTGCTATTGGGAAACTTGTTAAGTTTTAAACCTTTTGGTACAATCTTTTGTTCAATACATTTCCTAAAATACTAGTTATCTAAAGCTAGTGTTTTGTATCTAGATAACTGAATTTTTAAAGTCTTAACACTTGTTGTCGTATGTCGTATTTTCTTTCCATTTCTTTCCTTCGTCCCTCTCTGCTTGCAAAACTGATTTGTCCAACCACTGATAAAAATATACCATAATTAAGGAATAAGAAAAAAATAAAAATAATAATAATTCTGAAACAAAAAATAATACTGAAACATTATGAATCATTTCTTCACAGTATTTTTTATTAATACACTTTTTTGGTATTTTTATACACTATAGCATATCACATTATATAATTTTAACTTCACATTCATTGTATAAGGAACAAATTAGATATGTATATGTATAAATATATACTTTGATGTATGTTTATATATTTTTCATAGTTATTTTTATAGTTACCATCTATTTCATAATACTTATTTCCCCCAGGATCTTGGAACTGTTTGCCTTTAATAACAAATTTCATTTCACTCCAGTCTGCACATTAAAATGGAATTTTATGGTTATAATTGTATTTTTATAGGTAACATCTATAAGTTTATTATTTTAGAATATTTAATACACAGTCATTTACTTCTTATATTCATGTTTATATTTATATTTATTTTTAACTATATTTATATATGTGTTTATATTTATGGTCTGAAGCATTGCTAAACGTATTTGAACTTTCCTGAGTTAATTCATTTTGCTGAATTAATTGTTTGACCAATGAAAGGTGATGTGGTTTGGTATATAAAGTGTATAGCTACTCTATAGGATGATTCTGATGAAGTCTCCCAAGTGGAGATGAAAGCGCTCAATCTAAAATCTACTTGTTTTTATTATAATAAATAATCTTGTTGTTGTTGGAGCTTTTCTGTGGAATTATTTGTAATTTATGTTCCCCTGAACAGAGGAACTCAATGGAGGGACAGCCTTTATTGGTATCAATAGGGTCCGTTGTGTTACCTTTGGAGAACTCTTCACTATATGAGCTCCGTGGTGCTTCTAACCGTCTAACACTGTAATAGCAATACATAGCTGGGTAGGGGTTTGAATCTCTGTACTGGCAAGTGTTTGTGTGTGTGACATCACTATCCTGTGAGAGTATTGGGGTGAACAGGATCCATTGCGGTGTGGGTTTTGTTACAGATTTATATATCCCAATGTCCACATTGCATGGCCAACAGTTGTCAAACACTGTAGAGGTTGTTGTAGACAATCCACAGCCATAAATGTCTACTGCCATGTGCAATGACTGTGTAACAGTATGAATTAGTGAACAATATAGGCAACAAATATACTATCCAGAGACCACTCTCCATCCACAGATCATGCGCAAACATGCTTTGTTCTTTCTCTCTTCCTTTCTTTCTTTTTCTCTGTCTCTCTCTCTCTCTCTCTCCCTCTCTGGTAGATGTGGAAAAATATACCTGCTTTGCATAGGCAGCAGCTTGACTTTTGTAAGTAATGCGCATGATAAGCTGATGGCCTGGGCACAAATTGGAGTCCCTCACTTGCTAATTGCATGTGGAACAGATGTGGTATCATTCCTATAGCCAATTGCATGGAAAGACACTCCTATAACTAAGAACTTCATGTGGGTGTTGGCCCTTTTCCTTCACTGTGAGCAGGACTTCATGTGGGTGTCTGACAAACAGCATCACTGAGGGTAGTTGGAAATACCACTCACAACAAACACTGGAAACAGGCCAACAAACTGGAGGGGGATGTTCCAGACTTGGGGACAGAATGTAAGTATTGCTGTTCTACATTTGAAGTAATGTTGATTTAACATGGTTTGTGTGGATATGGCGGTTCTGCAAGATTTAAAGCCTGGCATGACAGTGTTATGTGGTTGAGAAAACTCTCACCTGTAGGGCTATCTGCAGAATGGCAAGAATTTGGAGTCTTACATGTGGTGTGTAACTCACACATTTTCTATCTTTATAAATGCAGTAGCATACTCTGATGATTGCAGTCAGTAAATGGTAGCATCCATGTGTGTTACTAACTTCATATCCCTCAGAAGAGACGTGTCACAACAAACCCTGTTACACCAGCAAATTTCTCAGTTTATCACAGCAATATGTCAATATTAGCCTTGTGTTTGTGCCTCTGTCCCCCAGGTCTGTTACCCTTTGTCCATATGTCATGCAGTAAGAGGTGGATATGTACAGTATATCATTATTTACTAACATCATTCCTGATATCAAGCCAGTGATATATCAGACTGCCAGACATGTTATGTATAGGAGGCCTTATATTTGAGGACAAAACCTGGACATTCTGTTGCAGTCTGTACAGTTGTGAGGTCTGTGTACTTATGGTGATTGTTCACAGAGTGTCAGTATTGTGTAGCAGTGTATTGTGAATATGGTATTTTGCCTGTGTATACACTGGGGTAGATGTCAGTATTCTTGGTCCTGTTCTATCTGATGCTGCATGCTGCTCCAGTTTCTGGCACCCTATCAGCGTATATGTTTGTAGGGCCAGACTGAGACATGTCCCATACCACAGTCCCATACTATATATATATATATATATATATATATATATATATATATGTATATATATATATATATATATATACATATCCTTGTTATGTGTAAACATGAGTGTTGTATATACCGTCTCAGATTTATCCCACCATATCTATCTGATATGTGTATATTTAGATATAAAAACATGACTGATTCAACACTATTTTCACTAACAAGTAGTAAACAATTGTAGTAGTTAAAGCAGTTGTTCAATACTATTCAGTATGTGTACTGAATGACATATTTGAAAAAGCAACAGATGTTTTTATGGCTTAGTGGTTATGTGCTGTGACTGTAGGTTAGAGGTTCCTGGGTTCAAGACCTGCAAGGGTGGTTTATTTTGTTGCTAGGCAGAACAAGGACTGTTGGATATAGAGTGGTTAAGGCAGTTTTGAGCAGCTTTAAATGTGTTTGTACTGGTTTGTGTGAAGGTAAGCCATGCTAACATATGGTTAAATGTATAGCCACTTATAGCCTGTAGACTTCGCTTACCAGTGCACAAATCTGCTTAGCATTTACATTTGAGGAATGGTTACACCTGCTAAGCATAGCCTAGCCTTGGACCACTGATCACAGTCCAGACTGATAAAATGTAATTTATTTTAATTTTAATTTAATCTAATTCCCTGTACATAAAATGTCTCTATGTGCTGCCATCACAGTAGCAAGGGGTGTAAGCATACTGTATGGGACACTTGGCTATATATCCACTATCTCTTCTCTTTGGATTTGTTTCATACATGGGTAGTATCCCAATTTATATGTAGTCACACTTGCATGCTACACCAGCTATAGTGCACTGGTTGACAGAAATAATTTAACACATATGGTATCATTATGTTAGCACTTTTAACAGTGCTTTTTCAGTTAAGAGTAGATTGCAGATTGTAGTACTGGAACCATGCACCCCTGCATGCAAAGCTGGACTCTGAGTACTGAGTATCTTGTTCTACTTGTTTGAGCTGTATGTTTATATGTACCTCCTATTGGATATTAATCTGATATGTTGATATTAACTGTAGACTACTATGGTTTTTGGACATGTCATTGGGGAGTGCTGTCATGTAGTAGTGGCATATCTTTCAGTTTCAGACATGTATCTTTTAATACATTCATCCTAATACATAACCTGTTGGCTAGCTACTTTCTGTCTGTCCTCTGTACAGATGTGCAGATGTCAGGTATTGTTACGGCCATGCCACTATGTAGGTGCCCACATTGTATTGTGCTGTGGGACTGGACACTGCTGCAAGTTCCGACATATGGGACATTCCTTAATATGTGTCTTGCCCCATTTCCTTGCCTGTGTGAGGGACATTACAGAGGGTGGCAGTACGTCACAGGACAGGACATGTGGCAACAGCCAACCAACATGGGGGACATATTCCCAGATTTGTTCATAGGTTCATAGGTAGGTACTAGGCTATCGGCCCCAGGGCCTATACAAGCCCAGCCAAAAAGGTACCCTGGCTTTTGCCACCCAAGAAAATAATTTTCCTGTGCTACTGTCGAGCAGAGCCATAGAGGTGATCCCCAGGGTGCATTTCCTATTTTCCATCCAATCATCAAGATTTTTCTTGAAGAGTGCTAATGAAGAGCTTTGTTTGATATAGATAAGTAGCTTATTCCAGAGTATGGGAAGTCTCTGGGACAGGACTCTATCCCTCCGGCATGTTCTGTTTATTGTGGTGACAAAGTTTAGGTCCCTAGAGTGTGTAGCTCGGAAGGATTGGGATTTCTTTAAGTGGAGCATGTCCAACAGCTCTGGGTTTGACATAGCTTTGTATGTTAGGCAGAGATCACCTCTGAGTAGGCGATATGTGATGGAGTAAAACTGGAGGTTTTTTGAGACGGTCAGCGTAGGGCATCTGTTTGAAGTCGGTAATCCTCTTTGTGAGGTATTTCTGCGGCCTTTCCAGTTGTTGGAGATGTCTTGTGAGGTACATACCAAAAGGGGCGTTGTACTCTATAATGGGTCTAATGAGTGATGAGTGGAGGGGAACAATGACCTCTTTTTTTCTGGATGAGAAACCTTTTGTGATGTGGTGTGCCATGTAGAAGGATTTCCTGACTACTGTGGCGATGTGATTATCAAAGGAGAGACTACTGTCCACCTGTGTCCCAAGGTCTCTTATCACACTTTCAGTGTTAAGTATACTACCGCCTATGTTGTAGTTCATGGGTACAGAGTTTTTACCAAAGGGGATGACAATGCACTTTTTGGCATTGAGCTTGAGGCCATGGCTTTGTCACCAGGCATCTGTCTTAGTGAGACCCTTTTGTAGGATGTCCACATCGTTAGGAGTTTCAATTATGGCTCCTAGTTTGCAGTCATCTGTGAACTTCATTAGCCAAAGACCTTCTGTGTTAGCCTGTACTTCAGAGAAGTAGATACCAAACAGGAGAGGGCCCAGGACTAAACACTGTGGTACTCCACTTGTCACTGGTCTGAAGTCGGATTTGGTGTCTGCTACTTTCACAGTGTGGGTTCTGTCAGTGAGCCAGTTGTCAACCCATCTGGTGACATAGGGATCTATACCCAGTTTAGTGAGTTTATCTATAATTCCAGAGTGGGAGATGGTGTCAAAAGCCTTGGCAAGATCTAGATAGGCTGTGTGAACCACCTTACCCTTGTCTACGGCTTTAGTGACTGCTTCAAAGAAGTCTATCAGGTTTAGGAGACATGATCTGCATTTTACAAACCCAAACTGGGTGGGATCCAGAGTTTGGAGATTACCAATGTCTTTGTTTATAAGTTCCATGATGATATGTTCCATGACCTTGCAGACCAGGCTCATCAGGCTAATGGTGCGGTAGTTCCCAAGGTCCATGGTGGCTCCCCCCTTGTGAACTGGGATAACCGTTGCTGTGTGCCATTCAGCAGGCACAAAGCCTGAGGTGAGGCTATGATTGAACATGGTACTTAGGTGGGGTGCCAGTTTGTTCTGTAGTTCATGTAGAACACAGCCTGGGATGTTGTCTGGCCCCATGGATGCTGTGTTCTTGGCTTTGGAGAGTGTGGTTTTTACCTGTACAGCCGTAATTACAGGAACTTTGCAAATTTTCTGGTATAGAGATGGGCTCTTTTGGGGGTGAGGGGGGGGTAAAGTCAGCACTGAACCTATCTGCCAGGATGTTGGCAATATCAGTTGGGTCTGTATATTTAGTGCCATTGTGCTGTAACTCAGAGCAGATCTGAGTGTTGCCATTCATATTCTTGACATAGCTATAGAATGCTTTGTGGTTGTCTTTAGAATCAGTGGCGATTTTGTTTTTGTAACTAGCTTTGGAGGATTTTATCAGGGATCACAGCTTCTTACTGAGGCTGACCAGGAAGCTCCTCCACTCGTGGGATTTTACTTTTTTTGCAAGAGTTTCTTCCTTCTGTTGTAGAGTTTGTTTATGGCAGGGGACCACCAGATTGGCTTCCTTTTTTTGGAGGATAGCATCTTGGTTCTGTTTGGGATAGCACGATCATGCACTCATGTAAGTGCTTATAAAGTGCAATTGTGTAGGATTCAGTAGTTGTAACTGTATTGTCCACCTGCATGGGTGTCATGATGTTCACCACTTCTGTCTTAAAAAGCATGAAGTTGGCTTTGGAGAAATTTTTTTTATTATGGTTTCCTTAATGGAGGGTGGAGGCAGGATGTGGATATCTAGAGTAATTAGCTTATGGTCGGATCAGACCAATGAGGCATTGACTTCAGGTGTGGAACACCAGTCATTCATATTGGTAATGACTAGATCTAGGATATTGTTGCCCCTGGTGGGGGTGTGGATAAGTTGATCCAGGGCATTGGAGTTTATGAATTCCAGAAAGTGTTGAGCGAAGGAGTTGGTACATGAGTAGTTTTCCCAGTTAATAGTGGGGTAGTTGATATCACCCATTATTAGGGTGTTTGGTTGAACCCTAATATTTTCCAGTACATCAAGAAAAGAGGAATGGGAATCCTGGGGCATGGTGGGTGATCTGTTAACAAGCTACAATTCGGATTGCAGTTTTGCCCAGAGTTAGTTGCACTTAGATAACCTCGGCTGCATTATACTGAGCAACTAGCCTGCAGGTGTGGATGTCCTTAATGAACATGGATACACCTCCGCCGTTGGTGTTCCGGTCGAGGTTACATGGCCGAAAAGTGTGAACAGATTCTATGTCATCAGTGCTCTTATACACATGGTGGATTGATAGCTTGACAGGGTTTGTGTGGACATGCATTTACTATGTGACTTCATGACTCACAGTGATATGTCTCTGACATACCTCTCCAATGGCATACTATACACAGACTGGCCACATGTCTGCCTGTCATGTTTTGTGTGTTCACCACACAGTTGGTGTCCTTGGTATATCAGTTCTGAACTCTGGGGAATGCAGTCAGTAATTACTCACATCTATTGGTATTACCAACATCATATTCCTCATCAAGGATGTTATAACAAATGCAGTGACATATGCAACTGTCTCAATGTATGACAGCAGCATGTCCAATCTACCCCTGTGTCTGTGCCTCTGTTGCCACCTAGTGATATAGGGGTTGATGTTGAACTTAGTGAGTGGGGAATGGTATGAAAGGCTTTGGCAAGATTAATGTAGGCTGTAGGTGTCACCTTGCCTTTATCCACAGCTCAGGGGACTGACAGCAAGAAGCTGACCAGGTTGAATGAGCAGTTATGACCTACCCTACACAAACATAAACTTTGTGGGATTCTGAGTCTGCAGATTCCCATATCCATGTTTATTAGATGCATGATGATGCATTCCATAGCTATGCATAACAGACTTGTCAGGCAGTTTGGGCTGTATTTCCCAGGGTCTGTAGTTACACATAGTTTGTGTGGAGGGGTGACTGTAGCAGTACAAAATTCTAGTAGAGACAAAGCCTGAGATAAGGCTGTGCTTTAACAGAGCATAGAGATAAGGTGCCTGGTCACTCTGCAGTTCATACAGAACACAGCCAGGAATATTCTCAGGTCCCATAGAGTCTGTATTCTTGGCCTTGGACAGGGGTGTTGTAACCTGTGCTGCAGTAATACTGGGTGCCTAATGGTGTACTGGTATTGTGACTGGTCCTTTGGGGGGAGTGAGGGGTACTTTTTGCACTCAAGATGCCAGCCAGTATATTGGCATTATATGTTGGCTCAGTCTGGGAGGTACCATTGTGTAATTGCTCAGAACAATTCTTGATATTGCCATGGAGATTCTTTACATGACTGTATGAGGCCTTGTGGTTGTCTTTACTATGTGCTCCAATTCTGTTCTCACAGCTTTGTGGTATTTGATGAGGGATCTCAACTATTCACTGACAATGATAAGGGTTTATTTCCTGTCTTGGGACTTCACCTTATTCCACATCAGTTTCCTCCTTCTGTTGTACAGTTTTCTTATGGCAGGGGACCACCAGATAAGCTTCCTTTTATTGGAGATGAGGGTCCAGGTTGTATTGGGTAAGGTGGTAGCCATGCATTTGTGCATGTGTTCATAGTGCATTGTTGTTTGATTCAGCTGTCATGCAACTAGTCTCCATTTGCATGGCTGCCATGAGGTTAGCCACCTGGGCTTTTATGAGGCCATACTTAGCTTTGGAAAGGCTTTTTATGGTGGTTACCTGTGGAGTGGGGGTAGGATGGCTGTGGATTTCCAAAGGTGATTACTTTGTGTTCAGATATAACATGTGAAGTGTTGACTATTGGTGTAGAGCAACAGTCAACCATGTTATGAAGGAACAGGTCAATGTGATGGCCATGTGCATCGGTACATGAGTAGCTTTCCCAGTTAATGGTGTGGTAGTTGAAGTCAACCAGTATGAGAGAATGTTAGGTTGGACACTAATATTTTCTAGGGTGTTTATGGACATGGTGTGTGAGTCTTGGGAAATGTATTGGGACCTATCACAAGCTACAACCTGAACCACTGTCTTTACCCCATGTCCGTTACACCTGCAGGATCTGTAATGCATAATGTTGGTCTACCACTCTGGAGGTGTGTGCATCCTTAATGAATATGAAAATACCACCACATTTGCAGCTTCTGTCCAGGTTCTGAAGCCAAATGTTGTGGAATTACTTATAGGCTGGTACTGCAGGGGGGCTTCCTACTGCCTTTAACCAGGTCTCTGCTACAACACAGATGTCATTGTTCCCCATTTTAAGGGATACTTCCAGTGAGTGAGTTTCCAGATTTATAATTCCAGTGTGCAGCAGCATGACCCTCTGATTGCCATGTCTTTGTAGCTGTCATATATTTCTGTATATTTATGTGTTACTCTCCATGTAAGTGGCATTGGTTAATAGATAGCCTGCTGACAAATGTCAGGTGGCATGATACCTGTGTACCCACATGTGCTACTCTTCTCATCTCTACATGGACATTAGCCTGGTACACACCTAGGACCACCTGCACCTATAGACCTCAGCACTGACAAGTGTGTCAGTGTACATTACTGAGAATAACAGTGTCTGTGTGTTTGTAAACTTGTATTTGAAAATACTCTGAGGGCCTTCTCACCCACTACACCCTCATTGATATACTTAGAAACGGCTGCTGCTATAATTCATGTAATTCACTTTATATGTACCTTGTTACACTCTTCATCCTATGGGCTACCTGGAGCTTGCAGTACCAGCATAACTACAAATGGGTAGATAGGCATGGGTTACCCTCTGAGTCCTGGCAAATGTGAGTGTTTGTGTGTGTGTGTGTGTGTGTGTGTGTGTGTGTGTGTGTGTTTGTGTGTGTGTGTGTGTGTGTGTGTGTGTGTGTGTGTGTGTGTGTGTGTTTGTGTGTGTGTGCAATTGTGTATAAGTGTGCATATTTGTAGGAGACGGCATTCTGAGGCCACATTCTCCAAATACACTAAACCCTGCCATACATAATAAGAGATGGTGATGTTGCTGACATGAGGAGAACCATGACAAACCCTCATCCTCCTATCCCTGTTGTGTGTGCAATAAATACATATCCCTGTAATAGCACTGATTAGATAGACAAGGGTTTGTACTGCAGTCTTAGTCAATGTGTGATTGTGGGTATGTCAGAGCATTATTTTGGATTTCAGTGAGTACAATATCCAATGTGGGGTGTGGGTGCTGGGTATACTGTCTTTACACCATGGTACCCCCAGTACATGTCCCAAGGTCCACTGTATGAGGAACGCTGTCACCATCAACCATACAGGTAAATAATGACACTATGCAGTCCAATGATGCATGTGCTGTGTGCAAAAACTCTAAAACAGTATGGATTCACTGACAAGGTAGTTAGCACTGCTAAACACAAATCTGTCAAATGTGCTATGACTGTGTGTTTGTCAATGTGTATATGACAGTATGTCATACTATGTATTGTTCATTAACACCATGTACATCCCCCATTATCATACTGTACGAATACACAGTAAATGCTGGCTCCCAAAGGTCCACTTCAAAAAAAGGAGATGAAAATCCAAAGTAGAAACACTGGAAGCAGACCACCATGATTGTAAAGAACAGGTTTATTGAATAGATAAGCTCTTTCCACTCAAGCACGCCTATTCATCCAATAATACATAGAACTGGACTAAGTTCTATATATACCAAAGTCTTCATTCAATCAACAATAGTGTCTCTAACAAAATGAAAATAAAAATGAAGGCCTTGTGATGTTCTTCACTTAACAGTAAACTTGAGACACGCCTCACCCTGCAAACTCTGTGGTGTGTGCAATTAAGGCCAACAGCATTAGTAGCAATAAGTGCCTAGGTAGGAGCTCTACTCTCTTTGTTGCCAAGTAAGTGTGTGTCTGTGAAGGGATCTACTTCAGTTGGCAGAAAATATATTTCCCAGGAGATTATTTGTCCGAGAACTAACTGACAAAAGGTAACATTTCAAAGCAATCATCTTGTGGAAATTCATTTAATCAAAACTAGTAGTGGATGTGTAAATGCCCTCTTCCCCACTGTACAGCTGTACAGTGATAATGGAGTTGGTATATATAGTTGGGTGTGGTTGTTGTGGGCACAGCCAGCAACATTGGGGTTATTGTTGTGAATATCCCTCGCTTAGTGTGCTGTTATACTGTACAGTTTATGTTAAGAGGTTAAGTAGTTGTTAATCACACTATGTGTGGTTCTACACCACCCCACACCCTCCAAAGTGGGGGCTGTGCCCCCCACACCAACACACCTATGTTTACCAACTCCAGGATTGCACTACATTGTGGAAGAGGACATATACCCTGCCAGTACCAATGTCAATGACATTAAACTGGTGGACTGATTATTTACTGATGTGATGTTTTGGCAATTTGGTCTTGGTGGAATTACATAGGCCAGAATGGGTCCACTGCAAAATGAAGTACATCCATGTGAACAGTATTCTCTGTGTATTACATCAACACAAAAGCCTCTGTGTGTGTGTTATTCCCAAACATTTAGTGTGTGTCACCCAGTACATTTACCATTGTCCACTGTAGAAGAGCTGCTTACATCAGCCACCATGCACTCACCTGTATACACCCCTCAGACTTATCAGCCATGTGGCACATGTAGTAACTGTTATATAGACCTGTTACTTGTGTTCAGCTGTACCCAGGATATGACACAGTCAATGTGTCATTACAGTGCCAAACCCCTTGTAGGAAAGGACAGCAGACCAACATCCTGCTGATATATAGACACCTAGAACACAAACAGAATACATTATGGAGACCACAATCAATCAGTGTTAATAACAGCTATAATGCATCATGGCTGGACAGCTACACACCCTGATGTGTAAGCATTCATCATTCCAGCTGACAACATTTTAAACAGCATTATAATGCTTAAACTTAGTATATTCATGCTGTGCATCAGAATCATATTAGCATGTCTCTGCATTGATGGTATGGATGTCAGGGATGTGGCACAGGTATCATCATATGCACAGGATGAGTTTTGGGTTTGCCAGAGGCCTAGGCTGAGCCATATAATTGACATCATGTGTGTGTGGGTTAGGGGGTTCATTATTAAAAGGGCTGTGCAGACATTGTGTGCATGGGTATAGAGGTAACCTAGTTGTGTTGGTGATGTGTGCATGTGTATATATGCACATATTTCTGCCATGTGGCTGCCCTATACAGGAGTATGTTGGACAGCTACAGACCAAACATGGCAGGATGTATAGTTCACGGTGTCCAGCCACGGACATGGGAACACTGCCTGCCAGGGGTTGCATGGGCACTACCAGGCAGAAGCACAGATATGGTACTCTCCCCTGATCATGACAATTGTCTGCTGGATCTGGGTCCCTGTTGGGACTGACCAGGACCATGTGCACGTGGCCTGCTGTGTTGTGGTGTAGACAGCAAATCCCTGCAATGCTGGTGCTGGTACTGCCACTACGGGAGCAGCCGTGAGTTGTTGCAAATCCACTTAGACCTCCACCTGTTGCTGTTTCTGACCTACGTCCACATGGCTGCTGGCCTAATCCCACCACATGCTCTACCACAAAGTCCAAACGGTGGAGGATTCCCACCATCTCACCCAACTGTCTATCCATGAACTCTGCAAAAAACAGTGGGCACCTGCAAGATCACGGATGTAGTCATGTTACAGCAGGAAGAGTAGCCCTCTGCAGCCTCAGACCATCTCTGGTGTAACATTCCATACATGCCTGTGCCTCCATGACAGCCCAAAACATGTGTCTGGTGACACCTGCTGTGGCACTTCTGCCAGGGGCATGATGGCCAGCAGCTGTCCTATGAGCACCCCTGTACATCTGCTTCTGTGGGACCTCACTGGTCATCTGACTATGGCTGCTGTGTACAGACACACCTGCTATAGTTGCCACACTTTCCTGCCCCATGCCACCACCCGCCAACTGTCCTCATCTATGGCCACTGGTGATGGGGTATGTATGGACATTGTGACAGTTTACAGGGATGGGGTGGATAAAATTGGGATGTTAACCACTGGCACAGATTCAGCCCCTGACAACCCTGCCTGTACCTCACTATGCCTATTATCATTGTCAGAGTCTGTATGGATAGTAACATTAGTTTGCCTGCAGGAGGGACCATGACCCACCTCGCCACCTGTGAGGGGCAGACAAGAAATGTAAATTAAGACCTATACATTATGATTTATTCTACACACACTCACTCTCACACACACACACACACACACACACACACACACACACACACACACACACACACACACACACACACAGACTTACATACAGGTGAACTGGCACTAAGATATTACACAGACCTCTCATTACCCAACAGTCAACATGCATGACATATGGCACTCAACAACATGCACTGCAGCTATACTCAATCCTTGTGACCAACATTTTACATCCCTGTGATGCATGAGTTGTGTTAGTACATGATGCCCCTTCCCCTGGAATACACTGCACCAATGTACACAGTATTGCTGTGCACCTGTACAGCACACTGGCATGTACTGTGCACCATACCTCACAAGTGTACACACCATTGCTGAATGTGTATATGTGTGTCAGGTATGTTTGTTCTGTTGCTCACAGCCCTTATGTGTTTGTCTGACACATACTTGGGATGATATGAGGACTGATGTTGATAATTAATGCCTGTTCTTTGATTTGAAGATCTTATCATCAGTAGTGTATGTATGTGCAATACAATTTGGCTACACTGACAATATTCAAAGCGTAATGTGGATATGAGGAGTGTACACACCCTTGTTGACATGCCAGCCTCTTGTATGATATGCAATGGGGCCACAATACTGAATTTATTAGCATTACACACACCTGATATGTGACATTGACCTGTGCAATGCAGTGGAGTATCAAATAAATGTGTTATTGGTGCAGATGTGGAATGAGATGCATACAATATGTGGTTTGCATAAGTGTGCGCACCCTTAACACAATGGCTTGTTGAAGCACCTGTTAAGTGAACTACAGCAGTCACTATTCCTGGAAGTGGTATACTTGCATGGCCCATCTTCACTTGTCATTATTTGGTCACTCTGCCCTACAAATGATCCCCAACACTGTCAGATTGCAAGGTCAGCTCATGCGCACAGCCCATGGAGGTCACACAGTGGCTTTGCTATTGCTGTACAGTCAGGTTTATCACAATTCATAACCTTGACTGTGTTCAGATACAGCAGTTCTTAGCAAGCTTTGGATGTATGCCTCAGTTCACTGTTCTGTTTCAAGCTGACACCCCTCCCCATCCTTAGCCTTATTGCAGATACTTGACAACTATGGGCCATAAATGAGAGTTATTTTGCAGTGTTTCAAATTCAAACACCATGTCTACTGGCCTAGTTCCAGCTAATGAATAGCAAACCTAAAGGTGCAAACTGGCACCAGCAAGCTAAAAATTCGGGATGGAGGCCCTGAGGTGGAGTCAGGTTTTGCTTGTGCACCATACGTATCTTTATGAATACTGTCTCTAGGTTTGAGCCTTGGTCTCATAACACCATTACACATTGCAACCCATGCCTTTGGGAGACTTGATGTTATGCTTATGCTACCTGTAGAGAGCGCTGGATGATGTATCATGCAGGATAACTCTTCCGTCTGATTACCCTAACCCATAGGTTGCACTTGTACAGAATCCAGGTAATTGTCGACACAGGTACTGTACAGGCAGTACTTGCTAGACATTCCTGCAGGTTCCTCAGTATTGCTGCATGTTTCTGGGCAGCCTCCTTGACCAGTTTGCAACATGTTTTGATGGGCATCTTTTTATTTTCTACATCAATGTTGTCCTATACTTCATACACACATATATGACTTCCTGCACTGTTTGCCATGGTATAGGCAATGGTGTGGTAAGGCTACTTTTTCCACTCCTGAGCGTTACCTTGAATTTATGTTTCTTACTTCATATTCCCGAGTAAGGGTATGTTGCAACTAATCCTGTAACACCAGCAACTTTCACAGTGTATAACAGCAATATTTCAAATATAGCCCTGGATTTCAGCCTCTGTCCTCCACTTATATACAAGGCTTTGTCCAGATGTCATGCAGTAAGAGGTTGATAGGTATGGTCTATCATTATTTAGTGCTGACATTCCTGCTATCATATCATTCCAGTGATGTTGTGGATTCCCACACAAGTTGTGGGGTAGTGTCTATATATATATATATATATATATATATATATATATATATATAAGGGCAACAGCTGGACAGAATATGTGTGACCCTGTACAGTCTGGAGGTCAGTGTACAGACAACACTGTTATATGGCCTTGTAAGACATTTTATGGAGGGGGGATTAAATATTTTTAACCTAGGCTGTTAAAACATCTGAGGAATATCAGCAATAACAAACATAAAGGCATATGGTTGTACATTTTCATATGCTTCACCATGGGAACAGTGGTGGACTAGAGCTTCCTGTCTTGCATACAGTTCTGTTTGTCAGGGTGATAGTGACATTTTTAGTTAAGCATTGCATTGTAATGGATACATTTACATTGTGACAATTGATACTTCCCCCTAGGGAGTTGACTACAGAGTGTAACTGGAGGCTGTTGAGCTACATCTGTAATAAGTGTTGATTGATTCTTGTCTTCCAGGCAAGTGTGTTTTTTACTGTTGTACTACTTGAAGGCTTTAGCCTAGACAGCAAAGTATGTTATGTTTTGCAGACTACTGTATCATATGATTTATTTTAGAGTTGCTTTAATCAGTTATGTATTTCAAACACCTAAATGCTACGCAACATGGCATATAAACAACTGAAATAGTACACAAATAAACATTTATATGTATGCAAACTGTGTGATATCATATCCTTTGCATTGTGTGTGGGTATATGTTTCTTGCAATAATTCTCATTTGTAGGAAAGAATCAGACACTGTCCATTTGAAAATGTGGCAAATGTAAGAATAATGGCTGTTTGATATTCTGTGCACATTCTATATATACTCTCTTTATATATATCTATAAGAATTTTGTATATTTATATATGTATGTATGTATATATTATTTATTTATTTATTTAAATAGCTATATTTAAAGATATAAAGATATATATATATATATATATATATATATATATATATATATATATATATATATATATATATATATATATATATATATATATATATATATAATATATATATTTGTGTGTGGGTGTGTGGGTGTGTGTGTGTGTGTGTGTGTGTATATATATATCTAAATATATATATATATATATATATATATATATATATATATATATACATATATATATATATATATATATATATATATATATATATATATATATATCATTAGAATGTTTAGTGCCTCCACACTGTACGGTGTAAGGTAGACTGACTGTTCTGCATGATATGTTAGAGAAATCATCCCATCATCTTACAGCTCAGATGGCTTAGTGGTAACTTGTTGTGTCATACTATGTATTGTTCATTAACACCTAGTACATCCCCCTTACCATATGTACAATTCCTGGTGATATTGTCACTTAACAGGAAGCTTGGGACACACCTCCCCCTGCAAGCTCTGTGGTGAGTGCAATTAAGGCCAAAGACATTAGTAGCAATAAGTACCTAGGTAGGGGTTCTACTCTCAGTGTTGCCAAGTAAGTGTGTGTATGTGAAGGGATCTACTTTAGTTTGCAGAAAATATATTTCCCAGGAGATTATTTGTCCGAGAACTAACTGGCAAAAGGTAACATTTCAAAGCAATTATCCTATGGAAATTCATTCCATCAAAAGTAGTAGTGGATGTGAAAATGTACTGTACAGCTGTACAGCGATACTGAAGTTGATATATACAGTTGGGTGTGGTTGTTGTAGCCACAGCCACCCACATTGGGTTTATTGTTTTGGATATCCCCCTGCTTAGTGTGCTGTTATACTGTACAGTTTATGTTAAGAGGTTAAGTAGTTGTTAATCACACTGTGTGTAGTTCTACACCACCCCACACCCTCTAAAGTGAGGGGCTGTGCCCCCCACACCAGCACACCTATGTTTACCAACTCCAGGTCTGCACTACACTGGGGAAGAGGACATATACCCTGCTAGTACCATTGTTAATTACATTAAACTGGTGGACTGATTATTTACTGATGTGATGTTTTGGCAATTTGTTCTTGGTGGAATTACATAGGCCAAAATGAGTTCACTGCAAAATGAAGTACATCCATGTGAACAGTATTCTCTGTGGATTGCATCAACACAAAAGCCTCTGTATGTGTGTTATTTACAAACATTTGGTGTGTACCATCCAGTACACTTACCATTGTCCACTGTAAAAGAGGTGCTTACATCAGCAACCATGCACTCACCTGTATACACCCCTCAGATCTATCAGCCATGTGGCACATGCAGTAACTGTTATACTACAGACCTGTTACTTGTGTTCAACTGTTCCCGGGATATGACACAGTTAATGTGTCACCACAGTGCCACACCTCTTGTAGGAAAGGACAGCAGACCAACATCTTGCTGACACATAGAAAACTAGAGCACAAACAGAATACATTATGGAAACAACAATCAGTCAGTGGTAATAACAGCTATAATGCATCATAGCTGAACAGCTACACACCCTGGCATGTAATCATTCATTATTCCAGCTGACAACATGGTAAAAAGCATTACATTACTAAACCTTTGTACATTCATTCAATACATGTCCCTGCATTGATGGTATGGATGACAGGGATGTGGCACATGTGTCAGCATATGCACAGGATGTGTTGTGGGTTTGCCAGAGGCCTAGGCTGAGCCATTTAGTTGGCATTATGTGTTTGGGTAAGGGGGTTCGTTATTAAATGGGCTGTGAAAATGTGGTGTGTGTAGGTATGGGGGTGCCCTAGCTGTGTTGGTGATGTGTGCGTGTATGTATGCACACATTTCTGCCATGTGGCTGCCCTATACAAGAGTATGTTGGACAGCTGTAGACCATACATGGCAGGGTGTACAGTTCACCATGTCCGGCCATGGACGTGGGAACTCTGCCTGCCATGGGTTGCACAGGCACTACTAGGCAGAAGCACAGATATGGTACTCTCCCCTGATCATGACAATTGTCTGCTGGATCCACATCCCTGTTGGGACCGGCCAGGAACATGTGCACATGGCCTGCTATGTTGTGGTGTGAACATCACCCCCATGCAATGCTGGTGCTGGTACTGCCACTGCAGGAGCGTCTGTGAGTTGTTGCACATCCATGTAGACCTCCACATATTGCTATTGTTGACCAAGGTCCACATGATCGATGCCCTACTCCCACCACATGCTCTACCACAGACACCACATGGTCGAGGATTCCCTCCATCTCACCCATCCATCTATCCATGATGTCTGCAAAATAATGGTGGGCACCGGCAAGGTCACAGATGTAGTCACATAAAGCAGGAAGAGGAGACCTCTGCAGCCTTAGACCATCTATAGTGTAACGTTCCATATGTGTCTCCATGATGGCCCAAAACATGCATCTGGTGATACCTGCTGTGGCACTTTTGCCAGGGGCATGATGTCCAGCAGCCATCCTATGAGCACTCCTGTACATATGCCTCTGTGGGACCTCGCCAGTCATCTGGCTATGGCTGCTGTCTACAAACATACTTGCCATAGTCACCACACTTTCCTGTTTCATGCCACTACCCGCCAACTGTCCCTCATCTATGGCCACTGGTGATGAGGTATGTATGGGCATTGTGACTGTTTGCGGGGATGGGGTGGATCAAAGTGGGATGTCAACCATTGGCACAAATTCAGCCCTTGACAACCCTGCCTGTGCCTCACTATGCCTATCATCATTGTCAGAGTCTGTATGGACACTAACATCAGTTTGCCAGCAGGAGTTAGCCTGATCCACCTTGCCACTTGTGAGGGGCAGACAAGAAATGTAAATTAAGACCTGTACATTAAGGTTTACTTCTACACACACACACACACACACACACACACACACACACACACACACACACACACACACACACACACACACACTTACAGGTGAGGTGGCACAAATATATTACACAGACCCTTATTACCCAACAGTCAACCTGCATGACATATGGCACTCAACAGCATACACTGCAGCCATACTCAATCCTTGTTACCAACATTATACATCTCTGTGATGCTTGAGTTGTGTTTGTAAGTGACGCCCCTTCCCCTGGAACACACTGCACCAATGTACACAGTATTGCTGTCCACCTGTACAACACACTGGCATGTACTGTGCACCATACATCACAAGTGTACAAACCATTGCTGAGTGTGTATATGTGTGGCAGTTGTGTTTGCACTTTTGCTCACAGCCCCTATATATTTGTCTGACACATACCTGGGATGATATGAGGACTGATGTTGATAAGTAATGCCTGTCCTTTGATTTGAAGATCTCATCATCAGTAGTGTATGTAT
>NC_056743.1:1821530295-1821582795 GCF_019279795.1 Protopterus annectens | reverse complement strand
TTAATGATCATTGCTCTAATCAATACTCTATACGTATTATTACAATACCCTATGGCCTTGGTTTGGGCAGTGGTATGTGTGTACACAGTCTATACTTCAACAGTACTATAGCTACATTCTACTTCTCTTACCTGGTAGACCTGTGGAGGGAATGTTTGTTAACAGTACCTGACTGTTTCTACACATATTCTCAGATTCTTAGTTAAAATTCTGAACATACCTCTCAACCTCTTAATGTAAAACATTTGTACAGAGCTTGACAAACTGGGGGTACAAATAGGGATATATTTTAAATATTGCTCTTATAAACTTTTAGAAGGCTGCCAGAGTAACAGGATTTGTTTTAATATGCATTTTCTGAAGGATCTGATGTCTGAAACTCAAATGTATGTCATTATTTCCGGACTACAATCCTGAGATCATCCCAGTGATTTGCCAGGGAAATAGAGGCACAGGCCAAAAATATAAAGCAAATATCTGGACATTCTGCACAAATCTGTGCAGTTGAGAGGTATGATTATACATACAGCTTACTACTACTCCTAGGATTTGAACCATGCCTGTGTGAGCTAAAAATACAACAACTTGCGTTTCATCAGAGTGAACTTTTTAGAAAGTACTGTCTCGTCTTTCAGTGTTTTCTAAGTCTCTCTTGATTGTACAATCTGACCTTGTAATTACATTCTGAGTCTATATTATAAACCTGAAAACCCTTTTGAGCGAATACTACAACAGCAACACATATAGCCCGAACCGCAAATACACAGAAACCCCTAAACCACGAAATTTAAAATCTTGAATCGTCATAGTCGACCAACCCCACCATGCACTACGTACTACATACCCAAACATAATAAATAAACCACATACATACACTAACCAAACCCTACACTAAACCTTACATACATTACTATCTATGTACTTACCTTAACCCGCACCCTATCCCTAAGGTCCGTAACTATCGCACACTGACCCTATGAAGATATAACCAAACAAGCAAATAATCCACACACATACACTTAACAAAACCCTGCTTCTAACCCTACACTAAACCTTACATACATTACCTATCTATGCACTTACCTTAACCTGCACCCTAACCCTAAGGTCCGTAACTATCCCACACTTACCTTATGGAGCTATACCACAGAAGGGCCAACCATGACAAATCGACATTTCAACTTTCGTGGTTTTGGACATTTGCCGTTTCAGATGTTCGCGCAATATGTGTTGCTCTTTTCAGATTCGCTCAAATGGATCTTTGGTCTTCTAATATAGACCCCAACATTCTTATACAGACATTCCTAGACATATTTTTTTATGTAGCACAGTGTGAGAAACCATTGACACAACAGTACTATTCACATACCAGATCTTGATGAATGCAACATGTGAGGCCATACAATACCAGAGTAAACACAACCTGTCCAGGATTTAGAACTTTATTGCCAGGCAGTTACACTTTCATTTAAATATGACCTATATGGGACTATTACTGTCATATTGTCTGGTTTATTCAGTGGAAACCATACACATTTTTTATAGTGTCAGGTGACATTTTACTCTTTTATATTTATTTGGTATGACTACTACAAGCAGGATTGTTACTCACCAGCCTCACAACACAGCCTTTGCAACCTGCTGGCATGAGCTTACTGGTTCACAGCCCACTCAGCTGCAGCTGTAATGAGAATATAGAAACATTTATGCATACCTATCCATCACATTCACAGGCTGGACTTTGGCAAACAATTATTGCTATGAATACTTACACTCTGCTGGGACATCTCCCCTATCTCTTGCTTCTTGGACCCACTTTTCCAAGCGCTCCCTCTTCCTCAATTTCAAGTCAGCATAGTCGTGCTGTACCTGGTCACCACTCCAAGGGATACCAGAAGCACTGGTGAGATCACGGGCAAGACTTTCCCAGGCTTCTGCTTTATATTGGGAGCAATGGTACTGGTCCTACAGCCTTCTCATGTCTTGTTTTTTTTCCAGGAGTCCTACCATGACCTTAGACTCCTGTGTGCCCCAGCACTGCGCCTGGAAGTACATGCCCTCTCCAACACCTGCCATACTGCCTACAGTGGAGAGCTACAACCAGTTATGAGCTGTATTCCCACCTGAGGGGTTTAAATATGGTCAATTTTTTGTCCTTTGCCATGATTGGATAGTTTTGAAAATGCTGAGCTAAGCTAAGCTACAGTCAAACCTGCTTAGCTAAAGTTGGCAGTGCATAAAGGGGTGGGTTCAGCATTGCTTACCAATGGGTAACTCCACTTAGCTGGGCTATTTATTGGTTAGTATTCATATGTACATAATGCTTATACCTAATCAGCATAGCTGTGGAATGTTTAGCATTGTTTATGTTTTATTATATTGGTCTAACACCTGTATTTGATCATTTCATCATTCATTACATGATATAGATTTATTTACCTTCCGTGACATCCCCCAATGTGCTGTGATTAATTTATTCCTGTGTGACTATACTGTATGGGGCACTTGTGTTTATATGTGGGTTTCACTACTTTATTACACTGGCACCTCACATCTGGGCCTGATACACTACTCTGATTGAGAAAAATCAGTTACTTATTACATAAATATGCAAAAAATTTAAATTTTAATGTTTACACATACAAAATGGAAATAGCTTTTATGAGGCTCAAAAGATAAATGCCTACATGCAAGCCATACGCTCTAACCACTATACTATTGCACTTATGTTTATGTTGGATGCCTATTGCTTTTTAACGTATCGTGCCGTTTCAGCTGGACTAAGCATAGCTAAGCAACGGGCACACCCGTGCAGCTGTACTTAAACTTTATTGCATGTAAAAAAAAATGTATTTGTTGTGTCTTTTCTTTGTACCCTTCAGAATATCCATGCTAATGCTGAACTTGTTATTCCATCAACTTTCTGCTTTGTAGGACAATTGTCCCTTATGGCTTTGTCCACATTCCTTACTCTGACGGGTTGGGAGGTGTGCGCTATGTGCTTATGCTAAATCTGTTACTTTTGGCTTGGTAGGGATGATTGTCCCTTATGGCTTTGTCTAGATTTTTTACCCTGATGGGCTGGGTATGTTCCAAGCATTCTCGCTCATTTTAAATTGCTGAACGGCAATTTTGGAGGGCAGGGGCCATGTGTATTGTGAGAGCTCTGCTGCCATGCTGGACAGCCACAGTTTCCTGCACAAACATTTGCTGACTCTGGAGGATGGAAAAAGGCAGAAAAAAATACAAAAAAATAAACATGTCACCACACAGGTCACTATAAGTGCAATTTAAAATATTCAAGCAGGACTGAAGTTTTTCTTCCCTTTTCATTTTTCTCGCAGTTCAGGGTTTTCCATGCCTCTCAGAATCTTGCTCACAGCTAGAGAGTTTGGCTTTATTGGTCTGAAATTATCCATAAATAGACTTAAAAGTAAACATAAAAGAAAAAGTCATTGACATTCAGAATTGCCATTTAGCTGTAACACCTGATATCCTTAAAGGGTAATTTGCATATATCCCATGCAGCCTCTGATACAAGAGATTTAAAGTATCACACAGTGGAACGTCTAGTTTTGCTTGATTTTTCTTTTTGTGTTTTTTAACCAATTGGTTTTCCTGTGTGACCTTTTTACTCATTGTTTTAGTTTGTTAGTTGGGATATTTTGTAGATACCCTAATGCTTATGGATATCAGTTGGGTATGACAACCCGTGTTTCTAAAAGACAAATATTCCTTTTATGATGTACTAATGATGCCATAAGAAGGCAGAAACATTCATGTCCACAGCTAGAGGGTTTAGCTTTCTTGAGTTGAAATTGTCCATAAATTGACTTAAAAGAAAAACTAAAAGAAATAGTCAAGGACATTCAGAACTGTCATTTAGCTGAAACACCTGATAGCTTTAAAGGGTAATTTGCATATATCCCATGTCGCTTCTGATACAAGACGTTTTATGATACCACACAGTGGAAAGTCTAGCTTTGCTAGATTTTTCTTTTTGTGTTTTTTAACCAATTGGTTTTCTTGTGTGACCTTTTTACTCATTGTTTTAATCTTGATTAAAAGATCGTGGATGGGTGTATCTCTGTGCTAGTTATAGCATACTAGCTAGAGAATGGATCCAATCAAATAAAGCCAGTATTGGAGCTCTGTGACTTCAGAACATGTAGCAAATCACAGTTTTCTTAATCTTGTGACTGAGTTACATGTCACTGACCTCAGATAGGTTAGAATTTCAGAAACCTTAGCTTTTATAATTGGATTCAGGGAAGAACTGTAATTAATCAGTAGGAAGCAGTACTTACTATATCAAAGGGAGTTGGACAAACACAAAGAAAAGTGAAAAAAAAGCAAAGTAAACAGAAAGGCACTGGAAAGTTACTTTAAAAAGGTAAATGATAAGCTGAATATAAGACTGTAGCAGCAAACCTGAAATGCAAACATCTGAAAACCAATTACCCACAAATCCTTCAGAAGAATTTACAATACTGCCACTACTGCAGTCCAACTACAGTCAAAGGTGCCAGACTATGCAACATTTCACAAGTAATATTATTTATGAAAAATGCAGCAATAAATGATTAAGTGAGGCTGAAATCTGTCAGTTGTTGACAGATCTGAAACAATTGTGAATGAAACCACAAGACTAAGGCCTCAGAAAGTCAAAATACAATCAGCTAGCTTTTACAAGTAATTAAACGTACAGAGATAGAACGGCAATATAATGTATAAATAATCTTGCAGTAATTCACAATTTTCTCACCACTGTAAATGAAATTACAAGATTAAGGTGCCAGCACAAACAACAGCTTGCAAACAGATATATATTTGGCTAGAACATGGAAAAAAGCAGAAAAGTGAAAATGTATTATAACACAAATTATAAGTGCAACTGAAAATATTTATGCAGAATTGGTATAAAAGTTATTTCTTCCCTTTTTGATGAAAAGCTTGTTAGTCAACATTGAGGGATTTCCATGTCTTTCAGAGTCTTGAATAGAAGACCGTGGGTAGGTATAGCTCTGTAATGGCAATAGCAGACTAACTAGAGAAGAGACCCAATCAAATAAAGCCAATATTGATGACGTTCTGTGACTTCAGAAATTGTAACAAATGATATCAATAAAGTTTACTTTTATATCGTCTCCATTCTAACTCAACTACTATGATCCTTTGCTCCTTTTTACATCTGTAATGTATTTTACTCTAATTTCTCAAAGGTTTTCAAACTTTAGTACATATTGTAAGTAAATAAATAAATAAACATGTTTGATGCAAAACATTATTCTACCACTGTATTGTTTTGCTGTCGTGTACCTGTTATTGTACTTTTGTCTATTTTACATATCTGGTCATTTTCTGACCCTAAGCTGAAAAAGCAATCTTGTAAAGAAGATTTAGGACAGACAGGAAGAAGCAAGAAGAAATGAGGGTACCCAGAAAAGAGGTGGATGGATTCTATGAGAGAAGACCTGCAACATTCAGGAATGAGTTTTGACATTCTCATCTAATGTCTCAGCTCTGTGCAGCATACTGTCCTCCAATATAGCTTGTTCCTTGTCATCTATTCTATGACAGAAAGGAGCTCTACAGGCCTCTCTCCTGAAAAAGGTATGGGTACTTTATTTACATATTTACGAAATGTACAGATTTGTAGACGCATATATACACATTTCTATTTTTTACTGTTTATCATTTTTGTATAACATCCTCGTTGCTATTCTTCCATAATTGACCCCACTCCTTCTTCCATAATCACAATCTAATTTTTCCAATATATCCCATTTTCCATTAAATCAAATTTTGTTCAAACTTTTATTTCAAATAACCCATGTTATATAAATTCTTATCTATCCTTCTGACATATTCCTTCTTTTTATTATAATATACATACATAATCAGAGTTATATCTATATTTTATGTCATTAATATTCTTAATAAAAATTTCTTCACACAACTTTTTCCAGAGTTTCTCCATTTTATTATATTATAAAATCTCTTCCTGCCCACAAAATAATCACACTCTTTCAACTTTCTTTTTTATATGGTATATTCCTCTTTACTGGTAATTTATTTAATAACAGTCTCCATAGGAAATCCTGACACTGTATTATTTTGGTACACCACTTTTTCCCTGACTTTAATGTCTTTAATCACTTCTTCAGGTATATTTTCCTGTGGATTTATATAATAATATTACTTCATCTTATTATTATACCAGCTCTTTCCATCTTTCATTGTATCACCAATTTTTATTTCCCATGTTAATAATTCTCTTGACAATTTTTAATTTATCCGTTTACATTTTCTTATTCTCATCATCTCCAAGCACTTTCTGTACTTACATTTAAATATTCTTACCAATAGTTTTTCATTCTATTTCTTTACCCATGTTTAATGCTCTATACAAATTTAAAGAATCAAAATAAACACTTGGATTTAGTGACCCCAGTTTCCCTTCATATCCATACAACACACCTCTTTTTACTGGGTTTCATCTTGAACCTCACATGAAAGAAAATAATAATTGTACAATTTCCTTTTCATGTTTTTTCGTGGGACCATATAAACATTTGACATATTTACTATTTTCCTCATTAATACAATACTCACCAGATATTTTTTTTCCTGACTGCTAATCTATATATCTTCTACACACAGAATACATATTTCTTTCATTTCTTTTTTCAAAGCCTCCCATTGCATCATAGCTACATCATTTTCCCCCAATTTTATCCCTAGCAAGGACATCTCATTCATTGAAAAATGCACACCTCCAGTTTTCAACACATAAAAAAACCTTATTTTATCTTTATTCAGGGTCATTCCCATTTCCTTTACATCCATCCAGACAAACCAACACTTCCCTCATCCATATTTTGTACTTAGGAACTACAACTATGTTGTCTATGTATGCCAATACTTCTGGAATCACAGCAGCTTTTTGCATCACATATCTAGCATCTTTCATATTATAATGCATACCACTCACTATATCATTCATTACCAATAAAGACAATATTCCACTTATGGGACATCCTTGTCTTATACCATACTTCATGCATCTCTTTACTCAGCTATCCATTCAGTAACACTGTTATTCTATTATGTTGATATGCTGACATACACATTGCCTAATTCTATTAACTATTCCATACTTCTCCATGACATCCCTCAAACCATCATGTCCTACTGTATCAAATGCCTTGCTAATATCAGCTGCCATACATTTTGTATCTCCTTTTTACTTATAATATCATCCACAATTCCTCTCATAACCAATAACAATTTTTGATATCCCTTCCCATGTATACATGTATACTTTCTTCCATAATATCCATCATCCTTCCTTTCATTTTCATCTGTATTCTCATAAAATCTGTGTTATTTAGTGAGATGGGTCTCCAATGTTTTATTTCATTCTTCTCAAATTTCTTCTGTATAACTTTTAATAGCCTACTACATAACTCTTCATAAACAAACCCTTTCTTCAACCATTCTTTCAGTGTATTTACAAAATATTGTCTTTGCTAGTCTTATAATTTCTAGAGGATTCCATATCTTATATTATATAGGCCTGATACTGAATCAACATTTATTTTCTTAAGTAATTCATCCAGTTCACTAATAGTAATTTCTTTTTCACATTTTTCCTTAACTAGTTCTGTATTCTTTTTATTTTATTTTCCATTATTTCTTATTTTCCTTCTTTTATTTTTGAACTTATTTTCCGCATGCTGTGCTACAGTACTCATAATTTGCTCTTGTGTTCTTTTTACCTTTCCTTTTACATTTTTCATTTCCCATAATATACTAATATCTTCCTTTACTATTTTACTCAAATATGAAGATACTTCATCACTTCTGTCTTCTGGAGTATATTTCTACCTCAACAGTAATGCCTTATTTTTTTCTAGATTTCTTTTATATATCATAATATTCTCTTGTATTATTCCTTAAATTCTCTAATACATTTCTATACATTTTCCCATATTTCACATTTACTTCCTTTCTTACATCATTCTGCCATTGGAAAAAAATACTTTTTATACTTCTTTTTAAATTGAATCCACTGATCAGACTGTTTTTTTATAGAAGTCTTTCATGATTATAAGATCTTTCTATAACTGCAATACTTCTCATGCTCCAATGTTATCCCATAAACTCTCATTTATACTTTTTATTCCCTTTCCTATTTTAATGTACTCCCTTTCTTCCATCTATATTGCTAAATGATCTGAAAAAAAAAACTGTCACAACTCTGTCATCATCTGCTACCCTAAACATACCGATAATACAAAAATAATGAATTTCTAATCCAACTGCCTCTTCTGTATTCCATTCACTCTTGTTCCACAAAATTAATTTACCACATTTTATCACTTTCTGTAACATTTTTTTACATAGTTCCCTTTTGTTTTACATTTCTTCTTAAATCTCATCCTCTGCAATTATAATGTTCATGTCACCCACCACATAGTCTAACATTTGATGAAACAGATCCTCTCTTTTCTTGCTAGTTATATATGCATATAATGCTATAATTCTGTAAACATGTTCTCTCCACCTCACCTTCCCATTCTTACCAATGTCACATCCAGTATTTTCACTATTTTTTTTTACAGAACACAGGCACTCCTGAACAATGTTCATTCCTAAGTTCCATATTATATTTCCACTCCTCACTTTTTCTGTTGGCAGTCTTTCTTCACTTGTCAAGAATCTTTCATCCTCTACTTGAATAACAGTCACATCATATTTTGCACACCATTGCAATATCCCTATCTTATACAGTGTTAATGATACTGTTAACATGGTTGTTGCTTTTCCTTCTTAATAAGCTTTGTGGAAATATTTTTAATTTTCTTTTTTTTATTATTTTTACTCTTCCCCCAATTGAATATTTTTCCTGGGTGCATGTGTGAATAATCCTTGATCCTCAGAATTGGATGTTTTGCTGGCTGTAACTTCAAAAAAAAAATTGTATCAATCCCTTCTCCTGATCTCTCTCTTTATGCATGAACACTGTCTTTCTCTATTCATTTCCTCTCAATATTTATTCTTATTTACAGTTTCTTCTTCACCTAATTCACCCACTTCTAAGCCTCTTGTTGTCTTCCTTTGTGTATGTTTTCTTCCCTTTCTACTTTTCTTCATAATTTACTATTTGCTCTTGACAATCCATCCAAAAGTGTTCATCTTGCTTTGTGACCTTTCCCCTTACTAGCTACATTGTATCTTGTCACAATCAGTAATTAAATGATAAAATACCCCACAAAAGAAACATAATTTAAGCCGCCCAGCATGTCATAATGTCCCTCTATGACCAGCCACAAAAATAACACTTGGTAAATATCTCACCATGTTTTTTTTTGTTTGTTTTGTTTTCACATTTCAAAACAGCTTCCAGACTCCACCCTCCATTCCATAAGTTTCGGTCATCTCTGTCTTTCACAATATTATCAAGAGTTTCATACAGGCCCTGCATGTATTTTTTAACATTGTTTTCTTGCAATTCATCATTTTAAACTACAAAGTAAACATGTTTTTAACATTTAAGTTATTACTGGAAAACAAACAATTATTCCATTGATAAATGTCTTTCTTTTTGTTACACAGTTCCAGAAATGTTATCATCTTCAAACCCATAACAGTTACTAAATTGTCCCATCATAATATCTGTCTAGGACCATGTCATTTCTTGTTTTTATTCTTTCAGTTGGTCTACTTCCTTTTTGAAGACAGTTTTACTTGCAGTTTGTTGCTGAGCTGCTTTTTTGCCTACTGTCTCTGCTGCATAAGGTTGTGTTACTGCATTGTCTGTTGCCACAGAACCAGATACATTCAGTTTGCTGCCACTGTTTTGTTTCAATTTCTGTCACTTGCTGCATAACTTTTAACTGTTGAATTCTCTGCTGCTACATCACCTGGTTCCTTTTCCACATTACCATCTTCAGAACTTCCTTAAAAGTTATCTGACATATGTTCCCATGTAACAGCAAAATGTTCACCTGGATCACCCTGCTTGATTATTTTAACAGAGCAACATCTGCAAGCCCTCGAGAAGCCAGGTCTGTTATCAGCACCACTTCAGCAGACTGACTTACTTCATTCTCTATGGTGACTGCTAAATGTTGCTCATTTCTTAAACCCACTACAGAGGAATATTTATTTACATTCTGAGACTCCATATTGAACACATTTTTCTTTAAATTCTCACTTTCCATCTCCAAGCTCTCCATAGCTTTTCTCTCCTTCTCCACAATACTACTTCCCTCTGGATTCTTTCTTGTTGCTGTAAAAGCCCTGTGGTGCCATCTAAAAGCTCCAAATAGTTAGGGAAGTTTCCTGGTGTCCCAGCTAAATTTCTAGTAGTAAGTATTGTTGATCACTGTGTATTTTTAACCTACTCAGCCACTGTAGCTAGACAGCATGTGCATATAGATTACTGAGCATGTGTGACATCAGTGACATTTTGTGTAGTCAGGCAGTGTGAATGTAAGCTTGTATGGAGATGCACATGTGCATGTTAGAAATAACAAGTCAGTCAGTAAGCATATGAAGTACAAAGTATATGTGCAAGTTACAGCTCCTGATGTGTGTATATATAATAAATGACTTGAAACCATACCCAGCCTCAGTATCTCATTTGAATACACAAGATAGGTGACAAATATGAATATCACTTCAGGTCTTCCCTAGAAAGAGAGCACTCACCCCATGCGACTAATCTGGTCAGCAAACAATAAATAATATAAAACTGTATTGGTTGAAAACCAAACCTCATTTTGTGCACTAGCTAGTTTTTTTTCTTCCTATCAGTAAATACTGTACAACATATATATATATATATATATATATATATATATATATATATATAAGAAAATTATTGGAACACAAACGTGTCAGTTATAAACAGACACTATTATCATAAGAAATGCTTGCTATCATTACAAAAAGTATTCTTCTGTTCTTGCCTTGCATTTTTTGGCATGATCAGTACAACATTTATTTATGTATGTACTTATTTATTTAATTTGCATTTGTTTACTGGTAAAGTCTGACTGAAAAAAAAACTGAAGTACAGAGAGAGAACGCTCATGGAAATACAAAAAAATGCAAAATTTAAGTACAGTAATACAGAACTGTAAAATAGAAGAAAGGAAAATGTATCAAATACCCTTGTACATTTACAAAAAATGAAACATCTGGCTTAGCCATTTCATAATTAAAAAAAAATAGGCTTTATAGATCTAAGCAGAAAGATGAGGTAATGTAAACTAAATAAACCACTAAGAACAAAGAATGTAAAGTTTAACATAAAAATATATTCTAGAACTAGACTATGTAAATACACTATATACACATATGTCAGACAAGGAAATGAAGGCAAGTCAAACAAGTAATTGTTAGACATATAATGAAGCAAGGAACTCATAGATATCATCATCCTTGATTCATGTGTATACTGAATAGTAGTGAAGCTGCATAAGGTAGATAGGGAAACATTAGTTTAAGGCTGTATTCTAGATATTAAGAAAAAAACATAAGGAGTTAGACAGTGAACAACTACATGGTGGAATTTAGATAAATCAAATGGTTTCAAGACAGAAAGGGTTAAAATACATAGAACTGGTTTACAATGTGGCAGCTGAAGAGTAGAAGAACAAGGATGGTCTCTACGATTTCGACTGGTGATCTACAGAACACTAATATTAATCAGGAGTTTTCAATGACAAAATAGGTTTATTATATTAGAAATGGTTGTGGGTTAGGCAGCCTCATATGCATTAGTGGATAGGGGAGTAGCCTGGAATAGGAAAGGTAGATATGCACTGGGATGACAGAACAGGAAGAGATACGAAATTAAGTATGTAATAATGTGTACTGACACAGCCAAGATGCTTTCAGGTGTAGGGTGACATGAGTTGCGAACTTATAAAGATTTCTCTGATCTCAGTAGAAAAGGAAAGCTGTTTCACATTCTGGACGCATAGTCTGAGTAAAAAAAAAAAGCATCATCGTCATCTATATTGTAAGATTTGAAAGTTGTTCCACATTCTGGACGCATAGTCTGAGTAAAAAAAAACATCATCATCAGCTATATTGTAAGATTTTATTGAGTGAAAAAGAAATATATTTTGGAACTGAAGACTTTATTTGAAGATTATAACCGAAGACTTTTTCTAAGAATGTGTGTTTATCTGACTAGGTACTTAATGTTGTGTTCTGCTTTTAAATGAGATAAGAATGGGAATTTGGTAGTCCCAACTGGTTAACCGTACCACAGGATCAAGCAGTGATTAGCAGCTAATGCTGCTGTATTATTATTACTTTTCAATATTTCCAAATATAAAATGACCATTTGCTACAGCTTTAATGTGTTCAGCTTTGGCACAGAGGTTTATGCTGATAAGTATGATGTGGCAATTAAATTAGCAGTCGGGTTCTGCAGATGTTTTTTTAAGCCATAACCTAGTCACAAAGACAAAACCGATATGAATGCACAGCTTAAAGTATCCAATCCCAACATCATGTCTCTGAAAGGAAGAAGGGCATAGATAGTCAGGATGAAGCTATATAGACAGTAAGTAAACATAATAAAAATAATGATAATGACAACTGTCGCTCGTCCCTGTCTGACATAGATGACAAACACGCAGGGTAGTTTGTTTACATGCTTTATTACAGAGAAACACATCAGGATGGATTGCAGCATCACAAAATATAAACAAACTGATTAACTGACAGACCTTAAAGACATACATGCTTACATCTCAACAGCTTACTACAAAATGGCAGTCAGACGTGCACGTGCTCGGTATTTATACACTTGTGCAAGCCCTTAGATAGCTTCTTAAAGATACATAAACACACACTGATCTACAGCAATGTTAATAAAATAATAATTATCCATACATAAATATATATAAAAGTTTTTGTAAAAGTTGTAAAACTCTACGGTTATAGATAGTGACCTGTAGCTAGCCATGATATGGTGAGGGACCTTATCTATGGTGACTTGCACATGGATGAGCTCCATGGTATCATCCTGCTTAACCAATCTGGAGGTATGTTTGTTTCTAACATACACTGAGAAACCTCGACCTTTGGCCCCAGACTTTGTTGTTGTTGGATCAAACCCATAGAAGATACTGTAGTCTTGCACTGCCAGAGCACTTTCTACAGCTTTAAACCAAGTTTCATTCATGGTACAGATGTCTACATTCTCCACATGGAGGTGGGATTGAAGGTTGTAGAGCTTTTTGCTTAGGCTCTTAGCACTGACCCATAACACAGTAGGATTGCTGGGAGACTTTTTCACTATGTTGGAAGTTTTGTCTTTTGGCATTGCCTAAAAAGGTTCTAAGGAGGTGGAGAAAGTTTTAACCAATACCCAAAAGCTTAGGGAGGACAGGTGCAGCCCATCCTTGGTAAAGCAATATGGCTTTCTGCAGTTATTAAAATCAGTCATTTTATGTTCGTACTGTGGCATCATCCTTGGTGAAAGTAGAATGCTGCTCAGTGCAAGGCTGTGTCTAATATTCCAAGAGATACATTATGTCTCCTTTCATATAGTCTAGTGAGGCAGGTTTCATGTCATTTACACTCATGTGGACTATGATAGATTAATATTGGTACCTGAGATGCAGTGACTTGAGTGCATGCATGATATTGTGGGTCTTGGCTCCAGATTGGAAATTAACCATTATCTTCTCCTTGTCCATTTTATTGAGTAGGGCATCTGTGCATCACACAATGTATTCTCCAATGACAAGAGTACTGGGTAAAGTATAAGCTTGCCTTATGGGCTTCACTCTTGGAGTACCATTAGTTGTAGGCTTATGTGACACGTTTGGTGTTGCTTTTGGTGTGTGCTTTAACGATTGCTGAGGAGGAGTGATCTCATTGGGTGGCTTTGGAGATCTTTAATATTTGGGAAGATTTCTTTTAAGCACCTCGACATAAAACAATCTGCGTGTGTGTGTGTGTGTGTGTGTGTGTGTGTGTGTGTGTGCGTGTGGTGAGTGGTGTGAGAGGGATATAGTGTGGGGATTTTTGACGACCTTGATGGTATGCAAGATTTTTGCCACCAAGAAAGTTGTATATTGACAGGTCTCACATACTATGCTAATTTCTTTAATGATTAACTTGTTGTCTGAGAAAATGAGACAATTGCAGCTTTGCCTTAGGCTACCCGAATCTTCCAAGCTGACTTCAAGGACATTAGGACATTGCATATCTATGTTGTCTGGTCTTGTAATAGGGTGGGTTGTTTAGGATAAAGGATTGGGTTTTAGCAGGGTTCTCCTAGGGTGTTTCTGGGGTTAAGGATAAGATGTTATATACTGCTTGTATATGGTATAATGCTCATATATGGCATAAAGGCTGAAATCAGGCATACACCATCCTCTCCACTTTCTTAGCCACCTTAACTTTCCCTTTGCAGTCCTTCTTTCTTTCCGATTCAGAGCAAATTTATGACAATGACTTTGAATTTTTCCCTTCCAACTGCAGCATGTTCCTGCTATAGATAGGTGCCTACGTGCATACAACACTATAGGTAATATCATCATTTGAATTAAATTAATCATTCCAGTCAAAGTGTACCCTTAGTGGACCACTGCCTGAGTATATAAGAAATTGTATTATAAGAAAAAGCAAAGGCAGTCTTAAAGCAACACTTAAAACTCCGAACTAAAAAAAACAAAAAAGCAATTTCTAGAACTAAGTGGTTACTGAAATAATCCAACTGTATGCTTTCAAAATAAACATACAGAAAGATCGTTTTTGAGCTGTGCACTTTTGTTCAGTTTAATAGAACTTCTTCAGAGCTAAAACAAACACTTAAAATGGCCAATATATATCCTAACTTTAATTGATTAATTAAACACGACTACTGAACATAATTAAAACTGATTTAAAGTGACAAGTGCATACATGACATCCATTATATTCATTGTGACTTAAGCAAACATTTAATCTTAATACTTTCATTTAAACCTGGACTTTTGTTTGCTTCCAATACAGTTTGCCAGTTAACTTCTTTTACTTCAAATTTGTTGTATAGGTCGCCACCATACAACTGAAAAACTACATGATCTATGATAAAAAAGAAAACTTATGAAATGCTTGACAATTAAATGTATGCTTTCGTAATGCATTTGTAAGGTCTTTGTTTTTAATAGCTAAAATATGCTCTTAAATCCTCTTTGACAATTTTCTAGTAGTTTTTCCTACATACAAAACATTCACAGGTCTCACAAATAGCCAAATAAACAACCTTGCAAGAATTACAGTTGAATCTGCCTATGGCCCAAATTTGTTTTTGTGAATGTTTTAAAATAATATTAGAGCCTTCATATGTATGACATACAAAGACCTTGGGCATCCACTGAAAATGGGCTCTGTCCCAGTCGGACTTCCCTCGGTAAACAAATGTTACATAAATAATAAAATAAAAAGAGAAAATAAATAAATATACCCACAACATTTACATCTGTTACATATAAACATCCCATGTTTATTCTAATTAGAATCACCTGTGCTTTTCAAATAATGCCTTAAAATTAAAACTTTTCTTATAAGTAAATAATATTTTTTAAAACCAATAACTGAAGATAATTTTTATTTTCAAGTATAATTTTGCAATTATCACTCATAGACTGCTTTATTTTGCTAGAATCTAATGAGTTGGTAGGGGAAAAGCTCTTAAATTTGATTGGTCCTCCTTACATTCACTAATGTTTCTCTTAAATTAACAACCTCAGAAATAATATTATTAAGTTCATTAGATGAAGATCCCTTATCTAAAAGTAGCTGTTTTAAATAAACAATCCCCTAGATTATATAAAATGTGTAGGCATAATGTAGAGCCTACAAAGAATGTTAAAACTTAAACTTAAAAGAGCTGAAAACAAAGTGACGGAACAACTACTAAACACTTTATTAAAAATAAAGACAATAAAAACAGTGAGCACTTTCGCGTCAGACTAGGGGCGTTTCATCAGACTTAATCCAAAAGGAGCCCCAGCAAACTTTTATATGCACAAATTCACAATCATTGTCAATTAACTCAATTAAGCATCTAAATTAAATATGCAAAATATATTATTATTTTTTATTATTCTTTCATATATTCTGATAGGTTTCTATGATCCATTATCTGTTGTAGACTGTTGTAGTCTCATGACTTTGTAGATTTAGCTAGTAGTGTATTTTAAGATGGAAGATGTATTTTGCATATTTAATTCAGATGCTTAATTGATTTAGTTGACAATGATTATGAATTTGTGTACTGTCTATAAAAGTTTAATGAGGCTCCTTTTGGATATATTCTGATGAAGCTTTCTTAGTTTGACGCAAAACTGCTCACTGTTTTTTTGTCTTTATTTTTAATAAAGGTTTTGGTGGTTGTTCCATCACCACGTTGTCACCTCTTTTTAAGTTTAAGGTTTAGTTTTTATCTGTTTTGAAGAGCTGCTTTATTCACCTGACCATTGTGCTGTAGATATCTACACAAAATGTTACCGTGTCTTTATACACGGTTCCACCTCGGCAGCACACCATGTATAGTAATCATGGTGCATTGCACAGGGAGAGCCATGAACATGGTTATTGAATCAGTATAGGGTGTGTGGCGCTAACTGTGTCTGCAGATGAGTAACACACTCCCTGCACAGTCCAATTGTATTATAGCAATGTAATTTAATTTTTAAAAAAAAATTTTAAAAAGCATGTTTGCACGGTGTGGAGTGCAGCAATGTTAAGCAGTGCTGAGATACCTGGAAGACATCTAAAAATAGAAACTGGATGTATAGTTTCATAGTTTCATAGTATAGTACTAGGCTATCTGCCCTGGGGCATTTGTAAGCCTAGCTGTAGTGATGTGGCTTTTGCCACCCCATGAAATGGTACAAAAATGTACAGAATAAATCTAGAATACTGTGCCTCTGTCTAGTAGTGACACAATGAAGGTCCCTTTATATAATAGAATTAGTTTACTGTGCCCCTGTCTAGTAGTGACACAGATGTGACACCTGGGGTAAACTTACGATCTCCCATCCACTCATCAAGATTTCTCTTGAAGAGAGTCAGTGAGGGGCTCTGCCTAATACGAACTGGGATCCTGTTCCAAAGCATGGGAAGCCTCTGGGTTATGAATCTATCCCTCCAGCATGTCCTATTCATACTACTGCCGAGGTTTAAGTCTTTAGCTCTCGTGGTCCTGGTGGATTTGGATTTTTTGAGGTGGAGCATGTCCATCAGATCCTGATTGGACATGGCCTTGTACGTCAGGCAGAAATCACCTCTGAGCAGGCAGTATGCTACTGAATAGAGCTGAAGTTTCTTTAGTCTGGCAGAATAAGACATATGTTGGAGACCCTTGATCCTTTTGGTGAGGTACTTTTGTGGTCTCTCTAGCTGTTGCAAATGCCGGGTGAGGTACATACCAAATGGGGCATTGTACTCAATCATGGGTCTATTTAAAGGTCAAGTTTAAGTGTAGGTGAAATAAATCCAGGAGCACAAAAGCAATCAAGCGGACAACCGGAATAAAAATATATATAAAAATTTATTGGTAATAGCTTTCGGCTGCGAACTCCAGCCTTCATCAGACAATTTTAAAACTCAAACTACAATCATTTTATAGCATTTACATAGTCATCAATTACCTAATTCAATCAATTAATTAATACTGATGGAAAACTGCCAAAATACTGCCAAAATGCAGCTTACACCTATCTGAATACACTAATGTTATGTAACATTTTTCAAATAACTTACCGATACTGAAATATTAAAAATTCCAAAAATATACACATACTACTTGATATATTGCATTTATTTTTGAAATACAAATTATGCTAATTCTTTTTAAATTTTGGTCTGTTGCATTTAGCTAAGCTCTGCTAAGACCTGCTAAGCACTGCATAAACAAAATAACAGCTGATAATGTTTATGCACTGCTTGACACCACTTGGCTGGTTTGCACACCATGAAGCACTGCTAAGCATTGCTTGGCTGAGCTGAGCCTGAGCTGGTTTGCGTGGTGCTAAATGATGCGCTGCATTTTTAAATGTTGCCAATGGCATTTAAGGGTGGGAAAACGGGCTATATTAAGCTCACTAGGAAGGAATGCAGAATAATTTCTTGGAGTTCTACCTGTGTAGTGACTATGGATGGCATTGGAGAGGGTGCACACTTCCAGGCACAGTGGTGTGGCATTCAGGAGTCCAGGGTCATGGTTGGAATCCTGGTGAAAAGACATGAGGACTGGCTGGTGCAGGGAGGGTTCCAGGGCTCAGAGTGCAAGGCAGAGGCCTGGGACTGGCTGACACATGAACTCACCAGTGTGACAGGTATCCCCCCACAGGTGAGCAGGTTCATCACCACTATGATGACATGAAGCATAGAAAGGGGGATCTCTTGCACACCTGAGTCTGAGAAGCTCAGGCAGGGAATGCCCCACAGTTTGTAAGTAATTTTACCTTTGTTTCACCAATACCTAATCTGAATGTCTGATAAACTGGTATGCATGATGCTGTGCTTCTCTCCCAAAAGCTGCAGAGGAGTGGGCTCACAACATCAAGGCTTATGCTGGGTGCTTGGCCAGATTACACCATGAGTGTGGTGAGTACAGATGTATTTTGCTATCTATAGTCAAGTAAGCAAGGAAGAGTAAAGCATTAACTGAGATTAGGTATATACAGTAAAAATTGTATTGCAATGAATGTGGACTTACATGTGTATTGCAATAAGTCCATACTGCCAACTGTAGTGCAATATGCAGGGAAGACTAAAGCATTAACCATAATAAAGTATATGCAATAAAGTTTGTAGTGCAATAACTGTGGAATTACAGCTGTATTGCAGTACCTGCATAATGACAACTGTTGTGCAATAAAGTCTTGAAACTATACCAGTAACTGCATGAAGGTATCTCTAATAAAGTCTGTTGTGCAAAAAGTGTGGAGTTAGGCCTGTTTTGTAAGAAATCAATTATGACAACTGTTGTGCAAAAAAAAAAAAAAACGCAAAACATTACCAGTACCTGTAAGAAGGTATATCTAATAAAGCCTGTTGTGCAATACATGTAGAGTCAGAGTTATTTTGTAAGAAATGAATTATGACAACTGTTCTGCAACAACACATTAACCAATAGCAATAACACCAAGGTAAATTATAAACATCAGGATTGTCGTGTTTTCACCATTGCATGTCAGCTATATGCATTCAGGCTGTAAGGTACAGTGCTGCAGAATAGTATAACAGTGTAATAGCTGTAGACTGCATAAATAAGCCATATTTAGACACTGTTTGTTGAGTCACAGATATTTCAACACACTAACAATATATTGTATACATCTGCATTCTATGTAGCAATATGTGGGTTACCTAGTGTCTCTGTCATGCTTAAATTTCATGCATGTGTGTTCAACTGTCACTGCAGTCTAGTATAAAACTGTACTGCTATTACCAGGTCATATTTTGGTTCCTTGTGAGCTCTAAGCAAATATCAGTCAGTCAGTAGTTAGCAGTGATTCAGTAGCTCAGTTTGTTAAATGCTCTTCATGAAGTACATTTTGCCACACACAGACCAGGGTTTGAATCCAGTGGTATGTAGATGGCTAGAGTATCCTACCCTTCTACAGTTCAACCAGCTTATAATAGCACATAAAATACTCCATCAACCTGATAACACTCCTGACCTCAAAAATATTCTCACACCTCATAGTGCCCCCAGGCCATTATGCTCAGTTGATGAACTAATGATACCGACCCAGAACTCCAACAACTCTGCAGGTGATGCTATATTTGCCAACTCAACTGGTAAAATCTGGAATCTACTCCCTACTATCATTACCAAGGAAACCTCACTACCCCTATTTAAAAGACAAATCAAAAAATACCTCACATCTCATTGGCTATGCACTTGTTCTAAACCTAACAACTTCACTAATGCACGTCTTGCTACCCAACCTGCTGTTTAGCCAAGTATTTATGCCTCATAGCATTTGAATGTCTAAGCATTGTGAATTATTAGATCTGATTGTATTCTATGTTCACATTTTCTGAAAAGTCTTTGCCAATCAGGTGTAAGTCTGTACATTGTGTATATTGATATCTGCCTGTATTCTTTGTTGATATTTTTCTAAACATGTCTGCCTGAATTTATCACTCAGTGATGTATGTACTGTATCTGTTTTGGTATGTGGAGCTTTTCTCCCTGGGCCTCCACTGAAAATGAACATATATCCAGTCTGACTATCCCGGTCAACAAATGTAAAATAAATAAAAATAAATAAATAAAATAAAAATTACAGTATCAGTCACGTAATGATTATAGATTTTCTCTCCACAGGAACTACAGTTAAATGGGTGAGGTAGCCCATATTATTTGTAAATAATTGTGTGTTTAGATGTCACAGACTGTTACTGTTATTACCAGGAATGTGAAAATACAGCATACAATAAAGGAAGTCAGTATAATAATAAAAGAAAAGAAAAGAAATAAAATGTGTAATCTTTGGTATGGCTTGTATGCCTGGAGTGTCTGTTAATGGTTGCTGCAGTCAATTAATACATTTGATGCAGATGTTCTCTGCAGTCACTGCTATTGGGTTCTCTCCCAAAGCCTGCCAAGCAAGGTGTAATAGTTATTTACTTTCTGTGCTGTACACATACATGTCTCTCAAGTGTCATGCTGTCACATAATGTAATTAGTGCATAATTCCTCTGTCACAGATTTATCATCAACATGATTATGTAAATATCAACGTATCACTACATCAGCCCACAGTACACCTTGGTAGTTATATTGGTCCACCTGATGTGCAAGTGTTCTGTGTAGCTGTGTACCTGCAGTTATTGCTGCTTGGCCCATACTGTCCCATGTGGATAGCTTGAGAGGTATGTATTTGCTGCAGCAGCTATAGGGCACTTGTACACAAAGAAAGGACAGACCTGTAGAGAAGATAGCAGTATTGCTGCCAACTATATAGCCTATAATGGTATTAATGGAGTGTATTTCTCTCTCTCCCCACATATTATCTTCATTTATTTATTATTCTCATTCATTAATTATAGTTTACTATTAACATATGTTGTTAGAATAAACTTTATTTTGGGGCATGTGTTTTATTATTGTTATGTATTAAAATGGTTACATATTAACATATCTTGTTGAATTACCTATTCTGATGGCCTTATGCCATAATTGTTACTGGAATGCTGTTAATATACTGACTGTTCTATTATTTATTGTTGTGTTTCACATAATATGCATTGAAATGTAATGGGGTTATGTCCAATGTTTTGGCATGCTGTTATTACTAACTAATTGTTCATAACTAACCTACACTTATTCCTATACCTCCATCACCACAACATGACAGGGTAGGCAGTTCCCAGTGATCCGGATACCCAACCTCAGCTAGCCAAGGCACCAGGTCCTGGCACATCTGGGACCCAGACTGGTGGTGCCCCCTCCACTGCCCCTGCATCACCTCCAGGTGGAACCGCTTCAGGGGACGGGGCCTGGCCTCCCCTTGGGATTGGTGGTGGAGGGGTGGTAGTCACCCAAGATTAATAAATGGCCATGGTGGACACGATCATTCATCAGAGCTATGAACATTGCCTGCACTGGATTGAGGGCACACTGGACAACCTGGTGGGGAAGGCTGGCCCTGGCACCCAGCCTCCAACACAGCCACCATTGGGGCAGTGAAGGAGCAGTGTTGACTGCCCATGGGTGGGGATATCAGTCATACTGCTGCCATCTAGAGGCACATGTGTCTCAGATTCCACAACACCCTCCCCTTCCAAGGTGTTTACCCCCCCTCATGTGTCACACACTGCCCCTGTCTGCTGTCTTGTCTTTCTGTAATTGCATCCTCTCCTACCCAGCTTGCCTCCCCACACATACCTGTATTCCTTCCCCAACATTCCACTCTCTCCTTAAAAAAATGGGCACCTGTCCCACAAAAAATATTGCCCCATACATAGATCTCCTTTTCACACATGTGTCCACTGGACACAACTAATTTGGTCCAATTGGCGTGACCACACATTTATGTTGTCCTCACCCCTCTCTCTGGGGTTTGAGGGTCCAAATCCATCCACAAAATCTGTCACAATGCACAGTTGTTGCTGTACAAGAAATGGAAAGATATGGTTCTTTCCTACACTCTTCCTGCACGCACATCCCTACCTGCCTTTCACTATGTTTTTCCTCCTGCATGCCCCAATTTCACCACTGTCCTGTCATCCCCTTTTTCTTTTCTTTTTAATTTTTTAATGCGGGTTTGTGCAGAGCTAAGCAGACACATGATGCAGCATGACATGTCACACCACGGAAATCCATTTAAATCAGCTTTAATGAGCCTTAATATTCTTATGTGTTTCTCACAGTGTTAGGCACATGTACAAAATAACCACCTCTGTTAAGTTTTGAACCCAGGCTACTGTTAACTACAGCTTGCTGCATTAATCCACTGTACCAGACAGATCTTAATTAACAAAGGTGTTTCCAGAAAAAACATGCTGATTGCCACTGACAGACTGAAATTAAACCTAAAGGGAAAAATGGGAGTGTATCTGGGACTCTGATGCAAAAAATAAACCAGTAGACAGCCAAATAAGTTGGCAGTACATGAGACCTGGGATAGCAGGTAAATGTTTCCTTTTATTTGCAACATTTTTATTATTTATTTATTTTTATTTTATTTTATTTTACATTTGTTGACCGGGCTAGTCTAACTGGATATATGCCCATTTTCAGTAGAGGCCCGGGCAGAAAAGCTCCAAGCATAGGCAGTGACATATCATATATTACATGCAAAAACAAACAGAATATAAAGTAAAAATAATTGTTTTTTTTTTTTGGCCTGGTTTACAGATGTACAGACATTATGTTTATATCTAGTACAGTGGAGGATAGCACATTTAGCGTAAGTATACTCTTACAGAGTACTAAGAAGGAAATCTCGTTAAATACTAGTTAGAGGTTAGCTTACTAGTTAACCCAGGTAAACGTAATAGAACAACAGAGCAGAGAAGTATAGGGAGAGTAAGATGGGGATTGAGATATTAGTCAGGGTTAGAGCAGGGACATAGCCAGTGTGTATTAAGGTATTCGTTAAGGTATTTTTTGAAAAGCAGTGCAGAAGAAAGAGATGTGAGTTCACTTGGAAGCAGGTTCCAGGGTTTTTCCACTGTGTTAGTGAATAGTGAGTCCCCTGCCTCGTTGTTTGGTGTAATAGTGGAAACTAGAAGCTTATTAGCTGAGTGTAGTGTTGCCAGATTTTTATATGGGGTAATCAGATTAGTGAGGATTGGGGTATTCTTGCGGTGGTAAAGGATCTTTTGGGTGATGGTGAGTTTTTGATAAAGTAGGTGGTTCTGCAGTTCTAACCATCCTAGTTGTTTGTGGTTGTGACAGTGGTGGGTTCTAAAAGAGGTACAAGTGGCAAATCTGGCAATGTTGTTATAGCTGGTTGCAAGTTTGCTATGGTTGTTTTTACATAGATTTGTATAAATGGCAGAAGCATAGAACAGGGTAGAGATAAGGTGGGTCTGGGCAATAATTGTTCTGGCTACCGGTGTAAGGAAGGGTTTGATTTTATAAAGGGAGCCTAGTTTTCTGTTGACAGATTTTATAGTAGTATTAATATGATCATTATACCTAAGGTTGTGGTCTATTGTAATTCCTAGGAGTCGGGTTGTAGTGTCTGGAGCTATGCTAGTTCCATTGTTAGATGTTACTGTGAATTGAAATTGTGGTGACTTTTGGGTAGGAGCAAAAAGCAATAATTTTGTTTTTTTTTGGGGTTAAGGAGGAGGCAATGTTGCATGAACCAGTTTTCAACAATATTAAATACTGTTTGGTTGAGGGTCTGGAGAGAGGTTAGGGACTTAGCTGAACATATTAAAGTAGAATCATCTGCATATTATATACAGGTGGCTTGTGGAATTTTGGCATTTAAATCATTAATAAAAACTGAGAAGGGAAGACGGCCTAAAATAGAGCCTTGAGGTACTCCAATGTTAACAGGGAGGTACACAGATAGATTATTATCCCAGAGCACTGCTTGCTGTCTGTTTTCTAAAAATAATTTAAACCAAAGTAATGCCTGTGGGTCAAGGTATAGGGCTTTTAATATATCAGTAAGTAGTTGATGGTTAACCATGTCGAAAGCTTTTAAAAGGTCAATAAATAGAGAAGAAAAAAGGGAGTTATTGTTACAATGTTTGTTTATACAGTCAGAAAAAGATAGGAAGGGCAGTGGTGGTACTATGGAGTGGCCTGAAGCCATGCTGACAGTTGGCAAGTAAGTTATTATGGAGAAAGTGGTCAAGTAGTTGTTGGTGGATGCATTTTTCCATTAGTTTAGCTATTGGAGAGAGTAAGGCAACTGGTCGAAAGTTAGAAATCTCGGTACAAGTACCACCCTTATGTAGAGGGATGAAATGGGAGACTTTACAGATGGAAGGGATTGTGCTTTCTGTAATATTTCTATTTATAAAGATGGAAATGGGATAGGCAATGGCTTTAGCTGCTATTTGCAGGTATTCAGCTGGCAGACAGTCAGCTGAAGGGGTGCATGGTTTGAGTTTTCGAAGGAGGGTGCAGACAAGGGATGTAGGTACGGGTTGTATATGAAAGGAGGGAACTGGGCTGTTTGTGGTGATTAATGGGTCAGTGCTGACAGGGGGTAGTGTTTTAGCTAGAGTTTGAATGGTTTCAATGAAGTAGTTGTTAAAGGCCTCAGCAATTTGCTTAGGGTTGTTATGGGCAATACCTGATGGGGCAGGAGTTTTAGAGTGCCCTGGCTGAAGTAGTTTGTTAATGCATGACCAAACCTTTTGTGGTATTTGCTGGTGGGTTTGTTGGAGGTGAAGGTAACAGTTTTTTCTGTCGAGCAGAATTTCTTTCTGGTGGCATTTCTTAACCGTTTAAAGTAAAGGTGGTCTGATGGGCTTTTGGAGGATCTCCATATGGCCCAGATTTTATTACGTAGGAGGATCTTTTGCCTGGTTTCTTTAGTGAGCCAAGGTGCAATTTTAGTTCTTATATGGGTAGAGCGAGAAGGGGCATGGTATTCCAGGATTTGTAGGAATTTTGTATTAAAGTAGGACACTGCTTCATCAAGTTGAAGATGATGCAGTGGTGACCAGTCACATGCCTTACGTTCATTCTGGAAGCTCTCTGGATAAAAGTGATTTTTAGACCATGAGATTTTGAAGTTATTTGAGTTGGGGCTATGGGTTTTTTGTTTAATTATATAGGTTAGAGCATGGTCACTAATGTCATCTGGAAGGGTACCTGATTTATATTTGTCAGGATGGCTGTTGATAAGGATCCAATCTAGGATGGTTTCCTTACTGCCTGGTTTGTGAATTCTAGTAGGGGTGGTTATTATTTGGGAAAAGTCATATAGATTTATGTGGGTGATAGAATGAGGGGAGCTACAGGTGGACCAGTCTATAATAAAGTCACCTAGCACTATGGTTTCCTGAGGTAGGTGAGTAGAGAGGCAACTAAGGATGTTTTCTAGAATATTGATATTATTTCCGGGGGGGGGGGGGTAGGAGCAAATTAAGTAAATAAATTTACAGTTGTTGATTTAAAGTTTAGCAATAAGGGTTTCGGCATTGGTATCTGAGGGTAAGGACACACTGAAAGATGTAACCTGAAGTTCTGTTTTATAGAGAATGGCTACATCCCCACCCCTTTTGGCTTTGCAGTCACATCTCAGAATGTTATATCCAGGAGGGGCAATTTCATGGTCATGAGTTGAGGGCTTTAGCCAAGTTTCTGTAATACAGAGGATATCAAATGAGTGCACTTCTAGGAGTGCATGATGTTGGGAAACTTTATTGTTAATGCTATGGATGTTGAGGTGGGCTATCAGGAGAGAGTTAGAGGGTATTTTTGGGGTAGGGTAGTATGAGAAGTTAGATTATGTGGGTCATTGGTAATTTATTATTGGGGCCAGGGTTTGGATGAATGTCACCATCTAATAGGGGGTGTTGTTAAGGTGCTTGTATAATCTTTAGAATTCTGTGATAATTAGAGTTTTCTTGTCTTGGAAGTAAACTCGTGAAGAATGAGAAGCAACTAAGAACAATATCCAAACACACCCGTGGAGACAATAATTCAACTGCTGCAAAAAGATGGTAAAAGCAGGTTTAATTCCCAAACGAATCCTTTAGCACAGAAAAAGAACACAGTGGAGACAAGCGCTTTCGCCTGGACAATTCCAGGCTTTATCAAGTCAGAGTAAAAACAAACTGTGAAAGCACTACCTATATACCTAAATCACATGCTTAAATTGATTGTTAATTAAACAAAACAAGCTAGCAGAAAATTATTTAAAGACATATACCATTTCCTTTTAGCTTGTTACTAAAAGTCTATTGGGATGTAAATGTTTGTGTAAACCAAAATTGATTTCATATACAAATATATTAAACATATACTGTACAATAACACATTTTCTTAAAACATTACATTTAAAAACTGTTAAAAAATTTTGGTTTACACAAACATTTACATCCCAATAGACTTTTAGTAACAAGCTAAAAGGAAATGGTATATGTCTTTAAATAATTTTCTGCTAGCTTGTTTTGTTTAATTAACAATCAATTAACATGTGATTTAGATATAGGTAGTGCTTTCACAGTTGTTTTTACTCTGATAAAGCCTGGAATTGTCCAGGCAGCTGTCCACTGTGTTCTTTTTCTGTGCTAAAGGATTCGTTTGGGAATTAAACCTGCTTTTACCATCTTTTTGCAGCAGTTGAATTATTGTCTCCACGGGTGTGTTTGGATATTGTTCTTAGTTGTCTTGGAAGTAACTAACATGGTTTGATCTATGATATTTTGGTAGTATATAGATAGAAGTAGAGGTTATATTTATGTGGTTGAGGGTATTTATGTGAGAAACAGATTGAGTTTGTTGGTAGGGGTGGTGATGTTCAGTAACTGAATAATGTTCATAAATGGTTAGAGTGTAGGGTATAGTTAGAGAAGCTAGGATAGTAGTTAAGAGTAGTAGGTTTGAGTATGTAGTCTTCAGAATTGAGGCCATTAGGAAGAGAATGATTACAGGTAGAGTAAAGATTGAGGGTAATATTATACTATAAGATAAAATAGAGGTGGCTGTAGGAGAGAAAGTTGTAGAAAGTTATCAAAAAGGATGATTAGAGTGCAGAGGGTAGGGAGAGGACATATAAAGTGTAAAGTTGCTTAATGGAGTGGTAGTAAGTGGGGATGGGTAGTTAACTGGCAGAGGTAAGAGATACGTTGATGAGGGGAGGGGGGGTGGTAACAGAAGTATAAAGTTAGCTGCACTGGTTGTGGGTGGGAAATGGGGGTAGGATAGGGGAGCGAAGTGAGCCCGAAAGGATGAACAGAGCAGGTTAGGACAAGTAACTGAAGAAATGTCAGCAAAAACAATCTGTAAGCACCGACTACTGAGGTAGTTTCAGTTGGTACAGGTAAGTAAGGAGGGAAGGATACAGTGGTCGTGATGGTGAGGGGTAGCTGAGTGCAATTACAGTGTAAAGTAGCAGATAGAGTGGTAAAGAAAGGGGAGGAAAAAGTTCCTTCTTTCTTTGTTAGATTAGGGTCTGATCTTTAATCAGGTTCAATTCTGGGGAGAAAAGGTAGATGTACTAGGAAATAGCCTAGTTTAGGGTGCCGCCTAGTGGCCACAAATTGTATGACAACCAAAAACTAGAGTGCAGAGATGGATGGTAACAAGGTTTCATAAACAATTACGGGAGATAGCACAAGGAGAGGAGAAGGTATACATATATTAAGGGGTAGAGAGGGGGTATGGCTGTTGGGTATCCTGGCTAGGTAACGTGCCTCAATGGATACACAAGTTCTTTAGCCAGTGTTCAGCTTTACCGCTAGGTTTAGATAACACATACTTTCTTGCCTCCTTGGTAGCAGGGTTCCTAAACAGGGCAGCAAGTTTCTTTCTATATGAAGAGATGCTTAGAATATTTTCAGGGGTCCTTTTCACCAGGTTGGTATATTATCAAAACCTTAGTGCAAGATAGATGAATTAAACCTAGGAACGGTAAGGAAATGAAAAAAAGAAATAAAGGGTAAGAAAACAGTTGTTTGCATAGACTTAGGTAGTAAATACAGCATTTCAGTTCAAATGTGCTTATAAGCATTCATTACTGAAATTCAGACATTTAGCAACACAGACTACAATATCTTAGAGGCACCATTGCACAATCACAAGGCATAGTTTAATCAAAAAGTAAGGTAGAGTTCTAAGTAGCTTAACACAGTCTAGCTAGGAGTGCTTTTACAAAGTACAACTTTGTTCTACTAGGTCATTAAATAGTATAAACAGTGAGCTATAGGGACACTGAGGCTGTTTGCAACATGAGAACTTTGAGGTATTACATTCAAGCTAGATCCTCACTAGCAACCATAAAAGAACAGGAATAGGCAATAGCATTCATAACAGTGCTATTCCAACCTTGATGATGCCCCAGTGTTAACAAGCAAGTATTTAACACAAATGTAGACAGGGGAGGTATTTTGAGCACTAAACCTATTGTTATGCGTGACCTTAATAGTGCCAGGAGTACTGAAATATTTAAAGAACTAGTGTTCCGTAAAACTTTTATTCAACATAAGGTTCCCAAAGGAGGTGTGTAGTAACTTAACATTACAGCTGAGGGGAGTTCCTTGGTGCGCAAGGAGTTGGAAACTTTAGGGCGATTCAGTACAGACCCGCAGCTAGTGCCTTAGAGTCTCCCAGGTTAAAACAATTATCTAGCGTAGTGGAAGATTGTTAGCAAAAACATGCACAACCTGTAGTTGGTTAGAGGTAGATAAAATGCTCGGATTCCCCGAGGTCACTTACAGCAACTCCACGTGGCACATGCAGTATACAGATGACAATTTCATCAACTCATGCATCAGCACATATTTAAAACGAACTAGACATATATGCCTTTATAACTAGTATTTCCATCCTTTAGCTGAGCCATTTAGATAGTGAGGGATCATGCAATAAATAGTAATATCATCAGAAGGTAGCTTACAGAGACAAGGATGCTGGGGCCAGGTACGCACAGCAGCCAGGGGGTAAATCCAGTCATTAAAGATGATGCCTCACAGGGAAAGAAGGATTTATGGGATTAGAAAGGATATGAGATGGGAAGGGGAGGGGAATAGAGGAGCAGGCAGGTAGACTAGGAGGGGCTAAACCCTGGAAGGTTAACAAGTGGAAAGTGGGACGTCCTAAGGAGAATAAGTTAGGAAGGGGAGAGGAAGAGAAACGAGCGGGATACAGATGCGGTGTAGGAGTAATGGGAATAGTTGAAGGTGGGAGTATGATCAAGAGGCAGATAGACAGTGGGAAAATAGTCGCAAAGCTAGGACAAGTAACTGAAGAAATGTCATCAAAAACAAACTGTAAGTACCGACTACTGAGGCACTCTCAGTTGGTACAGGTAAGTAATGAGGGAAGGATACAGTTATCGTGATGGTGAGGGGTAGCTAAGTGCAATTACAGTGTAAAGTAGCAGATAGAGTGGTAAAACATTTTTAAACACACCTGCTAAGGCATCAATGGCACAGTACATATGTTCAACTGGGACCCTGCTGCAGGAAAAACTGCTTTTGAAAGCCATGCACATACTAATGGACACAGACAATGTGTGTCACAACCTGTATGTCTGCAGACAGCGTGTGTCACAGCCTGTATGTCTGCACATATATCTGGCAAATACACCTGCTAAAGCATTGGCTCAGTAGCTTAATCTGTTAAATGCCTTGCATACAGTGCATTTTGCCACACACAGTCCTGGGTTTGAATCCAGTGTGTTGCACTTTAATTACATTGTTGTGAAGACAACAAGTAATGACTGAGTCATGCAATTTTAATTGTTATAGGTTACTGCTACTGAATTATTTGCTACCCAGTTTTGCAAATCAAAGGCCTGCAGGTAGGGACACACTGCACGTATTTGTACTGCTGGATCTATATTAGATTATCGGCTGATGACAAGAGCGAACGCTCTTTCATCGAACCGATAATGTCGAAAGACCTAAACAGCAAAGACATGGAACACTGTTTTTTTTTTCTCTCAGGGAAAAAAACAGTGGGCCATGTCTTTGGGACTTTGCCATTTCCTCCACTATGGTGCGATCTCGGAGTTGGTATATTTAAGTAAGGGGTGAAGCCCCCCACTTGTTTTGTGTTTTAAGGTTTTTTTTTTTGTTTTGTTTTTTGTGAAGCAGCAAATTTTTTCCCTGGGAAAAAATTTGCTGTTCCATGTTTTTGCTGTTTAGGACTTTTGACATTATCGGTTCGATGAAAGAGAGTTTGCTCTTTTCATCAGTCGATAATGTAATATAAACACATATAGCCTAAGTATATGTCACCTACTACTCTGCTATTGGCACTGTTGCATAACAGATGTAAATTAAGCACATGCCTCTAGTGGACTGTAAAGGGTACCCTTACCCTGGCTCTGCTGTAATGACAGGGCTGCCACTGCTGCCACAGTTACATATACAGCTTGCTGGCCTCCAATGTATTCACACCCCCACCATGTGTCCTAGGCTGCAGCAGCAGAATTGTAGCAGAATTGTTGCAAAACTCTGTTAGTAAACTAGATGCTTTGTTAAAAAATGACATTGATTTTTGTAACAAACATAAGGGGTCGCCACAGTGGATCACCTGTCCGCTCATGATTGGCAGTGGAGTTTTACAGTGTCAAGTTGCCAGCCCGGCGCCCAACCTTCCACAGAAGGCACACACACGCACTCACACCTAGGGCCAATTTAGAGTGTCCAATCCACCTGCAGCATGTCTTTGGGATGTGGGAGGAAACCAGAGCACCCAGAGCAAACCCACGTGACCACAGGGAGGACATGCAGACTCCACACAGAAGGCACCCCAACCGAGGATCGAAACAGAGAACTCCTTGCTGTGAGGCAACAATGCTAACCACTGTACCACCATGGCCGCCAAACAAACATAAGGAGTATAACGCTGTGTTTTTTAACATAGATAAGATTGTTGAGAAAATCAAGGTGAAAAAGAGTAAAAAACTAGATAGAGATGCCAAAGACTATGAAGCAGGTGTAGCCTACCCATTAGTTTCTAATGGAAATACTAACAATGTACAACTGCATAGCAATGTTAATAATGATGTTTTTGATGAACTTACTGATGACTTGCAACCCAGTGAAGGCAACCACCCAGGTCCCATCCCTTTAGGTCAACCCCTAAGGAGATAGGAGAGGATCCAGAAACAAGGTTATACCCACAGGAGACAATCCAGTGTGCGTTTCCAGGGGGACCAACAACATTTACCCCAGAATTTTTCTGGGAGGGGGAGAGGGAGACAGGTGAATTAGCAACAGACAAGACAAGGCAAGTTTTAGACAGCAATAGTGAGATTTCCATTATTTCTAATGACCATCAGGACTTCAAAATTTATAATTTAAGTAACACAGAAGTTGCAAAAGATTGGGCAAACTTGTTTCAGAAGGGGTTAAATTTTGTACCCTATAAGAAATTGAACATGGAAAAAACAATCCTTGACGTCATGCTTTATTCCAGAAAGCTAAACCTGAGTGTCTATGTAAGTGAAACTGGGAATAGTTACCAGTTACCAGTTGGGTGCAAAAAAACAAGCACTTATAACCCCCACTGCATCCCACTTTACAACTGTTTCAAGGCATTTGCTCTAAGGAAATCAGGGATTTAAATAGGGTGAATGACAATAGTAAACTGTACAATTTAACTATGGAGGAGACTATCCTTCTAGACAGTATTTCTAACAACAGACAGATCAGAGTCATGAAACCTGACAAGGGGGTGGTTTAGTAGTCATGGATCAGGAAAGGTACATTGACTGTATGCTAGAACATCTTCTTGGTGACAGATATGCACGAATATCACGCAATGAATTAAACATCTCATGTAGTCATGTAGACATGGTGCTTTCTGATTTATTTCTTAACAACCAGATATCTGAAAAAGAACTGTTTTTTTGCACACAGAAACATCCACGGATCCCAACGATATTTGGGATCCCAAAAATCCACAAGAACATCTCCCACCCACCATTAAGGCCCATAGTGGATACGAAAGGTTCCAAAACTATTAGTATTGCCAAATTATTGGACCATAAGTTAAAAAACTGTCTGAGTTCATTTTTCCACATTATAAAAGATTCTTGGGACTATCTCAAAAAAATCAGACAAGAATTTTTTGACAGTAACATTATTTTTTTAACTATTGACATCAAAGATTTATTCAATGTCATCCCACATTCGGAAGGCATTGAATTGTTCTATGATTTTTTGTGCCAACAGACTACATTCTCCCATACCAGGATTCTTACACTTAGGATTTTAATGGAATTAGTCCTGGAAAACATTTTCCTGATTTTTTGAGGGACATCTTTTTAAGCAAAAATCAGGTATTGCTATGGGGGCGGCTTGTGCACCAGTTTTTGCTAATATTGTCCTGACACAATGGGAATTGTCCCAAGTTTTCACATCTGAATGGATGACATACTGTTCATTGTATGGGTGGTATCTAGATGACATCCTTATTTTCTGGAGGGGGGACCAGGAGCAGTTGTCTGAATTCCTACTGTTTCTCAACTCCAGTACTACCTTTCTGGAGTTTACCATGGTAACTCATATGGAATCCATTAGTTACCTAGATATACAGATTTCTAAGGATCTGGAGAACAGCCAGTTTTATTCTAACATCTTCAGGAAACCCACATACTCAAACACCCTTCTTCATTTTGATAGTGGACATCCCTTTCATCAAAAAAGATCCTTAATAAAAGGACAAGGGGTGAGATTGGCCCGCATGATCAGCAGAATTGATTACTTTTTCAAGGAAAGGGATGTTTTATTGGGTATGTTAGTCAACAGGGTGTACCCTGAAGAATTTGTGATACCTTTACTTGAGGAGTATCCAAAAAGAGAGTGGAAGGTTATTTCTACCCACTGTTGGGTTTGGGCATTTCTAGACTCTGTGCACCTTCGGAAAGTAGGGTTTCGACAACTGCCCCATTTCAACATGGGCTTATTCTTACATACAACTTACAATTCCCTTTGATACAGGACATATTGGTGAGAAACTGGTTCATTCTTATGAGCGATGAGACCATAGGAGGGAAGGTGGGTGACTCCCCTGTTATAATTTACAAAAAGTATTCCAGCATTAAGAACCTTTTGGAGTCCAGTGGTAAGATCACAAAACCTGGTATTGGGAAAAGTGACAAAATGTGGGCACTGCACTCAATGCAAACACATGTTAGAGTGCGACAGAATCTTTATTAAAAGTTATGGATGGGTAAAAGTCAACCAGAATTGTAATTGTGTAAGTAAACAAGTAGTGTATGCTGCTATATGCCAAGCGTGTCCTGGGTTTTATATTGGCAAGACCAAAAATGCCTTCAGGACACACGTTTATCAGCATACATATGATATAACTAAAGGCAACACCAGAAATGCCCTGGCAAAGCACATTAATACATTTCCAAACCACATTTTCAAGTTTATCATTCTGGAAAGGGTAGTAATGGATGAGAGAGGGGGACCCAGTGACTGGTTCCTTGAATTCAAAGAACTTATGTGGCAACTTAGAGTTAATGCCACTACTAGCCCAGGTTTGAATGATATGGTGTCCCTCACCAGTTATTTAAAACTTAAGGCAGCCTTTTTATTTTAATGAGGTGTACACTATGACCTTGTTTTTCATTTCTATGTAAGTTTTTATAGTACTGACATTAATTGTTTGTTTCAAGACATTTTGGGTTTTTATTGGACATATTTTATTGTATATATTGCTTATTGCACAGATTTATACATATGATGTTCATATTTTCTCTAAAAACTGTTGATAATTTTGCATTATACCTACAAGCTGGCATTTTTTGTAATTTAGTGTTAGGGGACACATTTACCACATATATACATTTTTTACAGTGGTACTAAGTAATGGCTTATATTATTTTAATTTACTGGTAAAGAAACAATTCAGAAAACAAGGGAGTCTATGTCTTTAAACATTTGTATGCTTAATTATTCAATTGTATTCAATCAATGGCTTAATTGTTGTATGTATAAAAGGATGGTCTTGCTGACTGTTGGGTATTCTGAAGAAGTCAATCCTAATATTTGACGAAAGCGCTTAATAAATTGTATTTATTCCTGTATCCTGCTCCATTTTCGTGCTTTTAGTTACTGGGTACACTGCAACATTATTATACATTGTAGCACCCCTAATGAGCTTTTTCTTTTTCTTATTAATAATGGTTACTTCATGCTGTGATGGGTCCCTACTCTGGGCCAGAAATCAAGGAGACTCAATCCTCACCACTGACTCCAGTGAGGGATGGTCACTAACAGCAAAGACAGATTCACACAGTATTTTCACATGAAGCTCCCTACACCAAGCACAATTTCCCTTAACAGCACACAGGGAGCATGCACCAAACCTGGGTCTGGACTTCCTTTCTCTCTCCAGGCCCACACAAAACTCCACACTGACACCTGTGGAGCTCTGTGTCCCTGTTCCCAATAGCTGACACACACATACTTGTATATTTGAGTTTCACATACACATACACACCTTGGTAAAGCTGTCACAGATTTACTAACTGTGCACCTTTCTGCCCAGACTCTGAGATATTCATGCTGCCCACTAGTCAGCTGCCCTAAAGCTCTTACAAAAGGTACCCAGTTATACTGTGTATACCTAATACTAATACAAATGGTAGGGTGTGGCCAAAGCAAGGCTTTCTGGAGCAGCCATAGTGCCACTAAAACAAGCATAAGTACTCTCAAGATGTTAAAAGTATTCTCTAAAGGACCAGTCAAAATGAAAGTATTGAAATATTTAATGATAAATAATAAAACAAAAAACAGTAGAATACCGAATACAATAAACAATAGAGTTTCAACCACAGAGATATAAAAAATAATACAGTTGGATAGTTTCTCACAGATGCAGAAAACAATACTAAACTATTTTCTCTAAATGCCCCCGACTGACTAAATAAATGCTGTTCCCTGACTACCTACCAAAGCAAGGCAAGCCGATGTGTACTGAGTGTCTTAGCACAGCAAAAGCCAGATGATGTTTCTCTCTGTTTGTGTGGTGTGAAATATACATCCTGTTAGAAATATTTCCTGCCAGGTTCCAAAGTGCTGCTGTGAGAGTTCCAAAGAAACCAGATGCTGGTTAGAGGATGACTTCATATCTGATCACCTGACTCTGGTATACTACACACACACACACACACAGAGCTTTGCTAAGATTTGTGGCAGCATCTAAAAGCTATAACACAATTTTAAACGTTCCACCCTTCCAGGGTTCTCTGATAAAAATACATATTTGATCAGTTACAACAATATGACCTAATATACACGCATACATTCTTTCTGTCAAGCTGGGCCTACTGTTGATGCATTTTTAACACAAACAACTTTACAAATATATTTTTAACTCAAACATCTGTACAAATCAGCATGATAGTCAAATAACATAAAATTCTTTACAAAACTCCAACTAGCTATGCTGGAATATGTACACATGTACTTCCCTACTCTCCTTGGCACAGATGACACTACCTCATAACATCACACATGCCATTCTACTTTTGCAGTAATGCCATTATATAGCTGTACACATGTTTAAAATAAATGTTACTGTTAACATTTTTATTTGATTTTAATATTCTTTATTTTAACAAATCTAACTTAGACTTATAATCAGCAACACGGTTCTCACTTTAAGTGATATCATTTGAATTTAATTAATCCTTCCAGTCAAAGGGTACCCTTAATGGACCAGTGCCTGAGTATATAAGAAATTGTATTATAAAGCTCCTCATGATTTTTATGAACCAGTGAACACTGCATTTCTCTCACTAATAGATTACATACTTAGCACATGATTTCCTCACAATGACATTCTCAATGATCTTAATGTGGCCCAAACCCACCGTAACATGATATGTCTTATTCGTATTCCAATTGCATTCCCAAACTAAAACCATTTTAAAGTAGTCAAAAACTTTAACACCTGTCAGTGGCAAGCATGTAGTGAACAGTGAACATACAAAAAGAGTTTGCACCTTGCTGGGATAACATTCACATTGCAGTATATCTGTTGTGACAAATTCCACAGCTAAAATGAAAGGAAGTGGGAGAGGATCCATCCCCTTCTAATGCCCCATAAATACATGTATCCATGGTAGGATTAGCATTAATCAACAATTGCACATTTGCATTTCTCTACAATGCTTGGACCCAATTAATAAATTTAGACCCTAACCCTACTTCCTTCAAGAGCTTAAAAAAGGTCAGTTCCAAAGAGATGAATGCTGTTTTTTTTTGTATCAAGAAACATCACTCCTGCCTTATCTCATCCTTTGTTCTCTGCCTCTTTAATCACTCTTTGAAACAACCACCAATTATTTTCTCCCTTTCTCTCTTTGACAGCTCCACTCTAATTCTGTGAAACAAAAAGTGGCATGCAACTCTACAAACCTTCAGCTGAGACAGTGGCCAACATCTTGGTGTCAATGTTGATTAAGGAGATTGGTTTGCAATTTCCTAGCAGTCAACACTGGTTTTGGCAGCAGTATCACTATTGCCCTCATAAAGGATTCAGGAATAATCCTTTCTGTAGCTCCTGAAAAACCCACTAGAGAGCCAGAAGGTTAAGAAGTATCTAATAAAATTTGTTTGTAGGACTGTCCTGCTCCTGGTGCCTTCTTTAATTTAAGACCGTAGATAGTATGTAAAATTTTCTCCTTGGTGATTTTCCTTTCCAGCACTTCCTACACTAAGACAATCTATGTCCATTCAAATAGTCAAAACACCCACAGACATTTGTTTACATTTAACCTCATCTCTAGCCAATTGCAATTCCTGGTAAAATTCTTGAAAGAGGAAAAGAAAACATTCACATCCATTACAAAAGCTCCATTTTTTCATGACTTCTGCAATAGTTGCATCACACTGTCTTAGATTAACCCTAGCTTCTAACTACTTTACAAATATCTCCCCTGTATACCATTAAAACCCTGAAGATCAGTTTGCCTTTTCTTATCCACTGTTTTGTGCAACTCATTAATGTTAACTTTCAATGTATCAATTTGAACTTTTTAGCTATCCAATAAATCAACAACATCCTTCACATTCTCTACTTTTCTTTTCAACATTTTTAGTTCCCATGTGGCAATTTGTGATAGCTCATTTGCATCTCAATAGACTTCCAACCCCATCAAGTGAACTTCAGTGCTTCCTACCAAATACAAATTGGATTGTTTCTGGATGCTACCAGTGCCCAACATCAATTCAACCTGCATCCTCCATCCTTTGAGCAACAATTGACCTGATCCTCCTGTTCCATTCTTTCTAGCCACATTTTCTGTCTGTTTTTCAATAAGCAACAAAACTAACGCCCCTCAAGAATCACCATCTCACAATAAGAAAAAATCCCAAACTATTGATTATACAACTGTCATTAAACATCAGAAGCATCTGCATTGGGAACATAAAGCATTCCCACCTTCCATTTCTGCCCTTCAGAAAATCAGTCCTAACTTAATCCACCTACCTAATCCTCTTTCATTAATTCTACAGACCAGACACACATTCTATTGATCATAAATATCACTACTCCATTTTCCCCTCATTTGACATACTGCATCGAATCAACTTCTTGTCTCTATTTCCCAGCTTCATTGCCTCCCTTGTCCTTAACTTCATGTCCTGCAACACTATGAGACTTGTCCTTAGCCTGTTAAGCTTCCCCTGTGTAGATCAGAGTGTATGTGCTGTGTCTTTAAGAAGCATATCAAGGACTGAATGTGCGCATATAAATACCAGGCATGTGCTATTCCCAGTGCCATTTTGAGAGTGCAGCCAGAGAGTGAGCATGTATGATTGCAGTAGTTAATCTGTATATAAGTTACTTAAGTTAAAGTCAGTGAATTTCTATTGTGATGTGTTTGTATATAATAAAGCTACCTGAACAGAACCCATGAAGAATCTTCTATTGTGTCCAAAGTAGGAGAGTGACATGGTGTCAGAACTGGGATTCCAGAGAATGATAAATCAAAGGTCATGAGAATTTACACAAAATGCTTATTTTATAAAAAAGATAAAACAGAGCATTACAAGGGCACAAACTACACTATTAAACAAGCGGGGGACACAAAAAGTTTATTAACTAAGGGAAATTTTTTAAATTAAAATATCTGACAAAATAATTATCAGAAAAGCAAAACAGGCACGTTTAGGTTATAACGAGCAAAAGAAAAGTACATTGGGCATGAAAAGAGATTAAACGAGCAAAAAGAATATAATAAGGGAAAAAAGGGCACATTAAGCATAAATAAAGTAAGGCGACTGCATGCTTTTTGGCAAAGTGCTGTGCTTTGGCATAACTATGACTTTGCATTGTATCATGGGCATAACTAGAGTTATTTGAAGTGTCTCAATGTGTAAAAGTGTGTAAATGTGTGCTTATTACTGTGTATGTATTCCAAAGAGTTTATTTGTGTGCAAAGTGCAACTATTTCATGAAGTACAGTCAATGTATAGCCATTTTGAAAAGTTTCTTGTGCTGGGTGTGTCAATTTGCAAAATGCAGCCACTGCAGAGTGTTTCTTGTACTGTAAAGAATTGCCTAGCAAGGTACTGCTATTTTGGATAAATGTCAGTGTGCTGTGCACAGTTTATTCACAAAGTTCAGCTACATAGAAGCTTATTGTGCTATTGGGAAAAGTTACAAATACTGGCATAAATTTCTGGCATATGTGTATGTGTTCATGCTTATTTGCAAAACCCTTCACTGGTATGTGTTAATATGGCAGGCAGATTTTGAAAGCCCTTACCACTTGTATTTGATCAGAATATTGCTTAGAACTGGAGAATATTTGAGCAAGAGTACAATATTTTTATACAAGCTGCCTATTAAAATAAAGACACACACACCAGGGGATTCATTTTGCTAAACCTAGCTGGGTCAGAGGCCATAGAAAGTTCATTTGTGTATGCACCAGCAGTATATGAGGGAGAAGGTGAAAATCATCATATTGTTGTACAGATTGAATCAAGGGAAGACCCCAAGTATTTGAAGTGCAAGTTTAGAGCAATGTGTAAACCACGAGACAAATATTACATTAGAGAGGCATTTGTTTTACATGAGAGATCAGAAACCAGGAGAGACTCATATAACTGACCTGAGAAACAAAGCCAAAATATGTCAGTTTGGTGACTTAAAAGATGAGTTAATAAAGGATAGGCTTGTGTGTGGTATTAATAGTGCTGCTGTGAGAAAGAGTTTGCTTCGTGACAGTGATTTAATGTTGAGTAAAGCCATTGAGATTTGTCAGATCCATGAAGTGACAGAAAAACACATACGTATGCTTCAAGTGAAAAGAGCATGGTTTCAGCAGGCTCCAGAGCAAATGTAAATGCATGCAACACATGGCAAACAGAAGTAGGCCTAAGCACATGGTAGCCACAACCCCTGCTGGCTCACCAGGGAAACCACATAGTTTTCCAGAAAGTTCTAATAAAGGAGCATGCTCTGTACAGTACAGAGGTGAATCACCAAAATGCTCAATGCAATACAGGTATGAATCAGCAAAACTCAAGTCTAGCTTTATTGTTAACTGTTGCAATTGTGGTGCCAATCATGAATCTAAAAGAGAAAAAAATGCTTAGTATTTGGTCAGCAATGTCACAACCATAAAAAAATGGAACCATTTCCAAAAGTTTTGCAAATCAAGTAAACCCCACACAGCTATAAAGAAAGTGCTTACTGAATAAGTGATTGTGTTTTCTGGTGAATTAAAGGCTGTTCAGTGAAGCTTTCTGAGTGGATTATTTTCTTGTATGCTGTTTGCTGCTTTTGTTTTGCTTGATTATAAAGAAAGGTCACACAAAAAAGCAAGTTGATCAAGTAGACTGCAATTCTGCTTTCTATGTAGATGGTGTATCAGTAATCGGTGAGAGAGTTGATGCAGTGAATTTATTGGCAAAGGGTGAAGTGTTTTGTACAGTCTGGATCAATGGTAAATCTACAGAGCTTAAAGTACACACTGGTTCAAAGTGTAATGTTATATCAGCAGACACATTTGCTAAAGTGAGAACTAATGAGCATCTCAATGTGGCCAGTAGTGTGAAACGTGTTGCTTATGGAGGAGAAGAAATTCAAACTGAAGGCCTAGTGATCCTTTCATCATGTTATTTGACCAAGAACTGTTACACCTTGTTATTCTATGTAGTTTAAAGACCAGTACAGTCTTTATTGGGTCTCAATGACAGTTTATGAATGAATCTGCTTTCTTTTACCAGAGAAGTTCATCACATAAGTGCATATCCTAGTTCCAATTTTTCTGAAGCCATTTTCTTAGAGTATGCTGATGTTTTCAATGAAATGTTGGGCAAACTTCCAGTTGTGTATTCCATGAAGTTAGACCCAGAGGTCACACCAGTCAGACCACCAAGAAGAGTTCCAATTGCTATGCAGGATAAAGTTAAGGCTCAGCTGGGTAAAATTGTACAGCAAGGTGTAATTTGTCCAGTTACAGAACTAACGGAATGGGTGTTGCCTATGGTAGCAACTCACAAAAAGAACTCAAATGAAATCAGAATATGCATTCACCCAATAGATTTGAACAAAGCATTAAAGGGACCGTATTATCCAATGCGTACGGTCCAAGAGGTTGCAGCTCTATTACTGAAGGCCACTGTTTTTTCCTTCTTGAATGCAAAAAGTTCATTTTGGCAAGTGATGCCAGATATCAAATCCTCATTACTAACCACTTTTGGTACCCCATTTGGCAGATACAGATTCCTAAGGATGCCATTTGGAATACATTCTGCAAGTGAAGTCTTCCAGTGTGCAATGGAGCAAATTTTTTTGGGTTATCCTTGTGTCATAATAGTAGATGATTTATTGGTTGGAGGCAATGGGGAAGCAGAGCATGACAGAAAGCTAAAGAGAGTTCTAGACAGAGCATGTGAAGTAAACTTGAAGCTCAATATTCTGAAGTGTAAATTCAGACTACCAAAAGTTACACATGTAGGTCATTTATTTACCAGTACTGACTTGAGACCAGACCCAACCAAGCATGCAGCTATTCATAAGATGTCAGCACCAGATAATATTCAAGCTCTACAGCATTTCATAGACTTGGTCATCTATTTAGGCAAGCTTATATCAGACTTCAGTGAGTTGACAGTACCTTTAAGAGAGCAGATGTGCAAACATGTTGCATGATTATGGTTAGAACAACACCAGAATGCATTTGAAGACCTTAAGCAGAAAATTGCCACCCCATCTACATTAAGATACTATGATGTGAATAAACCAGTCACTCTTTCCTGTGATGCTTCAAAATTTGGTCTTGGCGCAGTTATACTTAAAGAGGGCAGACCAGTATCCTATGCATCTGGAACACTTACCCAAGCTGAGACGCAGTATGCTCAAATTGAGAAAAACTTTTGGCAATAGTATTTACATATTATAAGTTTCATAATTATATTTATGGTCGAGCTATTCAGATTGAAACTAACCACCAACCTCTAGTTGCTATTCTAAAGAAGCCTATGCATTCAGCTCCAGCGAGATTACAAAGAATGATGGTCAAATTGCAAAAGTACAACTTCAAAATGGTCTATATGAAAGACAAACTACTTTATCTGGCTGATACTTTATCCAGATCACACAGAAATATAACGGAACAGCTTGACGCAGAGAATTTTGACTTTGATGTGATGGCAGTGCGTAATTTTTCTACCACTAGGCTTGATGACTTGAGAGATCACACAAAGACTGATACAATTTTGCAAAAGCCCAGTCACTACATTAATGCTGGATGGCTGTTAAAGTAATCTAGTATACCACCCGAAGTGCAAACCTATTTTCCTTACAGAGATGAAATGTTGATGGAAGATGGCATTATTTTCAAAGGTCCTAAAATTGTTGTTCCTGTTTCCTTACAACAAGAATATATCCAGATTTTGCATCATGGTTGCCCAGGTTCCGTATCCACTAAGAGAAGAGCAAGAGAACTAGTATTTTGGCCTTCATTACTGAAAGACATTGATAAAGTACTTTCTTCTTGTTCGGTATGCAGTAGTACTAGACCACATTTGCAAAGAGAACCACTTCAGCTAAGTCAAGTTCCTGAACTACCTTGGTTGACAGTAGCCACTGATATCTTGAAGTGGGACAATCAAAACTACTTAGTATTGGTAGACTCTTATTCAAATTGTTTTGAGATTGACTTACTACCTAGCCTACCATCCACTACTGTTATTATTAAGTTGAAATGTCATTTCTCAGTTCATGGTAGTCCACACAAAGTTATTTCTGACAATGGTACTCAATTTTCTAGTCAATTGTTTCAGAAAATTGCAAGAGAATGGGACTTTATACAAGTTACAAGCTGTCCTGAATATCCACAGTCAAATGGACTAGCTAAACGTGCAGTGCAGATTGCAAAGCAATTACTTGAAAGGTCGAAGTGTGACAATACCGATTCCTTTTTGAATTTACTTAATCTCAGAAACATACCCCGTGACAATATACTTAGCTCACCTGCTCAAAGACTTCTGTCCAGGCAAACCAGAATGATGCTACCTATTAGTTCCAGTTTAATGAGGCCTAAAGCTAAGAACAACAGAATCACTGAGGCTCAATTATTCAAGAAGCTTTCTATCATGAAGTCCAGTTATGATAAACAGAGCAAATTTCTTCATCTGTTGAGGGAAGGAGAGACAATGAGGATGCAAACAGCGAAAAGTTTCAACCGGCTTGGTCAAGTTACAGGCATATGTGCCGAGCTGAGATCCTACCTTGTAGAATCTGATGGTGTAGAATACAGAAGAAATCACAGGTATCTTCTTCCTGTACAAGAATCATCATTGCAGCAATGTTCCTGTGATACAGACTCTAGATCTTAGAGCGAACCAGATGTTGTTCCCATCCCAAAGTGTGTTTCAACCTCTACTTTCATTCCTGAAGATGCTCCAAATACATCCAAGGCTGAACATTCATAGGTTCATAGCTTCATAGGTAGGTACTAGGCCACCTGCCCGAAGGCATTTATAAGCCTAGCCAGAATGTGTTGGCTTTTGCCGCCCCCTTAGATTAATTTTCTGTGCCTCTGTCCAGCAGATCCACTGAAGTGATCCCCGAGGTAAACTTTCTGTTGGCCATCCACTCGTTCTGTAGAGAAAAATCCAGTTGCTAAACCTAATTCCCAGTTTTATGTCACATGATATGCTCTAATATCCAGGCCCAGTGTGAAATATGCAGCAACATGGGCATAACTCTATATATGCACCTAGTCTTATATAATTGCATGACAAAGAACTACTTGTGATATCTGCATGCCAAATAGATTCATAATGTTGCATGATCTATTTCTGAAAGAGGCAGGATGTAGATCAGAGTGTATGTGCTGTGTCTTTAAGAAGCATCTCAAGGACTGAACATGCACATATAAATACCAGGCATGTGCTATTACCACTGCCATTTTGAAAGTGCCGCCAGACAGTGAGCATATATGATTGCAGTAGTTAGTTTGTATATAAGTAACTTAAGTTAAAGTCAGTAAACTTCTATCATAATATGTTTGTATATAATAAAGCTGCTTGAACAGAACCCATGAAGACTCTTCTAGTGCATCCAAAGAAGTAGAGTGACACCCTCTATTCTGGACTTTTTAATTGGGTGGCAAACCCTCCCTAAATTGCATGTAACCATCACAATCCCTTCATCTGTAAGACACGTCTTCTGAGTCAACCCATCTCAACTCATCCCAGACAGGGTCAACAAAGGCCATTTGATCCACTAGTGTCTATGCCCAGCTCTGTAGGCTGGAAGAAAAATGGCAGCTGTGCACATAAAGACACTGAAAGTACACATAGGTGCTTTCCCACCCCAAAGAACAAATACTATGAACAAAAACATCATCTGTCTGTCAAAACTACCAGCCACCTCTTTAGATATAAAACAACAATGCAAGTAAAGATAAAGAAAATAGAGTGAAATAGAAAAATAGCTTATTAACATGACTTCTGTCCAAAAACTGAGCAATGAAACAGAGCAGTCAACATGGCATACCATAACTATTAAGGAAAAAACAAAAAAAAAGCTAATTCAAAACCTTACCTAAGAAGGGAAATATATCTATAGAGCTCCAAAGCATCAGGATGTGTAACACAAAACACCAGACATGCCCATCATCAGAAGTGACTTAAACCAGAAACTTTTAAGAAAAAAAGTTTACTGTTTTCTAGCTAATCTGTTAAAGTCTTGGTTGACTTTTTTCCTGGTGTGCCATTAAGTGCTGCATTCATGTTATTCTGATTTTCTTCACCACAAGTGGATATGCTAATAACATCCACGTCATGGAATCCATCCAATATGTCTGCAAACACTTCCTCTGTGATAGGGGCATACCTGTAAGTCATGTCAGATGAAGATATGCTCTGACACATGAAACAGTAAGCTGTGGTGCAGTCAGAATACTCACATTCACCACCTACTTGAGACATACTGACCTTTCTGAGTCACTGACAATATTAGGTTCATAGGTACGATAACAACCACTAGGCACCTATAAGCCTAGCCGTGCAACCCAAATGTGACCAACAAGTCTGATTTATATAGAGGGTGATTTACTGACTACTTCTGTCCATCACAGACATCAGCATCAGACCAAGGGGGGGGGGGGCTTTCTGAATATCTATCCATTGGGCCAAGCTACACTTAAACAGGGAAAGAGAGGAACTCTGCTTTACATGGATAGAGCTCCTATTCCAGAGAATGGTAATTTTCTGAGAAACATATCTATCTCTCCAAATTCTATTTTTTTCCTCACTAAGAGAATACAGGGCATAAGTAATGTGTCCTTTACAGACCACATTAAAGCCCTACCCCAGTACTCTTTCTTCTACAGACTGTTGAGGGGAGATCTATATCTGGCAAACAAGGCATTGTCAGACCCCAGTCTGATGGACCTCCTGCATATCCATAAAACAAACAACACCAAAATTATCCATTCTAAAAACTTAAACCTTGCTTGCAATATAAATAAGTTCCCCGGAGAGACAGGTATGTATCCTAGAGATTACACCTTCTCTAGAATAGGCTCCCTCCCTAACCCAATTCAATTGCAATTTGGACAGTTGGATGGGGAACAGAAGAGTCATCCCTGGTTTGGCAGCTTTTTCTCTAATAGACATAGGCAGCCTGCAAATGTTTCATCTCTAAGGCCCCTGCTTATAAATGTTTCATCTCCTAACCCCCTGCTTACACTTATCAATGGTACTAAACTTGTCAGAAATTTAGGATGCATGGCTAGGCTTAAAAAGACCCTTGAGGTTGTTAGCCTACTACATACCTATGAGCCTATGGAGAAGTCCTATTACGTCACATGCAAAATTTACGTATTTAACTCTAGTAGTTCTGATGCTGTTTGTTTTGCAGATGTCTGAAGGGTTTGTCAAAACAGGGTCCAGACTTGCCTTGCATGTAAGGCAAAAATCACCTATCTGAAGTCTGTATGATACTGAGTAAAGAGACAGAGCATTGATCTGATCAGCATAAGACATTGTGTTTACTAATACTCCCTGTTTTCTTTTTGTAAGGAACCTTTGTGGATGTTCCACTTGCTACATGTGTCTTGTCAGGTACACACTGAAGGAGGCATTATACTCTATGATGGGTCTGTGGGGCCATGTATGGTAGCATGATGACTTATCTGGACATAGATGCTATGGCTTTGCTTATAAGTTGACCAACACAGAAAGATTTTCTTACTGCCTTGGACACATGTTGGTCAAAGTCTATGCTACAATCTGCAAGAGGTCCCAGATCCCTAACTAGTGAATCAACTTTGAGGTGTGTTTTACTGATGATGAAGTTACTCATGGTGACCAACTTCCTAAAAGGTGCTATAATACATTTATTGGTATTGAGTTTTAAGCTGTGGCTTTGGCATCAAGTGCTTGTCTATGTTAGACCTTCCTGAAGGGTGTTGTCACCTTTGGGGGATTAAATGACTGATCTCAATTTGCAATCATCTGCAAACTTAGTTAGCCAGTGGCCTTTAACATTGGCATTGACATCTGAGACATAGATGCTAAAAAAGAGTGGGCCTAGCACAGGGCCCTGAGGAACTCTGATGGTGACTGCCCTCTTTGTGGAGGTGGTCTCGCTGATTCAAACCTCATGGGTCCTATCAGTGAGCCATCTAGCTATCCAGTGTGTTATAATGGGGCTTATACCTAGCTCCATAAGTTTGTTGAGAATGCCTGAGTGAGGCATTGTATAAAATGCTTTAGCCAGATCTAGGTATGTACTATTTTCCCCTCATCCATTGCCTTAATGACCTTTTCAAAGAAATCCACCAGATTCAGTAAACATGACCTTCCTTTGATAAAACCAAACTGGAATGGATCCAGTGTCTGGAGGTCTTCTATGTCCTTGTTGATAATTTCCATGATAATTCTGTCCATGGCTTTGCAAATAAAACCAGTCAGACTAATGGGTCTATAGTTTCCAGGATCTATTGAAGGTCCTCCACTATGAAGGGGGACGACCTTCACAGTCCTCCATTAATGTGAAACAAAGCCTGTTTTAGGACTGTAGTTAAATAATGACTGCAGGGGTCCTGATAAGTCATAGTTTAGACTGTTGTGGAGGTTATCGGGAATGACATCAGGATCCAATAAGGCTGTGTTCTTGGCTTTAGTGAGTGCAGCCAGTTCATGCTCCCTAATTATAACTTGTGGGGTTAAGTTTGAGGGTATTTTAGGGAAGACGGGGTGAGACAGGGTAAAGTTGGATCTTATTTTGTCCACTAATTGGTTTGCTATATCACCAGGCTCAGTCAATGTGGCACAATTAACAACCAGTTCAGCACATTGCTGTGTGCTGTCCTTGAGGTTTCTGGTATAGCTGAAGAAGGCCATATGGTTTTCTTTCACCTGGGAAGCTATCTTAACCTCAGAGTTGGCTTTGCTTGACCTAAATACCCCTCTGATTAGTTGCCTATTTAGTTTGATGAGATATTTTTTTATCTGTATGGATCTTACCCTTCCCGATTTTGCAGCATTTTTTTCTTTTGTTGTATATCCTGTTTAATTTGGGATGACAGCGGGGTGATTTGATTTGGCGACAAATACTGGGCTCACTGCAGCCATTGACATGGTTGCAGAGTTTCAGAGAGAAATTCAGCATAAGCTGTTGTACTATCAAGGTTTTTAGAAGGCCAGTGAGTTTTGACAATCCATCTCTTAATAAAGGGCAATTTGTCTTGGACTAGTTCCTAACTGTTGCTTATTTTAATGGGATCATGGAGTTGATTTTGATTTTGAAGGAAACAGTTTTATGGTTCTGCCTTAGCAGGGAGGATGAGACATTGTGATGGTGCAATGTTCTCTAATATTTGTGAGCATGAGGTCCAGTGTGTTTCAGCCTCTAGTGGGTGCATTCACTATTTGGTCAAGGATGTTTGCATTTTCATAGTCCAGGGATCTGTGTGCTTGTAGATTTGAGGTTGGGTAGGATTCCCAGTCTACAGAGGGATAATTAAAGTCTCCCATGAGTAGGATGCTAGGTTAGATGGTAAGTGTCTCCAGTAAGTCCAAGTATGCATTGTGAGCTTCGTGAGACATGGAGGGTGACCTATAGCTGGCTAGGATATAGTACAGGATTCTGCCTATTGTGATCTGCATGTAGAGGAACTCCAACACATTATCCTGTTTGACCACCCTAGAGCTAAGCACAGTTACTGATGTATATGGAGACACCTTCACCTTTAGCCATTGTCTGTGCAGCTACTGGTCTAAAAGTGTGGAAGGCACTGACATCTAGTGCTGTCAGAGTGCTCTGTACCACATTAAACCATGTCTCAGTTACTACACAGATATCTATATTCCCAAGTGTGAGGAGGGTTTGGGGGAATGTAGTTTTTTATTTAGGCTCCTGGCATTAAGTAGTAACACCATGAGGTTCAATTGAGTTGATTTTGCTATGTCAGTAGGTTTGACAATTTGGCATTGCCTAAAAGAGGCACTATGGGGGTGGGTAAAGCTTTAGCCAGTATTAAAAAGCCCAGAAGGGAGAGGTGCTGACCATTTTTTACAATGCAATGTGGTCTAGTAACTGTGACCTCCAAAGCTGACAAATTTTTGACTCAGCATAGAATCCCACCAGAAAGGCAGCCAGCTGTTGAAATCAATTATTTTTGCTCATATTGTAGCATCCTCCTCAGTGATGGTAAAATGCTGCTCAGTGCCAGGTTCATACCAGCCTGAGGTACATAGTCCGAGAGCTCCATGATGTCTCTCGTCATATAGTCCAGAGAAGTACATCTCAGTACTTTTACACCTACAGGGACTATGATGAAATCATACTGGTACATGTGGCATAATGACTTAAGCACATGTATGATTTGCCCAATTCTGGCTCCAGACAAGCAACTAACAGTTATTTTCTTCTTGTTCAGCCTGGTTAGAGGGGCATCAGTATATCTTACAATTGAGTCCCCTATTATGAGAGTCCTACGAAATGTGTTTGCTGCTTTAGGGGCTTAGTGTTTTGGGCTAATGGGGACAGCATGTGTTGTGTTAAGTGTTGTTTTTCCTGAGTGTCTTTGGGCTTGCTGAGGCACAACATTGATAACAGGCAGTCTTGGTGATCTGTGTTGTTTAGGAAGATTGCTTTTAAGTGCCACAGCATATATTAGTCTATGTCTATGTTGTGTGCTATCTGAGATGGGTGTTGTATGCATAGTTTCAACAACCTGCTGTGGACTTATATGCAAGAGTTTAGCCTGTCTGTTTCTTTAAGGATTAAGTTTTCGTTGGTAAACATGAGACAATTGTTGCTTCATCTCAAGATGGCCCGTATCCACCAAAATGCCTACAGAAAAGTTAGTAAATTACATATCCAGACATACCTGTGGAAGCATGGAGGTGTTTAGGAAAAATGGCAGTGGAGTTTCTAACCAGATTGTTTAATGAAATCTTGGAAAGTGAGTGGATACCTGAGGAATGGAGAAAAAGTGTTTTGGTACCGATTTTTAAGAATAAGGGTGATTTACAGAGCTGTAGTAACTACAGAGGGATTAAATTGATCAGTCACAGCATGAAGTTATGGGAAAGAGTAGAGGAAGCTAGATTAAGAAGGGACGTGATGATTAGTGATCAGCAGTATGGTTTCATGTCAGGAAAGAGCACTACAGATACAATGTTTGCTCTGAGAGTGTTGGAGAAGTACAGAGAAGGTCAGAAGGAGTTGCACTGGGTTTTTGTAGACTTAGAGAAAGCATATGACAGGGTGCCTAGAGAGGAGTTGTGGTATTGTATGAGGAAGTCGGGCGTGTCAGAGAAGTATGTAAGAGTGGTACAGGATATGTACGAGGGTAGTGTGACAGCAGTGAGGTCTACAGTGGGAGTGATGGATGCATTTAAGGTGGAGGTGGGATTACATCAAGGATCAGCTCTGAGCCCTTTCTTATTTGCAATGATGATGGACAGGTTGACAGAGAAGTTCCGACAGGAGTCCCCATGGACTATGATGTTTGCAGATGACATTGTGATCTGTAGTGAGAGTGGGAAACAGGTGGAGGAGACCCTGGAGATATGGAGATATGCTCTATAGAGAAGAGGAATGAAGGTCAGCAGGACTAAGACAGAATATATGTGTGTGAATGAGAGGGAGGATAGAGGAATGGTGAGGATGCAAGGAGTAGAGGTGGTGAAGGTGGATGAGTTTAAATACTTGGGATCAATAGTTCAGAGTAATGGTGAGTGTGGAAGAGAGGTGAAGAAGAGAGTACAGGCAGGATGGATTGGGTGGAGAAGAGTGTCAGGAGTGATTTGTGACAGATAAGTACCAGTAAGAGTGAAAGGGAAGGTCTACAAGAGGGTAGTGAGACCAGCTATGTTATATGGGTTGGAGACAGTGGCATTGACAAAAAGGCAGGAGTTAGAGTGGATGTGGCAGAGTTAAAGATGTTAAGATTTGCACTGGGTGTGATGAGGGTGGGCAGGATTAGGAATATGTTTATTAGAGGGTCAGACCAAGTTGGAAGGTTTGGAGACAAAGTCAGAGAGGCAAGATTACGTTGGTTTGGACATGTGCTTCGGAGGGATGCTGAGTATATTGGGAAAAAGATGCTAAGAATGAAGCTACCAGGTGACAGGAAAACAGAAAGGCCTAAGATAAGGTTTATGGATGTGGTGAGAGAGGACATGTGGGTGGTTGGTTTGACAGAGCAAGATGCAGAATGTGTGTGTGTGTGTGTGTGTGTGTGTGTGTGTGTGTGTGTGTGTGTGTGTGTGTGTGTGTGTGTGTGTGTGTATATACACATACACACACACATATGCATATATTACTACATACAGATATGTATAGGAAGATATATATTTAGAGGATGCACAGCATATCGAACAGCCAGTATTCCTACAGTTGCCACCTTTCAAAATGGACAGTGTATGATTCTCTCATACAAAAGACAATTATTGCATGAAACATATACCCACAGAGAAGTCAAAGGATATGACACCACACACAGGTTTGCATACATAGGAAATGCTTATTTGTGTACTATTACAGTTGTATGTGCCATGTCATATAGCTGTTAGGTGTTTGAAATACATACTAACTGAGTAATGTAACTCTCAAGAAAAACATTTTATACATTAATCAGAAAGCATAACATATGTTGTTGTCCAGGCTAAGGCCTTCAAGTAGTACAGCAAGAAAGAAACACTGGCCCAGAACATAAGAATCAATCAACAGTAAGTAATGCCGCTGTAGTTCAGCAGACTCCAATTACACTTTGTACTTAACCACTAGGGCGAAAAAAAGTTGTCACAATGAAGATGTATCTGTTACATAATAATGCTTAACTGAAAACATCACTATTACACTGACAAACAGAACAGTCTGTAAGACAGTAAGAACTAGACCATCAATGTTCCCAAGATGAAATGTATGCACATTTACAGCCATATACCTTAAAGTGTCTTACTACTGATATCCCTCATATGTTGTGACAGCCTAGGTTATATATGGTGCACATCCCTTTCCCACAGACTGACTTACAGGGCCATATAACACTGTTACATACACTGACCTGTGGATTGCAGAAGGGTACACATGTTTTATCCAGCTGTAGCCCACATATATATGGACCCTACCCCACAATATGTGTGGGGACCACAAAAGCACTGGAATAATGACAGGAATGGCAGCACAACATAATCATAGGCCACTACATAACAACCCCTTACTGCATGACATATAGACAAAGTCTGGTATATAGGTGGAGGACATAGATTGAAACACAGGGCCATCTAATGCACATGCCAAAGGGATAGTAGGGTGATGCATTGTCATGGCTCACTTACGGTCAGCAACATCACTATCCCTAATACTGTGTGGCAAAGCATATTGTATTAGGAGAATGTGGCCATAGAATGCTGTATCCTACAAATATACACAAATGCAAACATACACATACTTGCCAAAACTCAGATGGTATCCCATGCCTATCAACCCATTTTACAACAGTGTTGTGCTGTTACAGCAAGCCCTAGGTAGCCTTTAGGTAGAAGAGTGTAACAAGGTACATGTAATGTCTGGTACAGCAGCAGCCACAACTAACTATGGCAATGGGGGATGTAGTGGATGTGAAGGGCCTCAGGGTATTCTCAACAACAGGTCTACAAACACACAGACATTGTTATTCTCAGTAATGCACACATGCACATTTGTCAGTACTGGGGTCCATCTGTGCAAGTGTTCATAGGTGTGTACCAGGCTATTGTCCATGGAGAGATGGGAAGTGTAGGGGATGAGTGTACAGTGGTTTCATGCCACCTGCCATTTGCCAGCAGGCCATCTATCAGTAGATACCACAGGGGTGATCCTCAGCGTGAGAGTTACATGCAACAGTCAACCATCTGGTTGCCTCTTGCAGAGGGCCAGTGAGGTGCTCCAGTTGACATGCATGCAACGTGTATTACATAACATGGTCAGTGTCTGTCTTGGAGACCTGTACCCAAGCATGTTCTGTTGATTGTGGTAGTGTAGTTGAGGTATCCATGGCATGTGGTGCATACAGGGTGTGGATTCCTAGATGTGGCATTCATAACACAGCTGGGCAAACATGTCAGTTTCAGTCAAGCATAGATTGCCTGTAAGTAGCCAAGATGGATACCTGACATCTGCACATCTGTACAGAGGACAGACAGACATCAGCTAGCCAACTGGCTATGTATTAGGATGAATGTGCTGACAGATAGATGTCTGATACTGATAGGTATGCCATTACTACATGACGGCAGCCCTCACTGATATGTGCTATACACAAAGTAGTTTAAAGTTATTTTCCACATGTCAGATCATTATCCAGTAGGAAATAT
>NC_056743.1:1821377795-1821525295 GCF_019279795.1 Protopterus annectens | reverse complement strand
TAGAGAGGTTATGTACTAATAAGTATTGGCATTGGTAAGACAGTGTAGAGGAGAGGTAGGAATTAAGTAGAGAGGTAGGAATTAAGAGTAGGAATTAGAATTATAGAAGGTGTAGGTGTAGCAGTGGGTAGAGAGGAGTTAAGAGTGGAGCTAGGGAGGTGTGAGCTGTAGGCTGGGTGTGGCGGGATGAGTAGTATATGAGTAGTATATGATTGGATTATGATAGTGGGGGGTGTGTTTATGGAGGTATAAGTTTAGGAGTACTGAGGGTGGGTGAGAATTGGGGGCAGGGTAGGGGAGCAGAGTGAGCCCAAAGGGTGAACGGAGCGGGAAGAGACAAGAGAGTGGACTACTGAGGAAGACAATCTATAGAGTGGGAGAAAACAGCAGGTAAGTCAGAGAGTGAGAGAATGTAAAAAAGGGTTAAGAGGCTTATAAGAGGAAAGTACACTTTGTTAGAGAGTAAGAGTGTGGTTGGAGTGGAGGGTACCAAGGTCAGGGGAGGGAAAGGTGGAAAAGAAATAAGTCAGTGAAAAGCCCCAGTTGAAAAAGAAAAATATGGGAGGTATAATGGGGAAGATAAAAATAGTATATGAGATGCAGAAAGGCTAGTGGTAAGGTGCCACCTTGTGGCCAGTTACTTAAATGGAGTGCCTGTTCCCAAACAAGGGGGCAGGGTACAGAAGAGAGGGAGTAAAGGTACTACGAAAAAGAAAGTGGAAAAGTCAAGCTAAGAGAGTAAGTAAAATAGAACAGAAAAAATAATGGGGTTGGGGGTTGTTGGCTGCTGGCTATCCTGGGTGGGAAGCTTGCCTAACTTAGGAGAGTCTCTAATACTTAAATAAAGATACGCAGAACTGATAGCTGGATCAGGACATACTTTCACTATCTTAAAGAGTAGGTCTCTCAGGGAGCTGGTGGGTGAGATCCTAGGTTGGTTAAATTTTCTGGCCTTCCAGGAGGGTAAAATGCAGGTATTTAGGTGCAGGAATGTACCGGCTCAGCAGGCTAGTAAAGAGTAGGAAGAGAGAGAAGGTAGTGAGGCATACAATATTGATAATAGGAAGCAAGTATGAATATAACATATGCAATAACATGTATTTGCCACTAAACATCACAAAATGTAACCATGTTTTAAATCATCTAGAGAATACATTGAAGAAAAACTCAGGTATATCTATGACTCTAACAACTTTAACAAATTACATGCAGGTGGCTAGGATAGAAATAGCAACTTTAGTTTTCCTTACATGATGTTATATGCGTATATATATATATATATATATATATATATATATATATATATATATATATATATATATATATATATATATATATATATATATATATATATATATATATATATATATATATATATATATATATATATATATATATATATATATATATATATATATATATATATATATCTATATGTGTGTGTGTGTGTATATATATATATATATATATATATATATATATATATATATATATATATATATATGTATATATATATATCCATATATGTATGTATATATGTGTGCATATGTCTATATAGATATGACTATGTATATGCAGGTATTGCTTGCGCCACAGAGCTTACATGTTAGAGAGCTGTCCAAAGGTATATTTAAAGGTGAGTGACATCAGCAACAGTGATAAAGGAGGGATAAGGTAGGTGTAGTACAGTGCCTGTCCACAAAAGCAGGTGTCAAGGACAACACAGCCACACTCTCTCAGGGACTCACACACATTATTACAGTTGGCAGGGTCAGGATTAGAATTCCTAACTAACTAGTTTGCTACACTACAGTATTATGCAGGTATCACATGCACCACAGAGGTTATCAGGCTGATATATGGGCAAAGGGTATGTCAAGGTGACTGACATCAAAAGGCATGCTTCAGTAGGGCAATGGGAGATGTAGTGAGTGTGAATAACTTCCAAATCATTAATCTCCACGCACACACACACACACACACACACACACACACACACACACACACACACACACACACACACACACACACACACACACAGACACACACACACACACACACGCACACACAGGTTTGCCAGTACTGACATGCATGTGTTCATTGCTTTACAGATGTGTAGTGGTTGACTGTGCTGGAAGGTTTTACAAGGCAAGGCAAAGGGTATACCTTGGCATCAGGCCACATGACAGTGGTCTGCAGTGTGGCTCAGGGGTGTAGTCCCTGGATTAGCCCACACAGGTGGGTATTGTATTCACCATCCACTCATCTGGGTTACTGTTGTGGGTGGCCAGTACTGTGCAATGCTTGCCATGTATGTGTTCTATATTCTATAACATGGATGGTGTCTGGGATGTGCACATGTCCCACATGCATGTTTTCTAACATGTGGAAGTGTACCTGGGGTGTCTGAGGCATGTTGTTTGGACAGATTGTTATCATCTGATGTGGCATTCCTGACCTCATCTGATGAGAACTGGCAATGGAACTCAGGTTGATCCTGCACCTACATTGATAGCATGATACAGGTATGCACTGGTGCTAGCGACATCTGTCCATACAGGGTATGTGTATAAGGCATGTTATGTCTTGGTGGGTTACATTTGCTGACTCTACAGTTGTTGCAGGAGTCTAGTGGGGAACATAGCAAAGGACCACTGTAAGCAATTATTTGCCTATTGTAGGGATGGAACAGGGTGCCATGTCCTCTGTAGTCCACTGCAATCACACCATGTTTTCATCTGTGGGCAATATGCATGGAAACTACCAACATAGTGGTTGTTGCCTAGCTAAGTGTATTTGTGTATGAGACATGGATGGAGAGTGTTCTCTGGGTAATACAAGGGTTGCCTATATTGTTCCCCAGTCCTTAATGTCACATGTAGGGGTATGGATTGTCTATACCAGCCTCTCTGCTGTTTGACACCTATTATCCTTGTAAGGTGGGATTGTAACATATAATAGGTCCTCCATATAAGAAATTTGCAAAAGCCACCCAACAATGAGTCCTCTTATTCCACAACCACAGTAACCTCCACACAGGATTCTGATGGCAAGCACACACACTTCACAGTGCTGAGAGTCAAACCCCTACCTAGATATGAATTGCTACCATAGTGTACTACATTTATTGCATGCGCCATGGAGCTTATAGGGCTACTACTTTCGCAAAGGTATATTTCAAGGTGAATGACATCACCAGGCTTACCAAAGTAGGGCAATGGAACGTGTAGTGACTGTGAATGGCCTCAAAAGCATTGATTCCTACAGAGACAAGCACACACAGAGTTGCACATTTGTCATGTCTGAGATGAGAATTCCTACTTAACTAGTATATCACACTACAGTGTTACACAGTTATAGCATGTGCCAAAGAGCTTATAAGGTTACTCTTTTCCCAAAGGTGTATTTCTAGGTGAAAGACATCAGCAGACTTGTCAAAGTTGGGTGATGGAAAGTTTGATGACTGTAAATGGCCACAAAAGCATTGATCCCTACACACAAAGTCTCACAATTGCTATGTTTGGGATAAGAACTCCTACCTAATTAGTACATTGCACTATAGCATTACACAGTTATAGGGCATGACATGAAGCATATAGGACTACTTTTTCCCCAAAGGTGTATTTCAAGGTGAATGACATCAGCAGGCTTGCCAAAGTAGGGCAATGGGGAGTGCAGTGTGTGTGAATGGGCCATAAACCATTCATCTAGAAGCACACACACAACACTCAATCACATACAGGTTTAAATTTAACAGGAACATGTATACAACTGCTAGATAAATAATGACTTGTACAGTCATGTTACACAGTTATCACAAGCACCACAGACACTATTGTGCTGTGGGATACCAGAAGTTAATGTCTGCAATGATTGACATTTGCACATCATGTAGTTTTAGCCAATTGGATGTGTGCTGTGTGGGAAAGGCCTCATGATGGGAAGCTCTTTGTCACTGTCACTCTCTTCCACACATCTATGCATGTGTAATTTTGGCCTATTATAGTGTGTTGTCCTTGAATATATGTGTGTATTCCTATCCGATGTGTGTGCAAAGCATGACTGGTGTGCAATGTGGACTGTGTGCACAAGCATCTGCGACTGTCAGATATGTATAGTCCACTGTTGTTGCCAGACATGGGCTTCAGTTCTTTAAGTGTGGGAGCATGCCCAGTATGACCTTTCAGTATTTTGTTGTTAGACATAGGTTTTGTTTCTCTAAATGTGGGAGCATGCCCAGTATGACCTTATGTATTGAGTGTATGAATCCGGTCCAGGTAGGTTATACTCCAGTGCAGACCTCTGTGTTCTACACCTACAGCTAGCAATCTGTTTCTGCAGGATATCTGTAGATCAGTTGACAATATGGGGTCACAAAGGGCAATGGGATAGTGGGTTACTGTAAGTAATTGTGTCTGTGCTGCTTCTGCTACATGGTTTTGGTGTTAGCAGAGATATTCAGACATATGTACTGTTTTACACTGTGATGTTTTATGTCATCAAGTACTGACAGGTATACATATTTGCTTGCAGTAATTTCCTGGAGCACACAAGATGAATGACGCTGTGTCCAGTATTGTGGTCTGTAGCCTACATATTCTTACACAGTCATGCCATTCTGGAGGGGGAGCTGCAGACATTTGCTGATGGTTCTATGTAAATGGTTCAGCACCTAGGTATTGTGATGGCTGAGGATCCCATGCTTGTACATCCATCGACGTGACAGTATGGCCATATCCTGCTGTGGCCATACCTCACAGCTGAACAGATTTGCAGAGGTTATCCAGAGGCAGGGCTCATATTTCTGGTCATTACTGCTTCACATTGTGGTTTATGAACAAGTTTGTAGCCACCCATTCCTGTGTTTTGAGGAAGGGGTAGAATGTCCATACATCTGAGTTTCAGACTTCACACACTCCATGGCGTCCATGCTTCTACCCCCCCCCCATTATTCTATCCTCTTCTGAACATTATACAAACATTATCTTTTAAGTATCCCTGTAGGTATCACTTCATCCCAGCAGAATTTAGGGGTGGTCCACAGTTCATGAAGTAGGACATGGTGGACATGCTACTGGGATTTGTCAACATGGCCTTGCATTTGTGTTCTGTGGACTGTGTTATGTTGTTATTTGGGAGTCCATGGGATAACATACATTGGCAGTATAGGTGAGACACAGGCCTTTGACAGAGGACTGTAGGGCATTTGGTAGTGATGCAGGCCATCTGTAGCCGGCATGTGCATTGTGTCACTCCTACAGTCCCAGGCTGCAAGCCACTATATTCCCCTGGGGTGACAGGGTAGGTGTGCAAGGTGTTAATGTCAATAGTTTCTGTTCTTATTCATCCATTGGTGTGGATGCTGGCAGGGTGCTCCTTACACCTAGGGATACACCTGCATGGGACACCTCTTCAGCATGCTGCATTCTGTGACTATTCCCATACAGAGGTGGGGTCATATTGTACTCATTCCCAACAGCAGGGATAAGACCTGTGAGGTTCCTGTGGCTGGTGGTGGGGTGAGCTGGGTGCATGTGTACTATGGAAGCTACTTGCAGCTGACTCACAGATGTATGTGGGGCATTCCACTTATGCTGGCTTGTTCAGGCACATCAGCAGTTTCTCAGTACTTTATACCTGTACCTTTTGGGGTCTGCCAGTGTTTGGCCAGACGACATCAGTATTCCATACTACACAGTCAACTAATGTGCTGCTAACCTGTATGTACAATGCCAAAAGTGTGTCCATTTGACAGTAACATTTTATGCACTCTCTGTCTAGGGTACTGCCACTTGTGTATTGTTTGTATTTCTGGGCCCATATTCATGCCATGTCCATCTTTCAGATGGTAACAGATATTACATCTGAATAATTAATATGGATTACTGCTGGAATGTGTCTTGTTGGGATGCATTGTGTTTGGCACTGCAGTTGTGAGAACTTGGCCCTGTCATCAACACTACTGGCCACTGGCCACCAGGACACAACCCTCCATGCCTACATGCTGATCACTTTGACACAATATACAACACACACCAGCATAACACACAGAGCCCTGCATATTGTACACATGCTACAATCTATCCTGCTACTTTGGCCAGCTCAGGTAATCTGTGCTCCACTGTTATTATAACTACACATACATGTTACTACATTTCTACATAGGATTTTGGGGGGGGGCACGCCTGACAACTGTAAACATTTGCTATGACTGTACTGGTATTTCAGGTACTCTACTGGCTTCCATTTCATTCTGTATTCTGACCTATCACGCAGACTGCAGGCATATCAGTGTACTACAGTTCTTAGGTTTGCTTGACCTACATTTCAGTTTCAGACTTCTTACCCTTCAGAACTAACATCCCACTGCCTGACCTGTTATACTCTGTCTGTGTAGGTCTGGAGGGAGGCTGTTCTCCATAGCCATCAATGAGAGGCCTTAGCACAGCCTTTCTATGTGTTTGTCTACACCTATCCTGTTGGCTGAGACTGTTGTTGGGTAAGTGAGCCTCACTGACATGCATGGGTGTGTCCTATGAACACACTTGGCCCACCACATGTCCTGCAGTGGGTTTTGTCACTTTGTCTAGTACTGTTTACTATGTAGACACCAGTATTTGTTAAGGATTTCATGCTGCCGATATAGATGTCTACTATCTGCTGGCAGTCAATTCAGCCACCCGATTCCCTAAAATGCTCATATCCATACCATATATACAGGTAACAGAATGTACTACTACATTCACCAATTGCTAGTGAGCGTGACTTACCTTGTGGCTGTGCCAGTATTGAGGATGGTGCTGAATGTCTGACTATGTCGGATGCACATAGTACAATCCCTATACATGGTTAAGCACAGGTAGTGTCATGTTTGACATCCCTTTTACTGTATGTGCGAGTCAGAGTGAGGTGTCATTCCCTGTGTTCCTACTGTGTCAGTGTATGTGGTATGCAATGCCTCTTTTCCAAGGCCTGGGCATACTGGGCATGCCTCCTTCTGCCTACTGGGGCAGGCTCAGCTTGTTCCTCCTCCAAGTCACTCTGTGCCTGTGCAGGCTTTGGCAATGGTGGCAATGGAGGGGGGCTGTGTGGCCCTGCCCGATGCTGCTCCTGCTGCAGCTGTTTCTGCAGGATCATATTATGTAACATGGCACATACAATGTCAATTTGGGTACATGTAGCTGGTGAGTACTGCAAGGCTCCTTCAGATATATTCAGACACCAGAAATGTGACTTGAGCATCACTTTCCACCTTATAGTGCTCCACTATCTCTAGCTCATGTAGCACCTGTTAGCTTACCCTGGGTTTGTACACTTTTCCCCTTCTCCTCACTGTGGGTTGGTTATCAGAATTCTCATCCTCACCACCCTCAGTCTCTTCCACATGTTGATTTATGAGAGCAAATGCAGCTCCTATCATTTTGTTGCTTTTGTTAGGTAAAATTTCCCCGTTTGTGTAAACCGGTGGTATAGAGTTTGTGGGAAAAACCAGAGGGAAAGGTGTTTGCATAGCTTATAGTAGTATGCTGGGCTGGGCTGCTGCCTGCGTAATTGGCTATTTCTGATACATTTCACCTGCCAGCTATGCCAGTTCTTCTTAATTACCTTCCTGCTGCTGTTTTTCCTTCCCATTGCCTTCCTGTTTAAGCCCAGTGGCGCACCGCGCAAACCCAGTGCTCACATGTGAACGGAGCTGCTGTTTCCTGGTTTAATTTTTTTTTTCTTTAAACCATGGTGTGTGGCGCACACACAAGTTTAGGCAATGTAAAGTGGCTTGGCAGCTTCAGACACACCCCCTTCATTAGCTCTACTACGCTAAGGGCAAACCCAAGCCACAGAGCTCCAATAAGCTTACAGTATGCCTGACACACCCCACTATGATGTCAACTAACTCTTAGGCTTGCACCATAGTTTTCCTGCACCTACATGGTTTGGCGCAGGCTAGCCATGAGGGAGGATCTGAGATTCAGTATCATTCCCCTCATTTGCATAGGATTGCCTGCTAATGCCTAGTTACAAGTCTGACACTGAGCCTTCCCCCTTAGCAACCGCTATTCACTGGCCTTGTTGCCTTCTGCCTGCCATTGACTATAATGGCAAAATTGCAATTTTGCAGAAAAAGCATTTTTCAAGGTTTTAGTTTAATTTTTGGGCCGATCCCATTTGTACGCTGCTGCCCTATGCTTAAATGGCCGAAATCAGCCAAAAAAAATAAAAGTTATTTTTTGTTATTTTGAAACTGTTTTCCATGCCAATGGCCATATATTTGGCCATTGACATGCTTTACACATTATATACACTCTTTATTTGGAGCTATCATGGCTCTGTTTTGTAGTTTGCAGAAATGTACATTTTTGCAGGTTACACTAATCCTACATGAATGACTGCCAGCTTTCTGGATCACTAAGTCACCTCATTTGCATGGTTTTCACCTGCAAATGGGTTTATTAGCATACAGGATCTATGTCCGTGCAGGAATAATGCAGGAGTGCTCCTGCATGTCCTGGGAGCTTGTTCCTGGCTCTCTCGGCAGCCGTATTGCCTCTAGCAGCTCCTGCACTATACCTGCATGCTGTGCAGAGCTTGCTGAATCCTGGGGGATGATGTGGTTGCTAACAGAGAACTTAGTATGCTTGAATAATCATGCTCAGCTTACTGGACCCACTCATATGAAGTCCAGGGTTCTTTATAACCACTGTGTAATTTATACAATCAACTGCGAAAAAGATATATATTCCCAGTTTGTGACAACCCCAAATGCACAGGTAAGAAGCTGCAATTCCATCATTATTTGAGGTCAGAGTTGTTTTTCTCTCTCTCTCACACACAGACACACCCACACACACACACACACACACACACACACACACACACACACACACATATATATTGGTATATATATATATATATATATATATATATATATATATATATATATATATATATGGATCTGCCTTCTTTACACGAAAGCACGTTTCAATGAATTGTACTTACCCGAGCTGAATTCACCAAAGCTCCAGTTCAATGAACGAACAGACTGCCAAATTCCTTTTCCTGTGAAAGGAACCTCTTGACCACCATGGTACCCAAACAAAACAGAGGAAAAGTAAGCCCACCACACATCCCATACTTACATATACCAACTCTGAGATCACACTACATGGAAAAGAGGGCACAGTTCACCATGGTGGCCAAGTGGTTTCTTTTACAGGGAAAGGAATTGAGCAGTATGTTTGTTCATTGAACTTAAGCTTTGGTGGATTCTGCTTAGGTAAGTACAGTTCGTTGAAATGTACTTTCGTGTAAAGAAAGTTGATCCACCTATATACATATATATGTATATATATTTATATATAGGCAGATATACATACACACACACACACACACACACACACACACACACACACACACACACACACACACACACACACACATCTCCATATATATCTCTGTATGTTTACAGAAAATTTTATTTCTTTATTTACAGAACTACAGCTGCTTTGAAGTGAACAAAAAGCAGTGTCGTCAAACAACACAATAAAGAAAACTCAGACATGAGAGCGGTTACTGATGTCCTTTGCCTTCTGTTAGTTCTGCAATGAAGGGCATTGTTGATGAGAGACCCACCATCTCGTCTGTAAGAACAGTTTTATTCCAGGTAGATTATTAGAGCTATGTCACCCTTATGACTATATGCAACAGAAATAAACCTATTAGCTTAATAGAGACAGAAACAGTTTTCCTAGTTTGTGAATGATTTTGATCTTCCAATGAGATGTCCCAGCACTGGTTACTGGATGTTACGCATAGATAGAGAGAAAAAAACTATCAGCATACTTCAAATTAGATATGCTATAACCAAACATGCATCGCACTTAGACATTCAATACGTAATTGTTTCACTGTATATGTAGATACCCAAGTTTCAGTATGCATCTTGAAATAAGAGTGAGTTCCTTTTGTTTGGAAATACAATAAATTATAAATCTTAGCCTTTTTCAGTTTTCACCCCTTCTCAGCTATAATACATTGTATTTTTTCTGATGTGCAGTCATATGATGCTACCAATCTGTAGACAGTACAACCTTTCCCATACGTATTATAATAAAATCATGGCCCTTTTCCATTTGTGGATAATTAATGGATGCCTAGTGGAGAACCCATTAGCAATAAGACATCTACCCATTTACAGGAAGCCTTAACTGTCCTATAACACTTCAAAGAATACTGCTGTCATCCCTGGCTGAAAGGCAAGCCACTTCAAAGAAACAAAGTGTGTCTGAAGTCGAAGCAAGAGTGCTTTTAGTGTCATCTGTATATTACCTAAGTTAAAGGGATCTCTGGGCCTCAAAAACCTCGAAGCCGCTATTGTATCCCAAGATCTAGTTATAGAAGCACATCTGTAGTCTGAGCACAATAACAAATCAAAACATCCTGGAAAGCTCAGATGACAATAAAATAAAACTAACATAACCTTGATGCCAGCTGAGAGTGCTGCTACATGGTTGCTTAGAGGCTGCATAGAAAGTTCATTATGTACATTGAATTGTCATAATCAGACACAAATTTTGCGTCTGCTTCTTTTCATACTGGTGGTGAACGTCTCTATAATACACTGGAGCATGAAGTTCAGAACCCTAGAAAATACAAAATTAGCACAATTTTTGTTTATGTGTTTGTGAGGTGCCACTTTTTGCCATGTTTTGATAGAATAATAAAGTAATTCGCATACATCTTTTGAATGTTTTGCATAACTGAAGCTTGTGTGTTCTCTCATTGATGGGCTGGCTACCCAATCTATCCTAAACGGAACTCTACTTCATTTAAATATTATTGTACTTTGAGAAGAGCATCTGGTACATCATAGGTAAGAAAAGACAACGCAGAAATGGCAGAACATCTGAATAACAGTATTACACATGTTCCAAAGAAGCTGAAATCAGTCACATGATTCTAGTAGTCCTTGAGGCCTTTCTATATGGATATACGGCTCTGCTAAATTTAGTTTGCGCAGAATGAAAAGTTTAATTACTTGGCCAGTATACATTTAGAACCTTTTACAAAACAGCATGCTGAATCCAGTCTTCCAGACACACTGTGCATGGGATCGCAACTGCCTTACGCATCTTACAAAAAATAAAAAAAAAAAAAAATAAAGCCCCATACTTCTCTTATAACATCTAAATTTAAGAAAGGACTGTTGACTGCTGTGAAAATAGTCTGAAATGTGGTTGTACTAAGGCATGTTTGATAAACTATTCGTGCATATAAGTGCAACTCACTTTAGAGTTGAACTCATTGCAATTAAAATATTGTTGGATTGATATTAGCATCTAAGGCAACTCAGACCCAAGAACCTAAAGATATTATTGATATTTTTCAGTAAGCGGGCCAGTGGTTACACACACATTTGTGTAAGAAATGCATCTGGTATATGGTGTCCCTTCTAATATATAAATCTAGTCATGACTGAGGGCAAAAAACCTACATGCATCCAGTTGGACTTGAATCAAGGACCATTAAAACACTTAAGGGAACATTTAGTATCACAACTAAATCAGAATTCTGATGGCCTAGGATAGAAATGTGAGTTGGCACAGTTAGTAAATTTGCTTGACCCTAAACAGTTGCATGCACACACACACACACACACACACACACACACACACACACACACACACACACACACACACACACACACACACACTCCTTCCTAGGGAGGAGCAGTAACTAAGGGATGCCTAGTCCTTCTCATTTGATTTGCTCTGCAATAATCCAGGACTGCTCTTGTTTTCAGTTTGGTAATTTTACTGGTAGAAACTCAGCCATTGTGTCCCTGGGATGATGCATCCATGACCTTATGAAACTCTCGGTACAATGATTCTAGTGTTCATTGACTGCTATGGCACAGACAGAGCTCTGGCTTTCTCACACTTCACAGAGTGAATATAAACAAGAAAACAGCCAGTGTTCTGGCAGCCATCATACCTTATTTTCTAAAGAGGCAAAGACTAGAGAGACATTGGGACCAAGAAAAAAAGTTAATAAAAACTCTGCCTTTAGAATTTAGCAGGTTTATGTTACAAGATTTGAGGCCCTGCATTTCATTTCAATTTCTTACTAACTTCTCATGGAAGAAAGCTTTTCTCAGTGCAACCCCCTTCCACAGACAGTTGTCTGGATATTTGCCAGGAGACTGAAGCTAGATGCGATCCATTTGTTCGTTATTCAGTTGTTAGGCTGCAGGTGTCCCCCAGGATGTATGTCATACCACATGAGCACATGAGCACAATGAGAGAGTGAAACAAAAAACACGGCTTCCTTGTACGTGCAAAAGCTGTTAACTCTTCAACATGACAGAAATGAAATCAGGTTGCTACCTGTGATTAAGTCAGTTTTGTTAATAAAAGTTGCAATATTTGTTGGTCAGACAATTAATCATATCTGAACTTTATTTGTTTTTTATTTTTCAAGCAGTTAATTTGATAATTTGTCATTTGCCATGCTAAAGATTCCTTTTATTAGCATTTTATGAGTGGACTTATTTAAGGATGCATGTTGATTTATCCTGTGAAGACTAGGGAATATGTTACTGTATTTTAAGTAAGTCAACATAAAAGTGAATGAAGCTGCAGAGAATGAATATGAGATTGGATATTCAAAAGCTTCAGGAACCTACATTGTTTTGACAAATTATGTAAGATAAACATGATGAACTTTTTTTCATTTTGGTTGACAAAGTAACTAAACATGTATTAATATAGATTATTATATATAATTATAAATTATATACATGAGCACACATGAAGGCATACGCATGCGTGTGCACAAACACACACACAGACACACAGACACACACACACTTACAGATATTACACTACACTATACTATATTGACCAAAGCTGGCAAGCTTACCTCTATGCTAATTTTATTAGTTCATGTGCAGGGTCTTTCTGTATAGTCAGATGAATATTTTTTTGTGTATGGTCACAATATAAATTAGCATACGCTACTCTGTACTTAGAGGTCTACTAGAAGTGCTCACATGCTAGTGCCTTGTGAACAACTTGCTCACTGTTAACTACTGTAATTTTAAGTGCCCCAACTCCTATTAACGCAATCCTTGTTAATTACGTACCGCTCTCCCTACCCAACCCTACTGTACTGCAAAGATCTACCAAAACTCAAATTTAATCCTAAAACTCACACCTGATCCCTACCTCTTACTATAGTACTCCTCTCCCTAAATCTAAACTCCCCTCCTGCTCACTAAAACTAATGGTCTCCCATCCTTAAACATAAATCCCCCTCCTGATTGCTGACTAAACCCAAACCCACCCTACCACCCCTTCCTGTCTGTCTGATCCATGATCTCCCCATGACTGCTGCACCTCGACATACACATGTGGCCATTCGAGCTTCCAGATACCCGAATCCCTGGCTGTGAGACAATGGTATTCGAATACCTGGGACTCAGTCACTTGTAACAGACCCCATACTAATTGCACTCAAATGAAATCAGAATTTATGAGCAGACTATCATCAGAAAATGGATCTACTCAGAATAAGATTTGCAGCAGTTATGACCAAAGCTTAAGGGCCGCTACTTTGTCTTATAGTCTAGGTGATCTCTATTAAAGTCAGTAGCAATATCATGGAACCTTGAGGCAGAGTGACCTCAGAGCTGAAGCTCTTTGAATTTCTGATATCATCTCTATCTTCTTTTTCTAACAGGCTGTTTTACATGTCGCTGCCGTACCCCACAATGCCCTGACCATTTCGGTATGGCCGATGCTCAATGGACGTCATTCCCTTTTTCATAATATGATGCAGTTTATAACAATGCCGTGAGCAGGCAAAAAAAAAAACATCCCTAAGGTTCATATTATATGATCATAGTGCTAGACAGCTCAAGTACCTTTCTGAAATTTTAAATGTCAATGTGGAAATACTTTCAGGAGACAAAACTGATACAATTTATTTGCAACATAAAATATTTTATAAATGAAAACTCTCCTGAAATAAAAGCTGTCATATAATTCTGAAGGAGTATTTCCCAGCTCACCTGCCATGTGGCCTGAATTTCCACCTCTGTGACCTTTGGCCATGGTGGATACATATTCTGTAATCTTTGTGTTCTCGGTCCTGTGCTCTGATAGGACAACCCTGATATTCAGATGAAGTATAAAATTATATTTTTTGTGCCAGACCCTTGTTTACAGTGTTGCTATTTATTTCTCGCTGTCTTAAAGAAGATTGTGTTTTGAAAAAAAAAACTGTATTAACCAGAGTATTTTGTTAGAAGACAGGTGGTATAAATCAGCATGCCTTTCAGCCTGGTCATCTGGACATATGCAGAAATAGAAGAACGGATAAAATAGTCACAATCTACAATTTGCATATGGAGGTAAATCAAAACAAAAGAACGCAAATGGAAACAAAAGAAATTAAACAAAAAGATATTAAGAAGAAAAGGAAAATAAAAAACCCAGAGCAGGTAAATCCAAACAAAAGCAATGTAAATGGAAAGAAAAGAAATTAACCAGAAAGATATTAAGAAGAAAAGGAAAATAAAAAACCCAGAATAGGACATGCCCCATAATTAAATACAGGGCAGGCTGTTTAGAAAATGCCAGTTTCTGGTACATAATGAAAAATGCCAGCCTCCTGATCATGGGATCATATTGCTCATGTGATAAATGTACACTGTTTAAGGCACCTTCCATTAATTTTAATCATTTGTAAGCTTACTTTCAGGAAAAAGCTGCTCAGAGGTAAAAGGTGGGGGATAACATTATTGTTCAGAGCACTATGGCATTTTTTATAAGAATAATGCTGTTATTATCAAAATGTTATTAAGATAAATTGCATTATTTTTCTTGAAAACAGATACATTTATTGTGGACAGAATGTAGAGAATGACTGGCTTTACTTACAGGTTACACAACTGACAGCTATGAATAAGACAAAACACCCAACAGACAATTCAATAAACTCTTTGCATGACTGGTAAAAGTCCAGTTTCCTTTTCTGGACAGAGACTCTGAGGACAATTGGCTGACAGGTAACTTCACCTATGTACTTTGATGCAATACTATAATGCTATTTGTCTATGCAGCTATGCCCGTCTTTTCCTGCTGAAGGCATTTCACATTTTGACAAAGGATGTCACCATTAATGTTCTTGGAAACAATGTGGATGTGGTTTCATAAGAAAGGGTGGTTCTCTTAACTTGTGATGCATACCTCTCTAATGATAAATGTGAATTACAGCTAAAGACCTTAATGCTGGAAGACAGCATGAATATGATAAATAAATGGAGAGTCTATAGGAGAACACCTGTAAAAAATGACATCAGTTTTGTTAGTAACTATAAAATGCATGGATATATACATTAGTAACTGTTTTACTGTTGCTCTGAAAAAGTATTAAAAAAAGTTTCAACTTGTGTAATTGGCAGAAGAAATTGTTTGAAAACACCATATGCAGTGCATATCAAGCCGTGCTGTATTTTTCAATCAGTGATTCCAACCAACTGCTCATCCTCTGCTGTCAACCTTATTTTTATGCTAATTTTATTAGTTGTTGTACAGGTTGTCACTGCGTGGTCAGATGAACACCATGTGTGTGTGTGTGCGCCCACATTGCAAAGTTGCATCTGTTTCTCCATACTCGGTGTACCTAAACAAAATCAGAAAATTTGGCAAAAAATCTCTGCTGTTTTGATGGAATGTAGGAGTCAGGTGCTATTCATCCTAGGTAAGAAAAAAAAGTGTACACAAAGAAATGTATCATTTCAGCATTTCAGCATTGTAAACTATTGTTAGTAATGATTTTTCAGAAGTTGTTAAGTATACTGAAAGAAAGACAAAAAGCCCAGAGACCAAAACACCAAGAGATGAGACATTCTGAACCTGTGAGTATAATGGAACAAGCCACATAATATGAACAAAGACAAAAAACAATCTGCAGAAAAGTGTTATTCACAAGGACATTATCATATTTTGATTTAGTTACAGACTACAGTTTACATTTAACATTTCTTTTTAAATGGAGTCTTTTTACATGCAAGAGAAATTAAATGGATCAGTAGGAGGTAAAATGACAAAATGACACAACAACCCTTCAGCTCCGCTGAGAGTTGAACTGATGAACTCCGTGCCCTGCACATAAGTTCCTTCTGCTACTGCCACTGTGACTAGTGTATTCACAAAGCTGTCACCATGGAAATCTGATAACCTGCAGCATGTATGTTCTATAGCTGAACTTACGTTTGCATCCAATTTTATTCATGATCTGGACTCAGAAGCATTGTGAAATTAATCTATAATATGAGCTAAGGGACCTCTTCAGTCTCTTCAATCTCTGTCATATCAGCAAAATTCTCTGTTCAGCAATCAGAAATAACTAACTGCAGAAATTCACTTTGGATAAGTTCTCATTATGGACAAATGCTTCAGCAAGGCCACTATTCAATTTTTGATGAAATTATTGAGCAACTCGTACAAGACAAGCGGATGTCATCAAATGAATGAAAAATGTATTTATCGCTCATGGGGACCACAGTCAAAGTAATACCATTTTATATCTCCCATAATGTAAAAAATTATTTGAAGTATACTTTTACCTGTCTGCTTTTCTAAAATGGTTGCATCAGACCATCATTCATTAGTAAGAAATAATAAATTAATATGATGTGAAAGTAAATAATGTCCCAGTGAAATTAAACTGTTATTGAACTAAGGAGCATAGAAATAAATGTATCCAGTTTTACACAAAGAACAGCAGGGTGTCTAACTACAGTTATGGATCTTAGCAGAGTCAACATTTGTAACAAAGATAGGATTTGGCTTTTTAAGATCAGTAGATATATTTGAAGTCAACTATTACTGTTACCTGCATTGTCTTTCTGCACTGGCCAGACTTAAATGCTTACTTGTTTAATTTTTGAAAACTTAGAGGGAGTCATGGATGCAACCCTTGCAGGTGAAGTTGAGAGGTATGCCATTAAGGTGAAGTCATAAATGTGAAGATCCATGGGCAACGGCACTGACTCTAGGTGATGCCTGTTTGGGGAAGAGTTGTGTACACTATCTGCTTTAGGCATCAGCTGTGATGTGCAGTATCCTCTAGATAGGAAAGAACACACCATAGAATGCATACTTTGTCAGAGTATTGTAAAAATTTGGCTCATGCTGGTTAATGTCACCAAAAAAAAAAAGGCATGGCTATTTGTCCCGGTCCCCTTCAATAACACATATCACACCAAATGACATTTGATGCCCTTTATTAGATTTCCATAACATAGCTTTGATCACCAACTTTATTAATTACAACTATTCATGATATAATTAATACTAAATACAGCATAACATCCTTGTAATGTTAAACAGGGCAGCGTATCTACTCACCCTGCCCCAGTAAGCAGTGTCCATACCTCTACTCACTTTACTTATGAAGCAGCATCCCATCTCACTTCATACACCATTCATTGCAATGTTAATCAGGGTAGTGTACCTACTCACCCTGCCCAACAAGCAGGGTCCATACCTCTGCTAACTTACTTTACTTATGAAGCAGCGTCTCAACTCACTTCATACACCATCCATTAAATTACCATCCACCAAATAAACACCATCCTTACCTCAGCTTGCTTATCAATTCAGCAAGCTTCCTCCAACTATTCATTTCCTTTCCCCAGATCCTTGAAATGAACATCCAGACATCAGAAGGGGAACAGAAGAGGGCAAGCCTATCCCTCTTCTCTGCCTTCCCCCACTGATAAAATAACCCTACTCCCCACCAATGAAAAGAGAGAGGGTGGGTGGCTATCAAGTTCATGCTAAAATGTGACTGCTTAACCCTACTACACTAGACTAAACCTCTTAAGCCCCACCCCATCATTATCTCACTTCCTTCCAACCATCCCTGTCTCCATTTAACCCTTTCACCTCCCCAACCCACTTAACTTCCCTTAATATTAACCTAACCCCCCCCCCCCATGAAGATGTACTGGGACAAGTTAGTTTGTTCCAAACTTTATTTGTCCCAGTCCCTTCAATAACACACATCACACCAAATGGCATTTGACGACCTTTATTAGATTTCCATAACAAAGCTTTGATCACCAACTTTATTAATTACAACTATTCATGATATAATTGATACTAAATACAGCATAACATCCTTGTAATGTTAAACAGGGCAGCATACCTACTCACCCTGCCCCAGTAAGCAGCGTCCATACGTCTACTCACTTTACTTATGAAGCAGAGTCCCATCTCACTTCATACACCATTCACTGCAATGTTAAACAGGGTAGCGTACCTACTTAACCTGCCCAACAAGCAGGGTCCATACCTCTGCTCACTTACTTTACTTATGAAGCAGCATCCCAACTCACTACATACACCATCCATTAAATTACCATCCACCAAATAAACACCATCCTTACCTCAGCTTGCTTATCTATTCAGCAGGCTTCCTCCAACTACTCATTTCCTTTCCCCAGATCCCTGAAATGAACATCCAGACATCAGAGGGGGAACAGAAGAGGGCAAGCCTATCCCTCTTCTCCACCAGCCAGCCTGACCAGGCTGTTCCCCCTCCCTTCTACCCAAAATTGTTCAGTCCAATTCCCATAAAGGGAAGGGGCAAGCCAAACATCATTTGGTGTACAATAATTACCCGGACATTACCAGCCCTTGGGAATTACCTAATGCTTGCCAAAGCCTCACCTGCCACTGGAGCAAGAATACTCAACCCCAATCACCAACGCTACCTGACCCCTAGCAAGGAAGACCCCCAGGTAACAATCCAATGTGAAATTCAATTCTGATACTCACTAACAATTTCAAGCAAACCAGACATTACCTTGTGAGTACGTATTCAGCTGCACTGCTGGAAAACCAAACTTCTTTCATCCCCACCATCAGCTGCCACATTACTCAGCCTTCAAGTCTTGCCGGTCGAGTCCATGTTCCTTTAGCCCATCAAGGAAAATCCACTCTGCACATCCCATCTGCCACCTCAGTGTTGCCCAATGACCCCACCGCTTATTTGACACTAAAGCATGATCATCTGGCAATGCTCTGTATTTCACCACTGGAACTCGACACACCATCATCTACAAAGAAAAGGACAAAAGTAAATCCTCTAATATGTAAGGAGGAGGCTCCATCTTATACCCACCTATTCCAAACTACAGCCACAACGTTCCAAGACCCCATCTTTCAGATCCCCTTTCCAGGCCACCTCATGATGCCTTCTGCCCTTCAGCACTTCAGTCAGTAACTGTTGGCACCTTGTGCTCCCCATGTGTAACCTTTTTGCTCGCTACTGCTTCCGTCATCTGCGAATTCCCTGTGTAACACCACAACCAATACTTGGCACACCACCATCTACCAATAAAAGGAGAAAAGTAAATCCTCTAATATATAAAGAGAAGGCTCTACCTTATACCCACCTATTCCAAATTATAACAGCAGTGTTCCAAAAAAAACCCATCTGTAAGAAATAAAAGAAATGTAAATCTAAAATGCATACCACACCTGCCAAGACATTCTCAAACTTTTAAATATTGTCCTATACCATTTTGCAACTACGTGTTCCTATAGCATATGCTGCGGTCCCTGGAACTTCCCCCAGCACTACGATGCCACAATGGAAATTCAACAACAGTGCCGAACAGTAGTCACCCACAGCCAAAGTCTCAAATGACCCTCTTCCAAGCTGTACTAATCATGCCATGGAAAGAGAACATTCAACTTTTTTTTTTTTTTACATTAATACAACTTATTTGTATAGTCCAGTTGCTCCAGCATGAGACACTATGACCTAGCAATAAATATTTTCTGAGGTATAAATCCACACAGAAACAGGATCACAGAAATGGTAGCTTCCTCTCATCCCTGTAAAATGTTTAATTATTCCCAATATTAATCCAAGATTTACTCAAAGGGGAGGGAAAGAGAGGGTCAAAAATAGGGACCGACTTTAAATATTGTTTTTTTTTTTTTTTTATAAATTAGAAAGTTGCTAGAGTAATAGGGTTTGTGTTAACATACGTATGAAGTCTGAAACTTAAATGTATGTCATTAATCAGTGACTTCACTCCTCAGTTCATCCCAGTGATTTGCCAGAAAACCACAACTCTTATGAAGACTAGTCTAAAATTGTGAGACAAAATCCTTGACCCTAACCAAACCCTTATATTTCAGCGTCTGCACTTTTTGGGCTATAATTATGAACCGTCAGTTGAACACAGTCAGCTGTTTCCATTTCCCAATAAATATGTCAGACATTCTGCTCCTATTCCCAAGTAAACTCTGAAATGAATCTTTCACCTTAACCTCAGTGTACACAACATGAATTATCCAGGTCCCTTTACTGTTCTAACCAACAGCCACACAACCCGCAGCTCGGCCACAGCCAGCTTCCATGCATTACATTTACAACTACCTCCGAGCTCCACTACACACGTGCCAAGGGCAGCCATGCCTCTGAGCCTGTGAAACCTGCCATCACCACATAAAACGACCAGCCCGAAGGAAAGCCCACAAAACAGGGAATCACCAAGGCAAGCAACCAAGGCACCAGGAAAACCCATGAAACCACGAACCAACAAAACAGCAGCAAGGCATGCATGAATATCCTGTCCGCAACTTCAATAGTGAATAAAACAGGATCTGTTTTTTTTTTTTTCCCCTGAGGCAATATTGAAAGTACCAAAAACCTATTTAACCTCTTCCACTATTGCCCCCCCTCACAGAGCCCACTGCACTCTCCCTGAATACATCTAACAAAAGACAACCTCCCTGTCCCACATCTCTAAAACCCCAGATGCAGAAAAGGCATTGCTGCTGCACATAATTTAAAGCTGCTGGATAAACCTTAAACCATTTCTACAATATATAGTGAGCCTCAGCCACCTGTTTTGCACTTGATGGAACACTTGTTCCTCAATGTCTTTTGGGTACCAATACCTTACATCAATCATCATGAAGAATGGAAATTTCAGATCACCTGCACCAGGAAACACCAATACAAGAAACCTAAGCCTCTGCAGTAACATAACCAGAACTTGTTGGTGTAACAGATACATCTGCCAAAGAAATTCTCTTCTCTAGAACAGATGACCCTCCTTACCAAATAAAGTCACTATGTAACTCTTATCAAAAGCATCCAAGACAAATAGATAAGTGATCACAAATACCCCGTAGGTATGAATATACCGGCTATCATGGGAAAAGGGGCAGCAGCTAGTCTACAAGTGTTCTAACCAGTCAACTGCCTTGTAGCCTACTAATCTATGACCCTCTGCATAAAAGTAGCTATCGCAGACCAATACGCCCTTCCTTAAAGCACACCCCACACTGCACTTGATAAATTATGGGTCTCCTGTATGTTTTTATTGTATGAGGTAACCCTTCCGTTCAAACCTCATGAAACCAGATTGTATATACTGTACTTCTGATTCCCTTATTGTCAAAAGGCTTTGCACCAAAGAGACGCATAGCCAGGAATGAAACCAAACAAACAACCAACACACACGAAGGCCCAAGACAAGGGACAAACCCCAACATCGCCGCTTCACCCAACCATCAACTGTAAACTACTTAACAAAGGCAGTCAGAACCCACCACGCACCTGCAACCCGCCGCCCTCACTTGCAGACAAGTCCATGTTGATCCTCCCAGTAACAAAGCAGCCCCTTCCACTGTGACAACCTGCCTGTGCGAACTCATATATGGTCTGGAAGCCATCTATCCCAATCACAAAAGTACGATGCTACCATTTCTTGAAGGCAAGCCACACCACCAGCTTGAATTGCCCACCAGGACATAAAACGCATAGACCACATGACACCCAAGCGTCTGCACATGTGCAGAACAACAATGCCCCACAGCCCAAGAAAAACCCACAGGGAACCACAAAACAAAGCCACCAGTGAGCCAACTTAGGTGAAAAGGTACCCCCAAAAGAAAAGAAAACAACCAGGGTGCAGTCCGGACACCACAACCAAGAAATCCAAGCCCCCCGCACAACCACGAGCACACCACATTCACGTGCCACAACAAACCAATCATCCACAACCAGCCACCTCCACCTCTGAGACAACAAGACGATCCAGACAACTTGCCACCCCAAAGGCAAAGCCAGAAAACTCACCCCGGCCCCTCGAGAAACAACCCCAGCATACCAGCCTGGAACACGAGGTACCATCAGAGAAAAGGAAACACCCTTCCATGCCCCTCCAAAGGGCCAACCACAGGGAGACAAAACCCAGAGTTTGCCCCACCCAATGCACAGCCCCAAACCTGGAAGCCTGCAACCATCAACACACTCAGGAAACAATCCACCCACCAAGAGAAAACAGCACAAACACCGCAAATGGCACCACATTCTACTGAAGGATCCCATGGCGGCAGGGGCCGAGGACAGCCAAAGGAAACCCAGCACAAGCGAGGCACCCACGTCCATGAATGCAAACATGAGTCACACTCAGTCTAGCGTTCTCCCACACTCCATTTACTGGGGTAGCAATACACAGATCACAGCACAACAGGCCATTTGCAGGCAGGTCCTGCTTCCACCATTGTTCATACACGGCCCCTGTCCTTGCCTCCCCAAACTGCATTCTGCCATCTGCATCACTGACCATTATCACAACTCTTCAATTTCTCCTCAAGCATCAAGAGAAAAGACAGACATAACGAGAGTCAAAGCCTTCTGATCAAGACAACTCAAATGCTGCCCTCACTCACATGCAACAGTCAACAGAATAACAGGCCATGCACCAACACACACTTTCAGAAGAAGTCCAGAACTCAAATGAGTTCAGTGACTGCACTCTCATCTCTATGAGCATGTCATATCTCCCAGCCAGCGAAAGCCCTGCAAGGCCAAGCCGAAATGCACCACAACAGCTCCTCCCCACATGCCATGCAGAAACCAGGAGCACTGCCAGAAAAGGGGGACAAACACCCATCCTGCCCCCAGCCCCCACCCAACTGACAAAACTTGCTCAGACTGGCTTTTTTCCCTTTTTTTTTTTCTTTCTTTTTTTCTTTCCTTTTTCCCCATTTTACGCTATCAGACCAGTCACCTCCCCCACAATCAAAGCCCCTCACTCAAACCACCACACCACCAACACACCCAACCACCCAAAACCAAACGGACGTGCACTGCACATGGGCCAGGAAACATGCCCCCCATGTGCCCTCTACCACAGACCACTAACAATAAAAAAAAACAGTCCCTATACTTAAAAGACCTCAACTTTAACCTGCATAACTACAACCATACCCTATACCCCAGTTACTCACCTCCTTATCTCTACCACCAAACCAAGGCCTACCTGATCAAGGAACACACCGGTCATCAGGAAATGAACCTGCATGTAGCAAGTTCACTCCAAAATGTGACTGCTTAACCCAACTACACTAGACTAAACCTCGTAAGCCCCTCCCCATCATTATCTCACTTCCTTCCAACCATCCCTGCCTCTACTTAACCCTTTCACCTCCCCAACCCACTTAACTCCTCTTAATATTAACCTACCCCCCCCTGAAGATGTCCCAGGACAACTTAGTTTGTTCCAAACTTCATTTGTCGTTAATAAGTGGACTGAGGACCTGACCTACTCTGACAAATGCAGCTTGAAAGTGGATGACATGATGGTAAGGAAGAGACTAGATAGTCTGTATATCCAGGAGGCAACCTATAAAGGCAACACAGCAAAGTGACTTGACTTGGGATCCAGACTCTTCTACTCAGAGGCAGAGCAGATTAGAAATGAAGACAGTGAAGGATGCTTTGTCCTCAGAATCAGTGACAGACTCATAGCAATCAGACTCTAGTGTAATGGCAGGGTTGACTTCATATTCTCAGTCTATGTCCCACAGCAGGGCTGTGATGGTGAGGAAAAGTGGACATTTAGGCTATAAATGCAGGACTTCCTAGATAAAGAAGAATGAAATGAGTTGGTATTTTATAACTGGTGACATGAATCCTCATACTAAGATAGAAAAGGATAGTAGGACTGACTGGGCCTACATTAGTAGAACAGCAATACTAAAGAGGGAGGGCTCATTCTACACTTCTGACTGGAAAATTGCTTACCGTTGAGTAAATCATGGTTAGCCAGGAAGGAGGCAGTCATACAATCCCATATAAACTGATCAGCATGCAGCTCAGGTAGACTTCTTCCTAAAAATGAAAGAGCATTGTAATCAAATAAGAAATTTGAAAGTCATCCTTAGTAAAATGGTTGGCCCCCACCATAAATCACTGTTGGCCACAATCATCTGTAATCAGTAGTCAGAGAAGGAATTCCAGGAAATGCTTAATATTCCAGCACACAAAAAAAAGTAAAATAAATGAAGCCAAAAAAGAAGAATTGCAGAATATCAAATAACATGTGTAAACACTATGGAAAAGGTATACAACCAACCATGTATTAAAAGAAAGTACATAAAGAAAGCTGATGGAGGTTTGAAGAAGTTTAGGATGTTATCAAAAGAAAGAAAGAGGGACCCAGCTGAGATGGCTGCCATATTCACCTCCAATTTTCACTAGCATCTAAACAGGCTGTTTTGTGTCCATCCTAAAAAATAATGGCAAATTCAGAAATAAACCTTGTCTGGTGGAACAAAAGAAAGTAAATAATGAAAAATTGCAGATAATTCCCAACCCCCTACCTCAAGACCACATTTAAACATGCCAGTAAGGAATTTAGTAACACTACTAGAAAATATAAAGCAGACTAAGAATTAAGGACTCTAAAGATGCCAAAGGAAACTATAAATCTTTCTTCAGTTATGTCCAGAAATTAAAGAACAGTGTTCAACAATGCACTGAGCTTATCCATATTCACCATCAGCAGCACCCCCCTTTTCACCATTTTTTTCTACATGAGGTTGGGGCATTGTGTTAACTGTCATCAGCTCTCTCGATTCAGTGCGACACTCCTGCCCTCTTCAACACTCATGCTTGACTGTCGCAGATCTTCTTTCCCACAATCCATCCACCTCTTTACTGGATGCCCTTCCTTCCTCTTGCCTTCTTCTTGTCTGTCCCAAATCTTTCTCACCAGATTGTGTTCTGCTTTTCTGAATATGTCCAAAACACTGTAATCTGTTCTATTTTATCTTTTCTGCAATTGGAGCTACTTTGGCTTCTGCTCTTATGTCCTCATTTCTTTGTCTGTCTGAATATGTCCAAAACACTGTAATCTGTTCTATTTTATCTTTTCTGCAATTGGAGCTACTTTGGCTTCTGCTCTTATGTCCTCATTTCTTTGTCTGTCCCACAGTGTACATCCTACCACCCTTCTCTGGCACTTTATTTCCATCACCTCTAGCTTCTTCAACTATTCTGCCTTTACTGCCCAGGTTCCTGTACTATGCAGTAGTACTGGTCGCACCACTGTCTTGTACACCTTACTTTTCAGCTTCTTTGGCATTCTTCTGTCATAGACTACACCTCTGACATTCTATACCAGTTGGCTGCAGCCCCTCTGATTCTAGCTTTGACCTCTTCATTCAGACTTCCCTTCTCCTCAACCACCCCTCCCAGATACTTGAAGCTGTTTACCTGTTCCACTATCTTCCCTTCTATCTCTATTCTCAGATTCTTCTGATTTCCCCAATTTGCTGCCATTACTGCCATCTTATTTGTACTTAGTTTCATCCCATGTGCCTTCAGGTTTGCATTCCATTGCTCTATCCTTTGCTGAAGTTCTTGCTCAGACTCTGCCTGTAATACCACATCATCTGCATACAGCTACCTTGTTGATCTGCCCCCTCTGACCTGTTTGCTAATGTCGTCCATCACCAGTATGAACAGCAGTGGACTCAGAGCTGAACCCTGGTGTACACCTACTCCCACTAGGAACCCCTCTGTGAGGCTGAACACTGTTCAAACCTGAGTCATTGGGTCCTACTGCATAGTCTGCACTAATTCTACCAATGTTTCCGGGACTTCAAACCACCACAGTACTGCCCGGATCAGCTTTCTTTGGACCATGTCATATGCTTTCTCCAAGTATAGGAATGCCCAGTGGAACTCTCTCCTCATCTCTAGCTTCTTCTCAAGTATCTGTCTCACTGCAAACATCAAATTGTGCTGCATCCTGATCTGAATACAAACTGCTCATCTTCCATCTTACATTTTACTACTCTGCATATCCATTTATCAGTCACCCTCTCCAGAACTTTCATGCAATGTGACAAGAGTTTGATACCTCTGTACTGCCCAAAGTTGTGGATGTCCCCTTTGTTCTTGTACACTGGCTCGAGTATGCTTATTCTCCAGTCATCTGGGATACACCTTTCTCTCTACACTGCTATTGGTACCCTCAGGAGCCATTTCTCCCCTATCTCACCCAGCATTTTTATCTCATCTGCTGTGACCTCATCTGAGTCTGCTGCTTTCCCTGACTTCATTTTCCTTAGTGCTGTTCTGTCTTCTTCGAGAGTAGACACCTCTTCTTCTCTCATCATAGGCTGTTTTGGGGGCAGTACAGCTTCTGTGGGGTTTTATTCATTCAGAAGCTGCTAGAAATACTCCTTCTATCTGCCTTTGATGTCCTCTGGACTGGTGAGCGGGTTGTTGCTGGCATCCCTTATGAAAGGTGTCTGACTATCTTCTTTATCTTTCTGTCTTTGCCTTGCAACCTGATATAGTTTCTTTGTGCCACTTACTGAGTCACTTTCCAGTAATTGGTAGAGTGCCTGTGATGCCCTATTCTTTGCTATTGCAACTTCTTTCTTAGCTTCTTTGTTAGCCAACCAGTAGCCCTCCCTTGACTGGTCAGTCTTTTCTATCTCCACTTTTTCCTGCACTCCTTTTTTTTTTTGATGACTTCCTGTACTTCTGCATTCCACCACCGTCTTTCTTTATGTAACTTATTTCCATACCTGGCTCGGCTACATATCTTTTCTGTAGTCCTAACACATGCTGTTTTTAGGTTCTGTCATTCTTGTTCAACTTCATCTATTTCCTCTTCTTATTGGGGTGCTAGAGCCCTGGGTAGTTCCCTGAACTGTTGTACTTTCTCTTCAGTCAACTTTCTGGTCTTCAGCCTGGTCTCTGTTGACCTTAGAGCCATCTCTGTCCACTGTTTGCAGCTGATTGTGGCAACTAGTGATTTATGCTGTGGGCTGACTGTTTCACTGGGGATGACTTTGCAATCATGGATTGTACCCCAGTGCTTTTTCCTTACTAGGAGAAAGTCTACCTGAGTTGCATGTTGACTACTCTTCTATTTGATCTTGTGACTGTCTCTCTTTCTGAACCGTGTGTTGGCTACTATCAAGCCATTTATCAGACAGAAGTCTAGAATGGTTTCTCCTTCTTTATTCCTGTTGCCCCACCCATGTGGGGCCAGCAGTCCTCATATCCTGTTCTGTCTGTCCTGATATGTGCATTCAAGTCACCCATTATCAGACTACTTACTGAGATTATCCATATTAATATTGTACATTCTAATCCCTGGAATAAATTAGCCAATGAATTTAGGGCTAACTTTACTCCACCTACCCACATTGATGTTCCCGCTATACCTGAAAATGTATAGACCTGATAACATACTGAGCTGTATTTTCATCAGTGTTTAGTATGCCCTATTTGAGCCTCTTCTTATACTGTTCAGACTCAGACTATATGCAAGGTTTGTCCATGATACCTGGAGGGTAGCCACTGTGAACCATCCGCACACTTGTGGCCCCTCTGCAAACCCAGGTAATGCATTAATGCCAGTTAATGCATGGGAAGATTACAATGTACCAGTCAATAAATTTATTAAAGAAGAACTCATTTATGCAGCTATAGGCTACTTAACTGATCTAGAACCCCACTGTTTGGTTTTGTGAATAGTAGCTCTTGTCTCCTGAACCTAATAAACCTATTGGAAAGGCTTACAGAGGCTATGGACAGTGGTCACTCTGTGCATACTGCTTATGTTGACCTGGCCAAGAGTATCACATTATCCTCCATGCTGGTTTTCTTTAAAAAGTTAGACAAACTAAATATAAACCTCTTCTTTGTCCATTGGATTGCAAACTGGCTATCCAACATATTCCATGTGTTGAAAGTTGCTGTTACTTTCTTTAAATGTAAAATTATAACTAGTTGGGTACCCCACAGATTGGTAATGGGTCATCTCCTGTTTGGCATTTATTTTGGAAACATTCAAAACAGTATTTCTAAGGTGTGGTTGACCAAGTTTGCTGATTACTGCGAATTGTCCACTGTTATACACTGATAATAATCTGTTCCAGAAGGGCAGAATAATGCACCTGCTAAATGCAAGAAAAAACACAGCATGGTAGCTTTCTGTAAAAAAGGCTGTTCCCACCACATATGGCATAAATGGTACTCCTTTTCAAACAGATATGGTCATAAAAGACCTGGCATTTTTATGGACAACTCTGTCTCATATAATCATCATGCTTACATCATACTCAGGAAATCCTTCTGTCTAAAACAGTAAATTCCTAAAAGAATATCTTCAAAATCCAAGGAAGTCATCTTACAAGTATATCTTCCCTTATCAGACCCATCGTTGAATACACTGCCCGCCTTGGTATGTACAAATCCAAGTATATCACTCAGTTGATAAGGCCCCGGCAATTTTTTACCCAAAAAAATCAAAGGCTTTAAATCAATCCTACAATTTCCCCAGCAAGACTAGCAAGACTCTCCTTAAACTGAGTGGATGTCTGGCCTCATTCAAGGAGATCTTTGTCTCACTTTTCAAGCCAATTAAAAATGCAGTCCTATTTGACCCCATATTCATAAAGCCAATGGCTCTACAAACATAAATTTATACTTACAAATAAATGAGACTCACTGGGTGATAGGTTCATAACTCAAAGTATTCCCAGCATATGAGATAATTTATCACTACAGGTTAAGTGAAGTGCAACTTTGCCTGTTTTTAAAGACTGGTTGTGAAGATTAGGTAGGTAGACATAGATTTACACCAGGGTTATCTTGTACAGTTCTTCTTGATTTGGAAAGAGGGCCCAACAACATATTCCACAAAGGATGGGAAGATTGTTACAGTGAGTTAATTTAAAGGTGTATATCGCTAGGCCTGTTATGGTCCTGAGATTACTTGCTTGTACTATTCCTGTGTTATAACCAAATAAAAAAGAAATAGGTCTGGTACCTAAAAACCAAGAAACCAAAGAAACAATCAACAAAAGGTACCAGTGGGAGGTGTAAGAATAATCCACAAAGAAAACGCTGAACAGTAACTGTCAATTTATTACATAAATGCCCCAGTGCAGAGGGGAGGATATAAAAGCTGTTTTAATTGATTGTCTTGTATATACATCTGATGAAGTCTAGTGGATGAAAACACATTGGATTTTTTTTGGGGTGTTTATGTAATAAATCGACAGTTGCTGTTCAATGTTTCCTCTGTGGATTATTCTTACACCTACCACTGGTACCTTTCGTTGATTATTCCTGTGTTATATGTTCTCAAGGAGTGCAGGAAAAAGTGGGAGATAGAAAAGAAAGACAAAGCTAATAAGGAATAATAATTTGCCTATGGCTAATAATGAGGCTAATAGAACACCAGCAATGGAAGAGAGCAAGGAATCAGAGGCAATTTATTGGCTTCTGGAAAGTGACTCAGCATAAGGCATAAAGAAGCTCTATCAGGTTGAGAGACAGTGAAAGAAAAATAAAGGAGATAGTTAATAGATGGCAGTCATAAGGGGTGACAGTAATATTCAGCTCAACAGTCCAGAGCACATCAAAAGCAGATTAAAGTTATCCTTCAAGAAGCTTCTAAATGACGAAAATCCACAAACGCTATACTGCCTCATGTACAGCCTTTGATAAAGGAGGAAGGAAATAATGACTTTGAAGAAGAACTACGAATACGAAGGAAAAAGAAGTCAATAAACGAAGGAGGCTACACTGAAGAGACGACACATGTAATGAATATGCTGGATGTGTTAGCCAAGATCTGATGAAGTTTCTGATTTGAAATGAAAGTACTTATCTGTGTGATTAATAAAGTGTTTTTTAACTACAGTAAATACTGGTGGTCTTGCTTTGCTGACGCCATTTGGATTTACTTGAAACTCAGTATTGACAATATAGTGGTCATGTCAATGAATGGGAGACGTTAAAAAAAACTGAAAATTGAGATAAAAAGGATGATAACAAATGAGGTTAACAGCTTTGTCTATCTGGGAAGCATGGCCGAGGAGAAAGAAAGTCTGAACAAGGAGGTCAAAGCTCGAATCAGGGGAGCTACAGCCTACAGCCAAATGACATACATTTTCAAGGATTCTGTGCGACAGAAGAATGATAAATAAGCTGAAAAGTAAGATATACAAAACAGTGGTGTGACCACTACTTCTAGTAATGTAGCAAGGGTGGGGCAAAGGGGGAAACTGCCTGGGGTGCGAAGTGTTAGTGGGTATAATCAAGAGTTCCTGCAGAAGCCATTGCTTTTCTATATACCAATATGCCTTTTTTGGCTACTGTTCAAATGAAGGCACCGATTAGCTTTCTATAGTAAGCTGAAATCCATTTTTTTCCTTTTAGCTCTTCACAGTAAGAGTTGAAGGTATGGACTGGTTGCTTCAGATGCCAATGTACCAACTGCCTTTCAATAGTACACTGAAACACTGAATTTTTTTTCATTGAATGCAGCTGTTGGCTTTCTATAGTGCACTGAAATCCCTTTTTTCTTTCTTTTTTTCATTTTTCTTCACTTAAAGGCAAAGGGGTGGCTTGGCATTTCTGGGACTGCCACTGGGCTACATCTCTGTGTGCTTCTGTATGTCACAGAAACCTGAGCAGGGAAGAGAAACCACCAGTGGAAGCATAACGTAATAGAGCTGAAGTACCTGATATGAGTAGGAGGATGCACACTGTTGGACAGATGGGGAAATGAGGACACTGGAGCAGAAGCCAAAGTAGACTCAAGTGCAGAGAATGTCAAGGAGAGCAGATTATGGTAGTTTGGTCACATGTGCACAAAAGCAGAAGACGATTTGGTCAAGACAATTCAGGAGAGATGAGAAAAACATATGCAGGAATGAAGAGATCGAGACAAAAGATGGATGAATGATGATACGTGAGAGAAGACCTGCTGCAGTCAGGCTTGACTGCCGAAGAAGGTGGAAGAGTGGGTCTGAATCAGAAAAGATGGCACTCATTGATGTGACATCCTGACTACATGTAGAAATGGGAAAAAGTGTGATGAAGATGATGATGATGACCCATACAGAAACACTGTTTTATTTTGGAGGTACATCATTTTGAGACTGGTAGGAATGAAAGGAATAACACAAAATTAATAATTTGCAAACAAACTATCCTAGAGAGGGTCACAGAGCTATTAGCAGATGAAAATGGTATAAAATGCCAGAGTTAATGCATGAAAAGATGGCAGTATACCAGCCTTCCACTGCAATACTGACACCTTTTGAAGGCAGGGGATGACAGGAAGACAATAAAGAGGATTAAGGACACATATCCACCACACAATATGCATACTGTAACCAGGGGGATGCACACATATGTGGGAGTTTGCACATATCTGGGCACTTCATTGTTGAAGTTCTACATGTGCAAGATTGCTGTCAAGACAACAGGGTTAGGCTAAAGGAAAAAGCTTGATGTGTCAGGAAGATAGTTCCATAGGATAATCTAACAGTGGTCTTGCAATGGTGATGTAAAAGACAAAAAACAACCAACCAACCAACCAACAAACAAACAAACAGTAAAACAAACACATAGATAAATAAGTGATTGATGCAGCTCAAGTCATCAAACTGAGTGACACATTCCATATCTACGTATAGTAATGATATGAGTCAAAAAAATTCCCGGTAATGTACTTAATATCGCTGAGGTTAAAAATAAACACTACAGCCACGGTGCCTGCTTGACTAGCATATATATTTGTGATTGACTGATAACGTTTTTTTTTTGTTTTATATGGATACTTTGTATATGGAGTTGTGATGGTCATATCACGTCTAACCCCCCCCCCTCAAAAAAAAAGCATTGGTTTTGGACACTTTCATTTTCAGTTCTGGTGAAGGCAGGTTAGTAGCAATGTCACAGAAGGTGCAAGCCTTGTCTTTGATAGTGGCACTGTCAGAAGCTGTTAAGTTCAATCACCTTAGTTTGGATTCCATTTCTGGCATTGCGGCATGAAAGGACAGTCTGCTGCTGCTGTGGTACAGAAGGGACATGAAACCAAGGTCTCATCTGGCAAGGCTTGAGGTAATCCAGCTGAATGCAAAATGAACTGACAGTTAAGAACGAACCCCCACAGAGAGTACATTGTCTTGCTGTTAATAACTTGCCACAACTCCTATATGGAAAAGCAAGACCAAAATATATGCTATGTGTCAACTTGACAGCCCTGACATAATGCAATGAAGCCAGGAACTTAATTTGCCTGTTTGGAGGGGATAAAATAAGCGTTAAATGCAGCTGTTACTGAAAATCATGAGCTGGGTATAATATGGTTTAATAAATGTAAACAGGACATAGCTTATAGCTCTGTAGTTTTCTACATAATTTATCACAGAAAGTGTGTCATATTTGGTTCAAATAGATGAACAAACTATTGTAGAGCTAGACTTAATGTTAAAAATTAATGTATATGCACTAGAGACAAATGTAAGAAATACGATTTTGCTTCACAGCTAGAAGTGAATACATTTTACTAAATGCACTATGAACAAAGAGTAGCATTTCATGCTGGGATTACTCTAACCCATCCAAATAACGTTAATCATGGATGCATGCATTACAGGTAAGTTACACAATTATTGTTTTGTTTGCTATTTTATTGTTTACTTACCAATTCAGTAATTGACTTCTGTATTACATTCTTGACCAAGAATGTCCACTTGAGAGTCATTCCATTTTTTATTGTACTGACCATCTATACTGAAAACTGAATGCAGCAATTCAACAGGACAGTATAAAACTGACAGATTACCCAAATGTATTAGGAAAATATGTCAACAACACAAACAGCAGATTTCCTGATCAAATATGTTCAAAAATAGTAAAACTGTCCAATCAACGTGGAAGTACTGCTTGGTTAAGTGAGCTCAGAGCAACACAGTAGACAAACAGGGCTTCTGGGAATCAAACCCTTAACATGAGGGTAAAGCTTGTTAATAGCTCAGATTTAATCTCCTTCACTAAACTGTAAGAGTCTAGTACAGAAAACAAAGGACTAACTAGACTACCTAATACAGACATAAAATAATAATCTATCCAAGAATAACATATATAGCATAGTGGTCTGAAGAGTTAATAAAACAACTAATACTGATATATATTTTTTTCAAAACAGGTTTATTGTTTTAACATATAAGAGAAATATCATAACAATTTTATACAAGTAATTAAAAATAGGTATTATTATAATATTCAACAAAACAACTAAAGTATTTACAAAGACATCCACTACAATCAGATCAATTAATTAAACTAAAATACCATGCTATTGAAATTAAAATTTTTTTAACAAATTTTGTAAATTATCCCATACAGTAAAATAAGATGTTTTTCTGTTTGTTCTAGTCCTAATTGTGTTTATTTCCATATGGCACACTATATTCATAACATTTTTAAATTCATTGAACGAAGGAGGTGTATCTGAAATCCAATTTCTAGTTATTATTTTCCTAGCCACTGCTAGAATAGACCATAACAAGGGAAGCTTAACCCTTTTAACACTTTGAGGTACAGGTGTGTTGAATAATATAAGAGATTTAGAACTAATGAAATTATCTGTAAAAAGAGCCTGCAAAAATTCATTAATTGACTTCCAGTATTCTTTCAATTTTATACAGTCATAAAACATATGAGCCCAGTCAGCATTAATTTCTACATTACATCTCTTACATAGATTATCTTTATTATTTATTTTATTCATCATCAAAGGTGTATAAAAAGATCTATGTAAAAATTTCCATGTATAAAGTCTCCAGACAATGGAAGACGTAGTTATATAAGCAGATTCCAATATATATTGTTTATCTTGTTGATTTGGTGGGTCCCCATTAATAGAAGTGAAATAATTCCAGTATGAATCTACACTGTAAAAGTTTCTTGTCTGATAACTTTATGTATGTATGAAAGTTTACCTTTATCAGAAACTTTATGTTGTAAATTTAATATCAAGTAATCAATCAGTGTTGGAATAGATTATTTAACAGTTATAGACATTAAATCTATTTTATTAATGAAATGTTGTCTAAAGGTCTGAACCTCTAACCAGCAAGTTTCTCTTAGATCAAATTCTTGTTTTAAGAAATCTAGATTTTAACTTTATTATCAGATATCAACTGATACCAGTACTTTAGATCATTATCTATAGCTAAATGAGTTCCTTCAGAAGTAGATGACAAAAGCATACCCTGAGTATACATTATAGGAAATACAATAAAATTCCATTCCCTATACTTAGGGTGCATGAATATAAAGTTACGATAACTAATAATAATATTTAATGGGTAACAAACCATATGTTTAGGTGTAATAGGTGAAGTACAAAATTCCTTTAGTAACCATAACATGGAGTTATTTACAATCATATTTTTATGTGTTAAGGAGATTTTCATGAAGTGTATACTAATTAGCTCCCAATAATCTTTCCATTTTGTGACATATGACTGATCTATTAATAAAGTAATAACTTTTACAATAGAAGAGATAGTATATAAATTAAAGTCTGGAAAAGAAATACCCCTTGAGACCAGCTATTAGTATGTTTCTTTAATGCAATCCTAGGTCTATTAGGTGCCCATAAGAAATTTAACATTAGTGTGTTCAGTTTCTTGATAATTATTTTTGTAGGTGGAAGTATTATTGATTGTATTAAGTATAAAATCTTGGGGAATATTATCATTTTAATAATTGCAAGTCTCTCCTCCATAGTAAAAACATATTATTCCAGGTATTAAAAAGATTTTGTATATTAAGAAAACAGGTATTATAATTATTATATATAATAGATTTAATATCTTTAGATAGTATTATACCTAAATAAGTTATCTGACCTGAATTGGGTACATATTTAGTAAAATCACTAATGAGAATATTTTTTCGTGTATATATAGGTAGTATTTTAGTTTTTCTTCATTGAATATTAAACCAGAAATACTTTTAAAATTCATCATGTTATCAAATAGAGACTGTATAGAAGAATTAGATCCTGCTGATGTAATTAGAACATCATCTGCAAAAGTTGAATTTTGGATGTTGTATTTTCATCTATTTCAAAACCCTCTATGTCAGTACTGTTTCTGATCAAATTAGCCCAAGGCTCCATTACTAAAGTGAATAATAGTGGAGAAAGTGGACATCCTTGTTTTGTACCTTTAAGAATGGGTATCTGAGTGAAACATATGTTCCTACCTTAATATAAGCCAACGTTCCTTTGTATAAATGTTCAATTAGATTTACAAATGCATCCGAGAAGTTTGTGCACTTCATTAAGGTAAACAGATAGTCCCAACTTACTAAATCAAATGCTGAACTTATATCAAGACTAATAAGTGTTAAATCTTTCTTTTTCCTATTTGCAAAATCTATTAATGTTAAAGTTCTTCTTATATTATCACAAGTATTTCTATTTACAATGAAGCCTGTCTGATCTATATCTATAATGCGGGAATGATTGTCTTCAATCTATCAGCAAAGATATTCATAAACATTTTATAATCAACATTAAGTAATGAGATGGGCGATATGAAGAACATCTAGTTGGATCTTTATTAGGTTTTAAAATTGGCGAAATAAATATATATTGCCAAGATGGGGGGGTTATTAACTCAGTTTGGGCCAAAATAAAAACCTTATGTATTAATGAATATGTATTTTTAGAAAGGATTTTATATATCTCTGGTATAATACCATCATTACCCGGTGCTTTGTTTGATTTAAGCTTATTTATTTGTGTAATAACTTCTGTATATGAAATACTCTTGTCCAATAGTTTAATCTGTTGTTTATTAAGCTTTTTATTCATATTTGTGGTTATAAACTCCTTTATTTTATCTTTAGGTTCCATGTTAATATTATTATGGTTAATTTTGTGAAAGTGATTTCAAAATTCATCTAGTATTTCTGGTATACTAGAACCATTCTTCTTTTTCCTTAGAGAAAAGATTTCTTTGATATGGTTTTGTTTATTCAACCTTTTTGTTTTATTTTTAAGTCTATGTAAGTATTTGGGGCTTATTGAATAAGACAAAACTTGTATTTCTCTAAAGTTATTTTAACTTTATGAGTTAAAATTTCTTTGTATTTCTCATTTAGTTTGTTTATTTCTTCAATAACTTTCTTGTCCATAATATTTTCTTTATTATTATGTTTATAAGAGTCTAATTTACTTTGAATATCTAACAATTCCTTATCCCAAGATTTCCTTTTATTATTATACCATCTGATACTTTGTCCATATAGATATGATTTTAAGGCATCCCAAACATAAACAATGGAGACTTCAGGAGTGTTATTTATGTCTAAAAATGTTTTACTTCTGAAAGTATATATTCTTTATAGTCTTTTAGTTGAGTTAAGTATGCTGGTATCCTTTTGATCTGAACATTATGAGTATTTTTATCATGAATTCAAAAACAATTGAATTATGATCAGATATAGGACATGAAATGATTTTGGAATTAATTAAATCTGTTACCATCTGGTTAGAAATAAAGACCCTATCTATTTTTGAATAAGTTTTGTATCTGTTAGAAAAAAGGTGTATGGTAATGATTTTGAATCTATCTGATTATTAATATCATTCAAATGATAAGAATTAGCAAAATCCTTTAAATGTTTTGCATTAGATGTAATTCTTCTCTTTCCTATAGTGGTAGTATCACTTTCATGTAGTATACAATTAAAGTCACCAGCTAAAATAATATCTCCTATAGAGAATGATATGATCTTATCAAGATGATGTTTCACTGTATTAATACCAATTCCAGGTATCCAAAATACATTAATTAAAGTGTAAGTCTTCCCATTAATTTGTATTGTAACCATACAAAACATTCCTTTGTCATCCTGATAAGACTTAATGGTTTTAGGAATGGGCATACTTTTATTCCATAAAATAGCCACTCCTCTTTTTTCTGAGTGTGCTCTGAACTAACCAATACTGTATATTTGTTTGTGGCTAGTTTATCAATATCTTTTTTTTCAAGAGATGGGTTTCTTGTAGGAAGACTAAGTTGGCCTTATGTAAATTAATGTATCTTATTAGGCTTGCCCTTTTACATGGATTATTCAATCCATTAATGTTTAAAGAAATTCCTTTTAAAGATGTCATTTGGCATTTTTAAAACTTAAGAATCTTATGATCAAAATAACAAATAACAAGATAAGTAATGTTACATCTCCTCCTTTAGGTGTACCTTTAAATATAGCTGTATTTATTGAATCTCTTATGGGATTTCGTATAGGATTCAATTTTGTTTGTAGTGACAATGAATGTACAAAATATATTGTGGATGTCAAAACTATATACAAATAACAATGAACAAGTGAAAATAATGTAAGGATTAAACCTTGCATCCAGCCTGGAGTTGTAAACTCCAACTTAGAGTAGTATTTACCACTCAAGTTAACCCCCTACCCTAAGCAGCAGTACGTCAGCTACCACCTTATCAATTTAATACTAGTTATATTTAACTGAAGTTAACAGTTTTCAATTCAATTATCTAGCAAGACAAGACTACACATTTGGTAAAACAGCATCATATAAACTAAAATAAACCATTTTTTTTTAAACTGTTCATACTACTATATACATCCATGTAATATAAAACACTTGTATGCAAATAGCATTCAAATAATCTTGATGTTAGAAATCAAGAGGAGAGAAAAATAAGTTCTAACATTCATTTAAATCAAAAACTTTGGCTAATATGATTCAGACATTACATATATTAGGATGCATCTATTTTCTGTCATGTAAATACAGTTAACAGCTTCCAAAAAAACCCTTGAATTGCTTGTATATGAGCATTTACTCAAACTCATTATTGCCAATAGAATAAAATATTGTATTCATAGAAATTGTTATAAATCATACTTCATAGTTAAGCAGATTCTCAGAAACATTTATATACATATCTACACACACACACACACACATATATATATATATATATATATATATATATATATATATATATATATATACACACATACACACACACACATATACATATATATATATATATATATATATATATATATATATACACATACACACACACACACACACACACACACACACACACACGCACATAAACACACACATACACACACACACACACACACACACACACACACACACACATACATACACACACACACACACACACACACACACACACACACACACACACACACACACACACATACATATATATATATATATCTGATCTCACTGAGTTTATCTTTACTGAGCACCATCTTACATTGCTGTCCCTTCAATAAATCTGTCTGCTTTATACAAAATAATGCACAGCAAACACATTTTAGTAACCAGATTTTACAAACATGCTATACTACTGCTTTAAAATATATCACATGACAATTTCTTCCAGTATAGAGTTATAAAATTATTTATGCTTGTCAATCAGATGAATTAAATGAGTTATAGTAATGTATATGTTTGGGACATAGGTTTTAACACATATTATTAATCTGCTATTCCTGTATCTGTGATGTGTCAGTGTGATATCTAGGTCAAAGGTGAGACCAGCTGCTTTCAGCTTCTCTGTGAGAATTCTGAGAGTTGAAGCTTTTGAAGTAGCTCATGGACACTGTGCATGAGACAGCCCACATCCCAGATTGTCTCTCTTAACATTTTGGGGAAACTTATTAAAACTAGTGGCAAACATTCATTTAGCAGTGTAAATGCATCTAAACATGACAAAACCTTCACAATGCATTCTACAGGTTATTACAGACTCTATGTAAGTGAAATCAAGCCCAAAATTATTAATAAGTAACAAAACTCAACATTTTTGTCCCAACTCAACTCCTATGCAAATCTTATTATTTACTGTGTCTATATGATCAAAAGCATTTCTATATATTAATAAAGAAAAGAAAAGAGAGTAGAAAGTAAAAGGGTGTAAGGCAGAAATAAAAAAATGTAAGAGAAAGCTATAAGAAGTATATACAATAGAATATTACTTACTGTTTATATTAATAGAGTTAAAAATAAAACATATTATTTACTATTATTTAGTTCTAATTATTATTGGTTAAAGCATGACAGATTATTTACAAACAAGCATAAGCAGCGTAATCAAGAAAGTATAATTAGGAATAGCATTTGAAGAGCATATAAACTTTTAAAGGAAAAAAATGTATCAAATTACTGACCTTATTTTTCCTCTTCAGAAAGAGAAACAAGTTAAATCACAGCTTGCCATTAAATCTCCAGATATTTTGACTAGTTATGAAACAAAACATTTTTTGCACACAGAGAATAACTTTGATTAAATCTTTTCAAAATATTTGTTGCTTCTGGAAATGCAGGAACTATATTTAAAAGATTAATAATAAAATAAAATGATGAGAGAAAAAAAAAACATAGTACAAATCATTTGTTTTTAAGTCTCTTCTTCTTCTCTGTAGTCTTCCACGTAGTTTCAGTTGCCAGTCTCTTTAACAAAGGACTAGCCCATTCCATTTCTTCTATTTTTCCAAAATCTTATTTTTTTTGATAAACAGTAAAGCAGAGTCTAAGTCATCGAAAATTTTAGGACCATCAGGAAGGAAGATTTTAAGCTTGGCAGGAAACAGAAGGTATGTTTTAAACTGTGCTTTTTAAGCTCCCTTATTAGTGGCAGAAAAACTTTTCTTTTAGCTAATACCATGGAAGAATAGTCATTGTCAAAACGCACAGTTGTTTCATTAATCTTAACAGGAGCTTTAGCCCAAGCAGATTTAAGAACCACCTCTTTAACAAAGATGATAGAAATCTAACTATAACTGATCTAGGATAGTTTTGTTAGAGTTAGTATTAGCTATAGATCTATGTGCTCTTTCGATACCAAAGAGAATGCTTCTGGTAAATCTAAAGTTTTAGGAGCCATGTTGTTAAAAAGAAGTAATATTGTTACCTTCAATATTTTCTGGCAGTCCAAAATCCTAATGTTATTAGCCTAGATCTATTTTCCAGGTCATCCAGCTTTGTTTGTAAATGTGTATTTTGTTTCAGCAGAAACTCAATGTTGATTTCCTCTTCTTGTATTCTATTTTCCATGTCATTCACAGCTTCTTCTATGCCTGTCATCTGGATCTTCTGTTGTTGCAGGTCCATATGTAACAAGTCTATTTGTTTTGTAGTTTTTCTATGAAAGTGTCTATTTTAGTATCCATTTATCCATCTTAGCAGTAAGTTGCTGGACTATAATTATCAGAGACTGAAGTTCTTTCTTGATGCTGGAGTCTTGAGAATTTGTCTTACTGGAACTCATTTCAGACTGATAAACTGACAGGAAAATTTCCAAAGTAATTTCTGACAGGAATATTATTAAGATTTCCTTTCTTTTTTAGATATAGTTCAAGAACTATATAAGACAAACATATTTAGAAAGAAAATTACTTCAAGAATTAATTTTTTAAGTAATTAATTCCTGTCAATGTAATGAAATTGGTGGAGCTGAAGAAATCTGCTGCTATCCTGTGTTCATCCTTGGCCCCCAATACTGATATATTTGAGTGTATTAAGATATCTATTATTTACAATAGTGGGTTATGTAGGTGTTAATTCTTTAAGACGGATAACTAACTAGGCATCCATTAACTTATAAAGATGTACCTAAACATGTAGCTGTTTACACTAACTCAAGTTTACATTATACTGAATGTGCAGGTCAGTTTTCTTGAAAAACATGCTCCTTTATTGCAGATATAAATGTATAGGTTCATAGGTAGGTTCATAGGTAGGTACTAGGCTATCGGCCGAAGGGCCTACGTAAGCCTAGCCAACAAGGTACCCTGACGTACGCTACCCAAGAAAGTTATTTTCCTGTGCCACTGTCGAGCAGAGACACAGAAGTGATCCCAGGGGTGTATTTCTTATTTCCCATCAAGATTTTTCTTGAAGAGTGCTAATGAAGAACTTTGCTTGACATAGATGGGTAGCCTGTTCCAGAGTATGGGATTTCTCTGGGACAGGAATCTATCCCTCCAGCATGTCCTGTTTATTGTGGTGACAAGGTTTAGGTCCCTAGAGCATGTAGCTCGGAGGCATTGGGATTTCTTTAGGTGTAGCATGTCCAACAGCTCTGGGTTTGACATAGCTTTATTTGTTAGGCAGAGATCACTTCGGAGTATGCAATATGCTATGGAGTAAAGCTGGATTTTTTTGAGATGGTCAGTGTAGGGCACTTGTTTGAGGCCAGTAATCATCTTTGTGAGGTACTTCTGTGGTCTTTCCAGCTGCTGCAGATGTCTTGTGAGGTACATTCCAAAAGGGGCGTTGTACTCTATAATGGGTATGATGAGTGTCGAGTAGAGGGGAACAATGACCTCTTTTTTCCTGGATGAGAACCCTTTTATGATGAGGTGTGCCATGTAGAAGGACTTCCTGACTACTGTGGTGATGAGACTATCCAAGGAGAGACTACTGTCCACCTGGGTCCCAAGGTCTCTTATCACACATTCGGTGTTAAGTAGATTGCTGCCTATGTGGTAGTTCATGGGTGCAGAGTTTTTACCAAAGGGGATGACACTGCACTTTTTGGCATTGAGCTTTAGGCCATGGCTCTGACACCAGACAACTGTCTCAGCGAGGCCCTTCTGTAGGATGCCCACATCATTTGGAGACTTGACTATGGCTCCTAGTTTGCAGTCATCTGCAAACTTAGTTAGCCAGAGGCCGTCTGTGTTTGCCTGTACTTCAGAGAAGTAGATACCAAACAGGAGAGGTCCCAGGACTGAACCCTGTTGTACTCCACTTGTCACTGGTCTGAGGTCAGATTTGGAGTTTGCAACTTTTACAGTGTGGGTTCTGTCAGTGAGCCACTTGACAACCCATCATGTGATGCAGGGATTTATACCTAGTTTAGTGAGTTTAGCTATAATTCCAGAATGGGGGATGGTGTCAAAAGCCTTGGTGAGGTCAAGATAGGCTGTGTGAACCACCTTACCCTCATTTATGGCTTTGGTGACTGCCTCAAAGCAGTCGATCAGATTCAGGAGGCATGATCTGCCTTTAACAAACCCGAACTGAGTGGCATCCAGAGTTTGGAGGTTACTAATGTCTTTGTTTATGAGTTACATGATGATACATTCCGTTGCCTGACAGAGCAGGCTCACCAGGCTAATAGGGTGATAACTCCCGGGATCAGTGGTGGCTCCCCCTTTGTGGAGTGGGATAACAGTTGCTGTGCACCATTCAGTGGGCACAAAGCCTGATGGGAGGCTATTATTGAACATGGTGCTTAGGTGTAGAGCCAATTCGTTCTGAAGTTCGTGTAAAACACAGCCTGGGATGTTGTCTGGTCCCATGGATGCTGTGTTTTAGCTATAGAGAGTGCAGCTTTTACCTGTGTAGTTGTGATTACAGGGAGTCTGCATTCTTCCTGTATAGATATGGGCCCTTTAGGGAGTGGGGGGTTAAGTTAGCACTGAACCTATCTGCCAGGATGTTGGCAATATCAGTTGGTTCTCTAATTGTTGTGCCATTGTGCTGTAACTCAGAGCAAATCTGGGTGTTGCCATTGAGATTTTTGACATAGCTATAGAATGCTTTGTGGTTGTCCTTAGAATTAGTGGCGATTTTGTTTTCATAGCTAGCTTTGGAGGATCTTATAAGGGATCTCAGCTTCTTACTGAGGCTAACCAGGGTGCTCTTCCACTCATGGGATTTTACACTCTTTTTGCAACAGTTTCTTCCTTCTGTTGACAGTTTGTTTATGGCAGGGGACCACCAGATTGGCTTCCTTATTTTGGAGGATAGCGTCTTGGTCCTGTTTGAGATAGCATGATCCATGCACTCGTGTAAGTGCTGATAGACTGCATTTGTGTAGGATTCAGCAGTTGTAACTATATTGTCCATTTGCATGGGTGTCATGAAGTTCGCCACTTCTGTCTTATGAAGCATGAAGTTGGCTTTGAAGAAATTTTTTACCTCGGTTTCCTTAATGGGGAGTGGGGGCTAGCTGTCTATATCAAGGGTGATTAGTTTATGGTCAGATCAGACCAACGAGGAGCTGACTTCAGGTGTGGAACACTGGTCACTCATGTTGGTAATGGCTAAGTCTAGGATATTGTTGCCCCTGGAGGGGATGTGGATAAGTTGATCCAGAGCATTGGAGTTTACGAATTCCAGAAAGTGTTGAGCTAAGGAGTTGGTACACGAGTAGTTTTCCCAGTTAATGGTGGGGTAGTTGAAGTCATCCATTATTAGGATGTTTGGTTGAACCCTAATATTTTCCAGTACATCAAGAAAAGAGGAGTGGGAATCCTGGGGCATGGTGGGGGATCTGTAGCAAGCTACAATTTGGATTGCAGTTTTGCCCAGAGTTAGTCGCACTTGGATAACCTCGGATGCATCATGCTGAGCAACTAGCCTGGAGGTGTGGATATCCTTAATGAATATGGACACATCTCCGCCTTTGGTGTTTCAGTCCAGGTTACATGGCCGAAAAGTGTGGTATGAGTTATAGCCTGGTAGTACAGGGGTGCTCTCTGGAGCCTTGAACCAGGTCTCAGTCACTGCACGGATATCAATGTTCTCCATTTTAAGGAGTGCCTCGAGTGAGTGCATTTTGAGATTTAGACTTCTAGCATTGAGTAGTATTACCCTCAGTTTTTGCTTCCTTGTTCCTGTTACGGTGGTGAATTTGTCATTTGAACCTTGTCTAAAAACTGCACTATAGGGGCAGCAAGAGCCTTAGCCAGTATCCAGAATCCCAGGGGCGGCAGGTGCAGGCTATCTCTGGCAAAGCATCGTGGTATAGTTATCTGATATTCACCTTAGAATGAAATTTGTTCTACAGGCTATTATAGCTTAGCACACAAGTCACCAAATCTGTCTGCAAACCTATGAATATAGTAGGAAACTAGTTGATAACCTCAGGCTGAGTTTACACTGCTGCTTGTGCCAGATTAGGCACTGAAAAGGTCAGCATCATTAACATCATACAGGTGGTAATCACAACATTTCAGTCTCAATGAGGGAAGCTGCTGTCTGACCTGTAGCCACATTACCCAAAACTTGCTTTATAATAATGGATTTTGCCATGATAGTTGATACGAGACCTAGATATCCTGCTATACCTTTATTTATTTGTGCAATGAATGTGTTTTCAAGTTTGTGTAAAGATAAACAGAGTTTAAGAGTGATGGAAGTAGATCAATCAATGCGGCATTCTGGATGAGTTAATGCATCAGGAATGAGTTGACCTTGTAACAACGGTCAGGCTTTTGATTAGTTTTAGAAAGGACAAGGATTACCTTTTCATCAAATGTTAGCTAAATTAGCTATAGCTATTCTTTCACCTCTTTCTAAAATCCTTGAAAAGTGCATTCATCATCAACTCTTGCCATACCTAACACACAATCATCTTCTTACCCCAAAAAAACATGGTTTCAGGCCTGGTCACAGCACTACCACTGCTCTTCTGTCCTTCCTTGACACCATCAATCATGTTTGTGACTCTGGGAAAATCATATCCACTCTTTACTTAGATCTCTCCAAAGCCTTTGACACTGTCTCACAACCTCTACTCTTATCTCAACTTTCTTCCCTCAATTTCTCTCCTACCTCCATAGCCTGGTTTAGAAGCTCTCTCCAATAGACAACAAGCTGTTAAATGGAAAAATTCCACTTCATCCTTTCTCAACAATCCCTCCAGTGTCCTACAAGGCTCTAGTCTCGTTCCCTAACGATGATTCCACAATCACCTGTACAGCAAACGCTCCCTCTGAACTCCTTCAAAAAACCTGGACAGCCTTCTCCAGTAACAAAACTTGGATGCTAAACAACCATCTTGTTCTCAATGCCAACTAAACAAAAATCATGACATTCTCTCCTTCGAGAAATTTCACCATAGACAAAAGCTCCTTTAAAATAAAAAGCCACAATAACACTCTAATCGATATTGTACCTCACACCAAACTGCTCGTAGTCAGCATTGATTAACATTTAAAATTCGATATCCACGTCAAAAATAATATCAAAAAAAATATCAAAAACTAGGTCTGCTGTACAGACAAAAACACTATCTGACCCCTTCTACCAGATGTACTCTAGCCTCCTCCTACCTGATCTCCACCTTATGTATGATACCCCTCTAATTATTTATCTCCAGTTTAGACTAAAAAACAAACTGGAAGCCGGTTATAAGAAAGTCTGTAAATTTGCTACAAGGTCCAAATACTCCAGTCATCACTGCAATTCCCTCCACTCCCTAAAATGTCTTGAACTTCCTAATTATCTGAAATTCATCCTGTTATAAAAGGTCTCCCAAAGATTCATAAGGGAGTTATACCAGTACCCCTGAGGCCAATTATTTCTAGCGAAGGGTGGGTTACATCTCATACATCGAGTTTCCTGGAGTATTTGCTTAGACCAATAATAACTAAATATCCCTCCATCTTGAAAGATACTTATGATTTGCTGGATACCCTCATCACTTTGACTCTTGATAAAGCTACTAACTATTTGCTTATTACTCTAGATGTAAATAGTTTGTTTACATCTATACCGAATGATATAGGCATACAGTTTTTGAATGAGCTTTTGGCTAATGAACCTAGCTTTAGTAATGATAGGAAGATCCTGATACGTCAGTTACTAGAGATTGTGTTATATAATAACATTTTCTTGTTTAGAGGTCAGCATTATCTACAGCAGTGGGGGGTAGCCATGGGCACCCCCTGCGCTAATACATATGCTAATCTAGTGGTCCTACAATGGGAGAAAATGTATTTGTTCAAACACGAAATGTATAGGTATGTTCGATTGTATAAACGTTTCGTGGATGATATCCTCATAGTTTGGGAACGGACTAGAGAGGATTTTGATAAGTTTTTGATGTATTTGGAAACAACGACTACCTTCCTTAGGTTTACCAGTGAGGTTTCATCCAACTAAATACATTTCCTGGATGTGACATTGAGACTATCTGGTGATGGTTCTATTCTATCGACTCTATATAGGAAGTCAGTCTGGAAGAACAGTCTGCTTCCTTTTGATAGTATGCACCCGAGGACTGTATTTCCTGGTATAGTCAAAAGCCAGTTCCTGAGGATACAGAGATTATGTAGAGAGGGACAGTCTCTTTTGGATGAAGGGGATACAATGGAAACTCTGTTTTTGGATAGGGGATATAACCGTGTCATGGTTAGAGATATCAGGCGTGATACCCTTGGTATTTTGGGTACACGGAGCCACATGGAGTGTCCTTTGACTAACAAGTCGGTTAGATCTAGACACTGCTTTGTTGAAGCCAGGTCATCTAGAGTAGCAGACACAGTCAAATATGTCACAAAGTACACCAGTGACATTAATGCCATAAAAGAAGTTATATCTAGTAATTGGAATGTGCTCATGATAGATAGTAGCACTGAAAAGTTAGTAGGTATTAGACCTAGTTTTCTCTTTAAGAACTGCGAGAACCTAAAATTGATTTTATGTAATGATCATTATGTTGCCCCACCATCTGTAAGCATTACTCCAGTGCTTCGAGGTACGTTCCCTTGTAATCATTGCAGTCGATGTTCCTATATAGTAAATACACAACAGTACTGGAACCCTCTGACCCATTTTGAATTTCTTCCAAAGTTTCATGCGACCTGTGATACAAAGAATATAATCTATCTTGCAACCTGCAACTGTTGTCAGGCATTTTACGTGGGGTTGACCACTAGGAGGTTGCAGGATAGGATTTATAATCATCTTTATGACATCCGAAAGTGTAAAGAAACTAACGCCTTAGCTAGACACATAATGGAATTTCCCTCTCACAGCTTCTGCTTTAGAGTATTACAAGTATTAAGACAGAGGCTATGGGGTGGAGATTTAGCTAATGAACTTGCTATAGCAGAGCTGAAATGGATTCTTAAGCTTGGCTCACACCTATCCCCAGGGCTAAATAATTATGTGTCGATAAGACCAGTACTTGAATTGAAAAATATTTAGAATAGAATATGAAGTTTTTTCTTAGTTTTAGAATTTTCTATCCATTCATAATGATAGATGAGTTTTGCTTGTATTTATATTTACATTGGTCAGGTATATGTATTTTTATACATGTATTTCTTATAGTATGATGACCAGATAGTTCATGTAATATATATTTTTTATTTACTATTTTAATCACATCATTTGTGTTATTGTTATTTTTATTTTTACTTTTTTAACAGTTCAGTTTTATGTTTTACATGCATATACTGATGTATGTATTCTTGAATTTATTTATTATGCACTCATGGATATATTCACACACCTTTATTATTGAATGATGATTTTATTCGTGTGTATGCCCTTTAAAAGAGGATAGCAGCGATGGGGTGGACTGATTGTATATTTAATCACAAGCTTCTTGATTTGTTAATTAATTAAATGATTAGCTAATTTTCCCGCCTTATTGGGTTTTGAGTGTCTATAACAAGGATGCAATTTTTAATGTTTAATTGTCTGAAGAAGCGTGGGACTTCCTACGCGAAAGCGCTTACCTTGTTGGATGAAATAAACTAACTGTTTTATCGCACTTTGCTGCCTGCAGTTCTTTTGGCTCCGTCTGTGGTTTGGCACTCCTTTTACTGCTTGCATTTTTATCTGAAATTCATACAACTCACCACTGCTCACAAACTCATATTCCAAACCTCTGTTTGCTTATCTCTTTCATCTATCTTATACGCTTACCTCTGCAGTTGTACTCTTAGGTCTGAAAACCAAAACTTCCTTAAAATCTATAAACCCCTTCGCCCAACTGGCCAATTACTTCTATCACACTCCTTAGCTAAACTATGGAATTTTCTCCCCCATCCCTCTGCTGTACTCACAACCAATCTGATTTCAAATTTCTCCTCCATTCTTACCTTACCTCAAACTGGGACTGTTCCTGCCCCATTTCCACCTAAATTACACTGTCATCCTTTTCAAATCTCCCTTCAATCTCATCTACTATCACCTCTGATCACTAACATTATTGTTAGAGCAAACACTAAACTTGCATAAACACTTTATGACATGTACTTTTAATTATATTATCTATAGTAGTTTTGACTTTATCTGTATTTCAGCATTTGTGTTTTTTTAAACGTATACTCCCTGATTTTGTATTTATATTTTAAAATGTATATTTATGCTTTTGTATACTGTATATTCCATACTTTACTTATGTTATATTCTGTTAACTGCTTTTGGAGCTTTTCTCCCCAGGCCTCCACTGAAAATGGGCTCTGCTTTGCCCAGTGGACTTCCCCAGTCATCAAACTGTAAATAATTAAATAAATAAATTAGGTGTTATACCCAATAGTTTGATGGTGGTGATGTCTTGTCATTGGAAATGCAAAGACAATCTGTTGCTATGAGATTTTGTCTAATGTGTGTTGTGGGTTAGCAAAGACCATAGCTTTTATTTTACTGATATTAGGAGCAGTATGCTAAGAGTGTTTTGGAGGTGAAAAGAGTGTCGGATAGAGTGATGTTTATGAAGCAGGAAATTGATGGTGTAATGATGAATGTTGTTAGTGCATATGCTCCACAAGTTGGGTGTGCGATGGATGAGAAAGAAAAATTTTGGAGTGAGTTGGATGAAGTGGTGATGACTGTACCCAAGGGTGAGAGACTGGTGATTGGAGAAGATTTCAATGAGCATGTTGGTAAAGGGAACAGTGGGGATGAGGAAGTGATGGGTAGGTGTGGTGTTAAGCAAAGGAATGCAGAAGGTCAGATGGTAGTGGATTTTGCGAAAAGGATGGACATGGCTGTGTTGAATACGTATTTTAACTAGAGGGAGGAGCATAGGGTGACGTACAAGAGTGGAGGAAGATGCACACAGGTGGATTATATCTTATGTAGAAGGGCCAGTCTGAAGGAGATTGGAGACTGTAAAGTGGTGGCAGGGGAAAGTGTAGTTAGGCAGCATAGGATGGTTGTTTGTAGGATGACATTGGTGATCAAGAAGAGGAGGATGAGTGTGAGGACAGCACCAAGGATCAAATGGTGGAAACTGAAAAATGGTAATTGTGAGGTGATGTTCAGGGAAGAGTTAAGACAGGCACTGGGTGGCAGTGAAGAGTTACTGAATAGCTGGGTAACTACAGCAGTGCTAGTAAGAGAGATGGCTAGAAAGGTGCTTGGTGTGACATCTGGAAAGAGGAAGGAGGACAAGGGGGCCTGGTGGTGGAATGAAGAAGTACAGGAGAGTATACAGAGAAAGAGGTTGTCGAAGAAGAAGTGGGATTGTCAGAGAGATGAAGAAAGTAGACAAGAGTATAAGGAGATGAGGTGCATGGCAAAGAGAGAGGTGGCGAAGGCTAAGGATAAGGCGTATGATGAGTTGTATAAAAGGTTGGACACTAAGGAGGGAGAAAAGGACCTATACCAATTGGCTAGACAGAGGGACCGAGCTAGTAAAGATGTGCAGCAGGTAAGGGTGATAAAGGATAACGAGGGGAATGTACTCACAAGCGAGGAAAGTGTGTTAAGCAGATGGAAAGAGTACTTTGAGGGGCTGATGAATGAAGAGAATGAGAGGGAGAGAAGGTTGGATGATGTGCGGATAGTGAATCATGAAGTGCAGTGGATTAGCAAGGAGGAAGTTAGGATAGCTATGAAGAGGATGAAGAACGGAAATGCTGTTGGTCCAGATGACATACCTGTGGAAGCATGGAGGTGTTTAGGTGAAATGCCTGTGGAGTTTTTAACTAGATTGTTTAATGAAATCTTGGAAAGTGAGAGGTTGCCTAAGGAATGGAGAAAAAGTGTTTTGCTACCGATTTTTAAGAATAAGAGTGATGTGCAGAACTGTAATTACTACAGTGGGATTAAACTGATCAGTCACAGCATGAAGTTATGGGAAAGAGTAGTGGAAGCTAGGTTAAGAAGGGAGGTGATGATTAGTGATCAGCAGTATGGTTTCATGCCAGGAAAGAGCACTACAGATGCGATGTTTGCTTTGAGAGTGTTGATGGAGAAGTACAGAGAATGTCAGAAGGAGTTGCATTGTGTCTTTGTGGATTTAGAGAAAGCATATGACAGAGTGCCTAGAGAGGAGTTGTGGTATTGTATGAGGAAGTCGGGAGTGTCAGAGAAGTATGTAAGAGTGGTACAGGATATGTATGAGGGTAGTGTGACAGTGGTGAGGTCTGCGGTGGGAGTGACGGATGCGTTTAAGGTGGAGGTGGGATTACATCAAGGTTCAGCTCTGAGCCCTTTCTTATTTGTAATGGTGATGGACAGGTTGACAGACGAGATCAGACAGGAGTCCCCGTGGACTATGATGTTTGCAGATGACATTGTGATTTGTAGTGAGAGTAGGGAACAGGTGAAGGACACTCTGGAGGGGTGGAGATATGCTCTAGAGAGAAGAGGAATGAAGATCAGCAGGACTAAGACAGACTAAATGTGCGTGAATGAGAGGGAGGATAGAGGAATGGTGAGGATGCAGGGAGTAGAGGTGGCGAAGGTGGATGAGTTTAAATACTTGGGATCAACAGTTCAGAGTAATGGTGAGTGTGGAAGAGAGGTGAAGAAGAGAGTACAGGCAGGATGGAGTGGGTGGAGAAGAGTGTCAGGAGTGATTTGTGACAGACGAGTACCAGTAAGAGTGAAAGGGAAGGTCTACAAGAGGGTAGTGAGACCAGCTATGTTATATGGGTTGGAGACTGTGGCATTGATAAAAAGGCAGGAGTCAGAGCTTGACGTGGCATAGTTGAAGATGTTAAGATTTGCACTGGGTGTGACGAGGATGGACAGGGTTAGGAATAAGTATATTAGAGGGTCAGCCCAGGTTGGTAGGTTTGGAGACAAAGCCAGAGAGGCAGGATTACGTTAGTTTGGACATGTGCTGAGGAGGGATGCAGAGTATATTGGGAAAAAGATGCTAAGGATGAAGCTGCCAGGTAATCCTTGAAAAGAGGAAGGCCTAAGATAAGGTTTATGGATGTGATAAGAGTGGACATGCAGGTGGTTGGCGTGACAGAGCAAGATGCAGAGAACAGGAAGAAATGGAAACAGTTGATCTGCTGTGGCGACCCCTGATGGGAGCAGCCGAAAGAAGAAGAAGAAGGATGCAAAAAAGTTAACACAAAACTTGAATGCTATCCAAGCTGTTCTGCAACTTAGTGCTACCTAGTGTTGAACAGTTTCCACATGGAGAAGTGTAACACTGTGCAACAGTCATATTATTTATTAAGATTGTGTAGATAAATAATATCAACACAAAAGCCAGTGGAACTCAAGAGTGCAACTGCACATGGGTGAAAGGACAGTGCTGCCTGATTTCTGAGCAGCTGCAAACCTGTAGTCACCGACAGTCAAACCACAACAAAAGAGCATTTCTGAAAGCATGTCATGATTACCCATGTGAAATGACCTTCAGATGTCTACAAACAGTGAGACCAAGATTTAACTAACAACTACAACTACAAATGAAGATTGTTTGAAGAAACATTGAGGGTCTGATCTAATATAGTCACACTCACTCTAATAAAAATTTTACTTGTATTCTGTTTTCATACCTATAAAAATATTTTTCTATACTTTTGGAAATATATAACTTTATATACAAATTCATTATACTTTGTGGCTTTCATTTCACTGTGAAAGAATTCATTCTCTGAGTGTTTTCTTCTTAGCCCAGCACTTGTTCCATTATGATTTCTTTTAACAGAACTGTCTCACATATGTCATCTCTCAGTTCCTAGAAATATTATGTGAATGCACAAAGATGTGAAATGCAGTGGGAGCATTAATGCTGCTTGCTTTCCTTTTTGTGCTCAACATGAGTTTTTTTAGTTTAGTTACCATTCATCAAATGGGCACAGAAAGCACAAAATGAGTTATTTTAAATACTGCTACAGAGTGAGTGGTGATGTACCTATAATGTACCTTGTCACTGACATTCAGTGTGGATGGCATCTTCTCTGCTGCCTAGATATACCGAATAATACTTAGCTTTGTAGCCTAAGCTAATGATTATTTTAGAGATTAATAGGTATTTATATATTAGATATAGCTAGAACTAGATATCTTGCATGATTTAAACTTTTATGTGTCTTCTCAGGAGTGATACAAAATGTTCCAGGTCTCTTTAAATGGCTTAGAGTAGCTGATACAGATGAAGATTCCAAGAAAATGAGGTAGTACAGTGTAGACTGCCCACTAAGAAGGAAATCAGCCTGCTGATACCCCCCACCCCATACAAACACAACTAGGAATGAAAGATGGTAAGAAATAGAACAGAAGTGCTAGTCTGAGTGGCTGCTGTCATCACCAAATGATACACCTGGCATGTTGTGGTTACATTAAAATGATTGCTCACTGCGATAAACCTACATACTGCACTGATAAACATACCTGTCAACCTCTTAGCATAAGAAATCTGGACAAAGGCAAAATAATGGCCCAAAAATATGGACAGATTTCAAATGTTGCTTTTACAAACTTAGAATGCTACTAGAATAAGAAGTTATGTATTGGTTTGTCTTCTCTGAAGGATACGAAGGCTGAAACTCAAATTTCTGTCATGATTGAGTGATGTCAATCCTCAGTGATTTGCAAAAAAACAAATTTAATGAGGAACATAAAATTATGAGTCAAAAATCTGGACATTCTGCTAAACTCTGGACAGTTGAGAGGTATACTGGTCAATCATAATGCATTTGTAAATGCCAAGATACAGTGTGAGAGAGCATGAGGATTTGCAAAGCTCTCTGACCTTATGGGCAGTGAGATAAAATGGTACAGAGGTGAAAAAGAAAGGAAGACTAGGACTAGCATTAGCAACAGGAACTTTAAAATATGTGTGTGTGTGTGTGTGTGTGTGTGTGTGTGTGTGTGTGTGTGTGTGTGTGTGTGTGTGTGTGCATGTGTGTGTGTAGAGAGGGAGAGGGGGTTCTATTTTACATGACTGAAAGACCATATTATCAAACCACAGAATGTCAATTCAACAATATTGAAAGCTCTAAAGATCTAAAGCTGAAAATGTAGAAGCCCAAAACACTGGATGCAATAGCTGGCCAGAAGACAGACAGACATCTCTGTGACTTGTGTCTTAAAAAAAGAAAATTAAACATGCACCTCAAATAGTGCTAACACAGTCTGAGCACCCTAAAACAACAAAATAACAGAAAGTGAAGAGAAATCAAACATATTGGGAACTGCACAGAACCAAATAACACATGGAGGTAGCGGTGCCTTAATACCAAACCAGTAAACCAAACAAAAAAGAGCTAAAAGGCACCAAAGAGGTCAGAAATGGGATAAACTTCCACACCACTTGGACATGAATCAGGCAGCTCACTTTATTTATTATTTATGTAGTCTATGTACAACCCGACCTTGTAAATATATTATGTAGTTGAACTCTATGTTGCTGTACTGCTTATTCATATGTAAATGTGTTCTAATGTCATGATTCTTAAACTAATATATTAACTACAAATGTAGACTGTGTACAAATTTAGACTGTATACAATATGACTTTACAAAACTGCTATCCAGAATGACTAAGACTAATGCCATCCTAAATAGAACCAAGGTGCTCTTCTCCAAAAAAAGGAAGCCAATCTGGTGGTCCCCTGCTATAAACAAACTATACAACAGAAGGAAGAAACTGTTGCAGAAAAGAGAAAAAACCCAGGATGCAAAAAACTCCCTCACCAGCCTCAGTAAGAAGCTGAGATCCCTCATAAAATCCTTAAAAGCTAGTTACAAAAATAACATTGCCAAAGATTCCAAAGACAACCGCAAGGCATTCTATAGTTATGTCAAGAATCTAAATGGCAATGTTCAGATCTGCTCTGAGCTACAACAGAATGGCATTAAATATACTGATTCCAAGGATGTTGCCAATATCCTGGCAGAATGATTTAGTGCCAATTTCAGCCCCCTCTCACCCACTAAAGGGCCCATCTCAATACCAAAAGATTGCCAAATTCTGATAATCACGGCCACACAGGTAGAAACCACACTCTCCAAAGCTAAGAATACAGCATCCATGGGACCAGATGACATCCCAGGCTGTGTACTACATGAACTACAAAATGAACTGGCACCTCACCTAAGTGTCACGTTTAATCATAGCCTCACCTCAGGTTTTGTGCCCATTGAGTGGCGCACAGCTACAGTTATCCCGCTTCACAAGGGAGGATCTGCCTTGGATCCCAGGAACTACCGTCCCATCAGTCTGACAAGTCTGATCTGCAAGGGCATGGAAAGCATTATCATGGAGCTTATAAAGAAAGACATTGGCAGCCTTCAAACACTGGACCCCACCCAATTTGGGTTTGTGAAGGGCTGATCTTGTCTCCTGAATCTGATTGACTTCTTCAAATCAGTCTCCAAAGCTGCGGACAAGGGTAAGGCAGTCCACACAGCCTATCTGGACCTCGCCAAGGCCTTCAACACCATCCCCCACTCTGGAATCCCTACATCACTCGATGGGTTGCCAACTGGCTTACTGACAGAACCCAGACTGTAAAAGTCGCCAACACCAAACCCAGCTCCAGACAAGTGACAAGTGAAGTACCTCAGGGTTCAGTCCTGGGACCACTCTTGTTTGGCATCTACGTCTCTGAAATACAGGCCAAAACTAAGGGATATGGCTAACAAAGTTTGCAGATGACTGCAAACTGGGAGCCATTATTGAATCCCCAAATGATGTGGATATTCTACAAAAGGGCCTTACAGAAACAGATGTCTGGTGCCAGAGCCATGGGCTCAAGCTTAATGCCAAGAAATGTATAGTTATCCCCTTTGGAAAAAAACATGTACCCATGAATTACCACATAGGTGGCAGGACACTAAACATCGAAAGTGTGATGAGAGACGTAGGGACACAGGTGGACAGTGGTCTCACTTTTGATAACCACATCACCACAACAGTCAGGAAATCCTTCTATGTGGCACACCTCATCACTAAGGGCTTTTAATCCAGAAAAAAGGAGGTCATTGTCCCACTGTACTCATCCCTCATTAGACCCATTATAGAGTATGTACCTCACAAGACATCTGCAACAGCTGGAAAGTCCACAGAAATATCTCACCAAAAGAATCACAGGCCTAAAGCAAATGCCATATGCTGACCATCTAAAAAAACTCCAGCTATACTCTGTGGCATATTGTCTACTCAGAGGTGATCTCTGCTTAACATACAAGGCCATGTCAAACACTGAGCTGTTGGACATGTTCCACTTAAAGAAATCCCAATCCCTCAGAGCCACATGCTCCTGGGAGCTAAACCTTATCATCACAATGAACAAAACATGCTGGAGGGATAGGTTCCTGACCCAGAGACTCCCCATACTCTGGAATAGACTGCCCATATATGTCAAGCAGAGCGCATCATTGTCCCTCTTCAAAAGGAACCTTGATGATTGGATGGGAGATAGGAAATTCACCCCGGGGATCATGTCAGTCGCCCTGCTAGACAGGGGCCCAGAGAAGTAAATATTGTGGGATGAAATATCCAGGGAATTGTTATGGCTAGGCTTGCATAGGTCTTAGAGCCAATAGCCTAGTACCAACCTATGAACCTATGAACTGTATGTAAGCTATCTGTATGTAAAATAACTGTATGTTAACCATCAATATATGTTACCTCTGTCTTTTGTTTCATGTGAAGCATTTATCCCTGGGCCACCGCTGAAAATGAACATGTGTCCAGTTGGACTTTCCTGGTAAACAAATGTAAAATAAAATAAAAATAAATTTACCAAAATTAATGCTCAACTTTATCACCATGTTTTCGTCCCCAATAAAACAAGACTTCATCAGATACAAAGGCATTCTATAGTTCCCCATTTATATATTCCCCCCTATCCATTAACTTTATTACTTAACTAGTGAATTATCCCATTATATATACAAAGCTCTAAAAACTGTGCTGACACCTCCAAAATAACAGTATAAAAAAGTGAAAGGGCAGCTATCTCAACTTGTTGCAATTTTGACACAAAATTTGTTGGTGGATGGTAATGCACAGACGGACATAATCATGATACATGATTCGAACTTGTCCAAGATCAATTTATTGCCTAGCAACCAGGAGGCACTGCTCTGTCAAGAAAAGGGAAGAGGAAAAACACTGAAAATGATGTCAGCTTGCTCGGCGGGATGAGCAAGTATAGAGACCAGGATGGAAGCTAGTGGCATGCCTGGAGCAGTTAGGATTTAGTCTGAAAGCAACATCAGGAAAGCATCTATCACTGGAAAGCTGATTGTAAGAATAAAAGGATAGATCGTTTTTGCAAATTAAGGTGACTGTAATAATATGGCTTATAGCCATAGTACTGATAATATTAATACAAATGTGACTGATAATAGTGACAATTGGGAATTGGTTAACTAACAGCTGCTCATATGCGGCTTTTAAAGGTTATAACTGTGATTTTTCAAATATGAATGCTGACAGCAATTCATATACTACAAATGTGTATAGAATTTTAAAGTACAAAACTTTAAGCATTGATAACAGCTATTTAAAATAATGCATTGTTAGGGGGATTGTGCCAAAGGGTTTAAGAATTTACAAATACACAAACAATGTGAAAGAAGGGACCACATTTTATAATTAATTTATTAGAAGTTTTGATAACTATGGACATGACATCATAAGGGCTATTATTAAGGAAAATGAAAGGGAAATGGAAAGAATGCATGGTGAGATAGAAAAACTTAATAATGTTATTGTTTCTGATTTAATGTTCACAATAGAAGAATAAAAATTTAAATACTTAAATTTTAAAAAGAAAATTGATGAGAGATGCACATTTCTGTATAAGTGGAAATGTAAAAACTAGACAGGAATCTAGTGGAATATAAGGAGAACTATAGTTACCCCAAGCCTAAGACAATGGTTAGAGGGTATAGATGATGATAGAGGAAAGTATGAATAGGAGAATGGATACAGTATGGGGTGAGAATGTGAATCATTTTCACAATGACGATAATTATAACCATTATGATTTAGATGACCCTTTAGACTTTCCAAAATTGAGGGGAATGGAGACTCTCAGGCCAAAGACACCTGTGTATTATTATCCCAACAAAGGGGGAATCCGAAATGAAAGGAGATATTAAACAGAGGAAAGGGATCAAAAAAGAAGGGAGAAGAAAAAAAGTGAAGATAGAATTACAGTGGATGGTAATAGGCACGTATACAAAACATTTAGTATTTATAATTTTAGTGGAATTTATATTGCCCATACACATTTTGAACTATTTAGTAAAGGGTTAAAATGCATTCTAAGCTGTCAGAGCAGATTGCTAATGTGTTGATAGATTTAAAATTGTTTTATGGAGGAGGAACTTAGAACTTGTATTCCAAAGTGATGGAGTTGGTGGGTTAAACAATCAGGTTAAGAAAAAAAGTACTATAAACCCGCCACTGCACCCCCAGTTAAAGAATTTTAAGACGCAAGTAGAAACAGAGTTAAGGCAATGTCTAAGTAATAGGAAGGCACAATTTAATTTATCTAGAGAAGAGAATGCATTATAGAGTACACTTAGACAAAACAAATATATAAGAATAATGAAGCCTGATAAAAGGGGAGGGCTTTTGGTGATGGATAGCATATTATGCGCTGGCAAAATGTTAGAAATGTTAAACGACACAATTAGATATTCTAGGGTGTCTAAAAATGAAATAAATTTGGCATATAGGAAGATAGATTTTATTTTAAAGGAGATGCTGGAGGAAGATCTGATTAACCAGGACACCAATCGCTACTTAGTGATAGATAAACCAAAAATACCACCCATATTCAGAATCCCAAAGGTACAAAAAGACCTTAACAATCCCCCTTTGAGACCAATTGTGGCTGCTAATGACTCTAAAACATATCCCTTGGCAAAGTTTTTGGATATTAAATTAAAGAAGGTCTAGGTACAACAAAGGGGAATTTTGAAAGATTCATAGGGCTTCCTTTGGAGTGTTAACGATGAGTTATATAAGGAGGGATTATTATTTGTGACACTAGCTATACAGGGTCTGTTTAATGTAATACCTCACAAATTGGGATTAGAGTGGTTTGAGAAAGCCCTTAGAGATAAAGGGGAACTGGATGACAACAACCTTCAAGTGTGCATGGACTTAATGGACTTAGTACTGGCTCACAATTTTCTCTACTTTGAGGGATAATTTTTTAAACAGACTAGTGGGGTAGCAATAGGGGCATGCTGTACCCCCACCACATATGCCAACATAGTCCTGTCAGTTTGGGAGGAGAAATACTTGTTTCATTCCAGCTACGCCAAATATTGGAATTATTATAGACATTACTTGGATGACATTTGTATTTTTTGGATTGGTTCAGAGAGAGTTGTCATGGAGTTTTTAGATTATATTAATAAGACCACTGATTTTTTGAGATTTGTTCACTGTATTGTACGAAATAAAAGGCACTACTTGGATGTTACCATGAAAAGATAGTAGACGAAGGAAAATTTAAGTCCACCATACATAGGAAGGACAGTTTTCCAACTCCTATTGGTATTTTACAAGCACACATGCCTTTAGACAAAAAAGAAGCATTTTTAAAGGGCAATTTATTAGAAGATCCAGGATGACCTCTAGAGAATGTGATTATGAGGTAGAATGTATGAAATTGAAGGAGATGTTTCTTGCAAGAAAGTGTCCATTAAAATTAATAGAGGAAGCAATGGAAGAGGTAAAAAATGGAAGGGAAGGGAAATTTGGACCAATTTTTGGCATAATACAAGAAAATCAGGGTGAGGGAATTACAAATAGGAAGCAGATAGAAGAAGGAATTGAAAGAAAGGGTGGTAATTTTGTTATGAATTTTAGTGGTGATACACCATGTATTAGAGATGCTGTTATGAAGAATTGGGATAGGTTTGGGTGTTATTCTGATTTAGAACGACTGTTTAAGGAACCCCTCAAATTTATATACAGGAGGGGTAGCAATGTTAAAGACTTACTGGAAAACAGATTGAGAGAAAAAGGTAGGCAAAAGAAAGGAACTTTTAAATGTGGGTTCTGCTCACAATGCCCATACATAATGAACAGTGAATCAGTACACATTTTGGGTAAGGACAAGACTATAGTATCTAGTGCCCATTCCAATTGTAATAGTATAGGAGTATTATACATCACTATTTGTAAATGTTGTGGGGCATTCTAGATAGAGAAAACTACAAGAAAGCTGAAGAGGAGGATCTGTGAACATCTAAATGAAATTAAAAATAAAGACGTGAGAAATGCCTTGCACAAACATAGTGTAACCTGTACTTTAGAGTCTTGTGTTTTTCTTTGTATTAGAAAAGGTAGAGCAAGACCCAAGGGGCAGTCCCTGGGAAACTAAAATTGAATTTAGGGAGCTTTTTTGGCAGTTAGTCCTAGAGGAAAATAGATTCCCATGATTAAATGTACATATTTCTATAGCCCCAGTTCTTAAACTAAGAGCGGCTAAACTTTAGTATTATTTTGCAAGACTTTGTTGGTTATTTCACCACAAGATAGCAGTGTTACATACTCCTTATACTCTAAAACAACGAGTGAGAAGGTCACACAGAAAAACAATCAATAAAAACTAAATGAAAACTTCAGGCAAGCTAGAAATTCCACTGAGTGACCTCTCAAACATCTTGGGATATATGCAAATGACCCTTATGAACATCAAGTGTTTCAACTATATGGCGATTCTAAATGCCCATGACTTATTTCTTTTTAAGTCGTTTTAATGAAAAATGTCAGGCCAATAAAGCAAAACCCCACTAGCTGTGGATATGCATATTTTGGCCTTGTTATGACCTCATCAGCACAGGAGAAGCAGAGTGCTATACTAGGCATGAGCACAGAGCTGTTATACCCTGCTGATGTCCATTACCATTAGGGTGGCTGCAAAATATCCCAACTAGCAAAGTAAAACAAACAATGAGAAGGTCACACAGAAATACCAGTCAGTAAAAACAAAATGAAAACTCCAGCCAAGCCAGAACTTCCACTGAATGACCTCTCAAACCTCTTGTGTCAGAAGCACATGGGATATATGCAAATGACCCTTATGAACATCAGGTGTTTCAGCTATATGGAGATCCTAAATGCCCATGACTTTTTTCTTTTAAGTCATTTTAATGGACAATTTCAGGCCAGTAAAGCCTAACCCCACTAGCTGTGCATATGCATATTTCGGCCTTGTTATGACCTCATCAGCACAGCACAAGTGTTTGACTAGGCATAAGAAACACAGGGCTGTTATACCTAGTTGATGTCCATTACCATTAGGGTGACTGCAAAATATCCCAACTAACAAATTAAAACAAGCAGTGAGAAGGTCAGAATTGCCATATAGCTGAAACAACTGATGTTTATGCCCCTCTGACACAAGAGGTTTGAGAGGTCACTCAGTGGAAATTCTCCTTATACTCCACAAAGTTAAGAAATGTGCATTTATGTTGACATACATACATTTTATACTATATATTTTTATTTATTGGATATGCATATACATAGTTTTTAAGAAAATTGTTTTACAGTTTTTATGTGTGGTCCCAAATATTGTCATACATTAATTTTTTATATTATTTAGAGGTGTCAGCACAGTTTTTAGAGCTTTGTATATTTAATGAGATAATTGACTAGTCAATTAATAACGTTAATGGATGGGAGGGAATATATAAATGGGGCACTTTAGAATGTCTTTGTATCTGATGAAGTCCTGTTTTATTGGGACAAAAACACGGTGATATAGTTGAACATTAATTTTGATAAATAAAGTGAGCTGCATGATTCACGTCCGAGTGGTGTGGACGTTTTTCCCATTTCTGACCTCTTTGGTGTCTTTAAGCTCTTTTTTTGGTTGGTTTACATATTTGGAACTATGTTAGAAATATTGTGTAAATGTGAGCTGTGCAATGAGGAAATGAAAGCAGGCTAAAGGCACTGACAAATGAAAAGTCTGTGACTCTATATTATATTAAAGAGTGAACAAAAAATTTCACCAGTGCATTAGGCAATAAAGAGAGCTTTAGACCTTTAAGAGCAGAACTACAGCATTCAAGAAGCCATGTGTGACATAATCACCCCTTTTAGCAATTACTTGTTGAAAACGTTTGTCTTTCAACAAGTTTCCTCCTCTTAGCTGTCATCTGTAGACATAGTTTGTCTAGTCAGTTCTGCTCATTAGTTATCACAGGTTTGACAGAAGGTCTGTGAGAAATATGACTAGCCAGAATACATCTTATGCCATGTCTCAACAGAGTTTTGGGTTCATAGTAAGCATAAATAATTTATAAAACAGACACATTCCAAAATTTAATTTAAATTTAATTTGAAACAGTAGTGAAAACCTTGATGTTGATGCCGTCAAAGTTTTAAACTTCCATTGCCTACCTAACACATTCCAGTCTATAAATAGGTCAGGATATATTTCCCCGTGTGGTGGAAACCTGACAAAAAGATCATAGAAAGCCTGCAGTACTTCTTCCTCTTTCAAAAATGACAATGCAGTTTCTTTATTGCTACCTGAAACCTGAGTGATTTTCCATACAGCATTGCTAGACTAAGATTCTGCACTTTTCACCAAACATTCTGTCCATAGTGAAACAGGCAGACCTTAGATTCAACACCATTGATGTTGCTCTGGATACTTTTAGCAGCAGCAATCTCAAAATCACATAGAACACAACTCATAGGTAGATCACAAAAGATCATAGATGATAGTAAGATCACATCTATTGAAATAAAAAAACATACATATATTGCCACATAAAATGATATGCCTTCAGGGATTTTCTAGTCATTAAACAATATACCAAAGGCATACATTTTGTTACCATAGTATGTAATGAAGGCATGCATGGTATATAATTGTCTACAGACATTACCTTACATCAGGAAAGTACTGTCCATTAACCAAATAGTTGCATGACTTAAATCTGTTTATTCATTTTTAAGCACTAATATATAATTATCGGTCTGAGTATCAGACATACATTTTTGCAGGAAGGTGCCACTTTTTAAAGGATAGTCATGGGTAGGATTTCTACTAAAGGTACATACTGGGCAACACTTAACATGCACCTACATCTTACATGACTTACCTGCTGCAGCATAGCTTTACTTGTTGGTAGGGCTATTGTAATTTCTACATCATCATCAACAGCTGAGCAAGGGGTATCTCTGAATGCAACCACCCCCTGATTTAGCTCAAGGCTACTACTGTACTACTGTACGGTCAGGAACATGTTGATGCACAATGGATTTAATACGTTCTTCCCCATCCGTCACATACTGTAATAGCCCTATCCTAGCATCTCTCTTTTTTATTTCATCTTACAACACTGGAATTTCTTATTTTTCACACACCTCTCTAAATTACAGATATACCCATCTATAATGAGCATATCGTTACCTTTCTGAGATTTAGTCATTTTGTACACACAACCCAACAAGCCAGATGCAACCCGTGCTACCTCTGCTATCTCCCTGGCAGCCATACCCCCAGACAAACAGATAATTATAGTTGAGCTACCATATTTAAATGCCTGCATGTCACTGCCATGCGATAACCCTTGACATGTGCTACAGCAGGAAAAGGTGGAACATCACAGATGTTTCTGCTGAAGTTATGAGCATGGCTTGCTGCCTAAGTTGAGTAGAACCATTCTCGATTTTACTGGTAAACATCGTACTGTTTTGCATTGTGAATTTTTTTAGATTCATAGGTTCATAAGTATATACTTGGCTAGTGACCATCAGGACCTTTATAAGCCTAGCCATGTAGCCTAGCTGAATTTAGACACCATGTAACATAGGTGTCTATTTGAGGGAGTATGTTAGTTGGGAGTTTGCTAAAGGTTTAATGGTGGGTTATATCAGTAAGGGAATATTTAATGTCAGCCTCTGTCTATCAGAGACATGGGGGCCAAACCCTTTTTGCATTTAGTTTTAGTCTGTGGCTTTGCCACCAATCATTTGTCTGTGTTAGACCCGTTTGTAATATGTTAACATTGTTTTAGGACTCAATGATTGCACTCAGTTTGCAATCTTATCAGAACTTGGCAAGCCACAGGCCATCTACTTTTGTGTGGACTTCGAAGAAATAGATTACAAACAGTAGAGGGCCCAGCACATATCTTTGTGGTACACCACTGGTAACTGGTTTACTGGTAGAGGTAGAATCACCAACTTTGACAGTATGCATTCTGTTGGTGAGCCAGTTGGCTACCCATCTAGTAACATGAGTTAATCTCCATCTGGGAGAGTTTCTCAATGATACCTGAGTGAAGGATTCTGTCAATAGCCTTGGCTAAGTCAAGATAGGCAGTATGTACTGTTTTTCTTCATCCAGGGATTTGGTGACATTCTTAAATAAGTCCAAAAGGTTTAATAAGCATGATCTACCTTTAACAAAGACAAATTGAGTTGTATCAAGAGTATGAAGGTAACCTATGTCCTTGTTGATAAGGTCTGTGATGATTCTTTCCATGGTCTTACAGATAAGGCTGGTTAGGCTTATGGGTCTATAATTCCCAAGGCTGGTTGATGGACTCCCTTTTTGCAAGGGGATTACATTTGGTTCCTTTTTTCCTACCGACCTGTCTTAACCTTATATCTTGACATAAGTCGTACATGAAAACAGTTCTAGCTATATTCAATGTCCAGGTTTTGTTGTCAAGATATAACAAATTTGTATGTTCTTATGTATACTACATTTTGTTTACATTATACTTTATTGATTATTGTAATGTGTGCATGAAAATTTACTGCTACTCATGGAGCTTTTCTTCCCAGGCCTCTACTGAAAAAGAACCTGTGTTCAGTCAGACTTTCCCGGTAAACAAATGTTGATTAAATAAATAAAATAAATTACTGTTGCTGTTCTCCACCTTGCTGGAATAAAACCAGTGCTCAGGCTGCGGTTAAAAAAAGCCAAGTGGCTTCACTAAGTCTTGTTTTAGATTGTTTAGTTAGCAGCCTGGGATCTTATCTGGTCTCATAGAGGCCTGTTTTTTGGCTTTGGAGAGATTTGATATGACCTGCTGTTTGGAAATACTTGGTAGAGGACTGGTGTCACATATGCCTTGGGGTATGGCTGGTGGAAACAGGGGGTGAAGTCTTCATCAAAGCTGTCAGCTATTAGGTTGTCAGTTTCCTCTGGTTCAGTATGAGAGGTACCACCCACTATAAGTTTGGTATATAGTTGGACATTCCCTTTTGGACTGATGCTAATTTAGCTTCATACTAGCTTTAGTGAACTTCACAAGATATCTAATTTGCTTGTTCAGGCTGTGGATGGTATTCTTCTTCTGCTAAGTAAGTTCCCTCTTGTTTTTAGAGATCAGATTCCTCCTTTTGTTATATAACCTATTTTTACTTGAGGTCCACCAGGGTATCTCGTTTTTTTCAGGAGGACTTGGTTTTAATCTGGTCAGGTACTACTGAGTCTACACAGTTGTTTAGGTAGCTATACAGGGCATTTATTTACTCCTCTTCATAGGAGTCACTGTTGGCTGTGTGGTTTAAAACATTTTATACCATTGCTTAGAAGGCTGTAGTTTGCTTTGGAGAAATGTTTCTGTTTTTTTTTCCTCCTGTGGGGGGTGTCACGTCTGATCAGTACATCACACAATACAGATTTATGGTCTGACCTTAGCAGAAAGGGCAACACACAAGGGGTAGTGCAGTGACCCCTCATGTTGGTGAGTACTAAGTCTAGGCAATTTGAGCCTATTGTGGGGGTGCTGACAGGCTGTTCCAGGGCATTTGTATTGACAAAGTCCAGGAACCTCAGGGTGAGCATGTTTGTACTCATGTATGTCACCCAATCTATGAAAGGATAGTTGAAATCTCCCATGACCAAAGTGTTTGGATGAATAGTGAGTGACTCTAGTAAGTCCAGGTAGGTGGTGTGCTTCTCTTGGTTCATGGTGGGAGATCTGCAGCTAGCAATGATGTGGTAGGGTTCTTTAGCTATAGTTAGTTGGACCTAGAGTAACTTAAGAAAGTGATACTGCTTAACCAGTCTCAAGGTGTATTTGGCATTAATGAAGATGGTTACACCTCCACCTTTGGTTTTTCATACTCGTTTTGGGGTCTGAATGTATGGAAGGCATTGTAGCCTTGCAGAGCCAGGATGCTCTCTGCAGCCTTTAACCTGGTCTCTGTGACTGCACAGACATCAGCAACTTCCAAGATGAGTAGTGCTTTCAGGGAGTGCAGTTTCCTGTTTAGGCTTCTAGCATTAAGCAACATAACCTTGAGTTTGTCTCGAGTGGATTTTTTTACATTAGAAATGTTGTTATTTTGACATTGCCTAAAGAAGGCACAATCAGGGAGGCTAACTCCTTTGCCAGTATCCAAAAGCCTAGAAGAGACGGGTGAAGATCATCTCTGGCAAAGCAGCATGGTCTTTCAACCATGTCTTCCCAGGCTGACAGATACTGGATCTCATGGACTGACATCGGAAGCTAAGCCAATTGTTGAAGTCAATCATTTTTTGCCTATATTGCAACATCATCCTGGGTGAAGGTAGAATGCTGCTTAGGGCAAGGTACATAAATGCCTGGGACAGAGTTTAGTCATGTATCTCTTCATATAGACCAGAGAGATATGTCTCAAATCATTCACCCAGCATGTATTATAACAGAGTTATAACGATCATTCTTGTTGAGTGACTTGAGTGAAGACGTAATTTGACAGATCGTCACACCTAACAGGCAGCTGACCATGACCTTCTCCTTATCCAGCCTGGTGAGGGAGACATATGTGTGTCTTATTATGGAGTTGCCTATGACCAGGACATTTGGTTTTGAGGTGTTTGCCTTATGGGCTTATTTGCTGACACTCTGGTGTGTGCATTGTTGTGTGTAGTGGTTTGTGCTTCAGAGGTCTATGATCTTTTACTAGGCTTCTAATGAGTACCTCTGAGTATGTGAGTTTATGTGTTGTGATCTAATTTTTGTGTGAGAGGTGATTTGTGTGTGCTGCCAACCTCTTCCATGTCTGGTTTGTTATGTGAGAGAATTGATTCAAAATTCATAGTGTAACCACATTTCTCACATATTGTATTTGTTTGTTTTAGGAGCAAGTGGATGTCAGTATACACAAGGCAATACTACATTGCCTCAGGATGCCCACGTCAATCAGGTTGGCTGAAGAAATAGTTGGAAACTGACCAGCCATTATGGCAGGTTTTTAAGGGTCTATATTACATACTCAAAGCTGTAGGTAATCGAATACCTAAAGTTCAACACCAAAACAGCGAAAGCTGCAAACATCGAATGGCCACTTCTGCAAATTCTTTTATAAGGAAAGAATTTGCTTGGCCGAAGAAAAAAAAATTCAAACCCTAACTGAGTGGGGGCTTTGTCCCTCACACTCCCCATGTGGGGGGCTGTTCCCCCACACCCCCAACTAAATATACCAACTCTGACATTGCTCTACAGTGGAGAAAATGAAGAAACAAAAATTGCAAGTAGAGGCACTAAAGGATCTTGTAAGCAAAACCTTGCAAAAGAACAGTGAAAAAAACTTCACGGACCACAAGGCTGTAGTAAAAACGTAGAACTTTTAATACAAAATGTAAGTGCTTTCAGGATGCACCCTTCATCAGACATATACAAAAAAAAAACAAACAACAACCTTTTTAAAAGTATTTAAAAATCAATAAGCCAATAAGCATCAAGATTTAATTCTAGGTCTACGCCTCCTAAGAACAGGTTTTAAAGGTAGCACTTCATTAGGTGCTGGACTTCTGTCAACACTGAGCCCTACAATCCATTGTTTATTAAGTCTGATTGACAATATCGCTCCCTCTGGTGTTTGCCGTAACCAGTTGTAAAACCATAAAAGTAAAGTGGTGCCCTGGATGTTTTGGAAGCATGGGATCCTCAGCCACCACAGTACCAAGGTGCTGAACCATTTACAGAGACCCATCAGCAAGTGTCTGCAGCTCCCCCTCCAGAATCGCATGATAGAGAAAGAATATGTAGGCTGCAGACCACAATACTGGACACAGCTTCATTCATCCTGTGTTCCCCAGGAAATTACTGCAAGCAAATATGCATACCTGTCAGTAGTTGATGACATAAACATTAGAGTGTAAAACAGTACATATGTCTGAATATCTCTGCTAACACAAAGACCATGTAGCAGAAGCAGCACAGACACAATTACTTACAGTAACCCACGATCCCTTGCCCTTTGTGACCCCATATTGTCAACTGATCTACAGATATCCTGCAGAAACAGGTTGCTAGCTGTAGGTGTAGAACACAAAAGCCTACAATGGAGTACAACCTACCCAGAATGGACTCATACATTCAATACAGAAGGTCATACTGGGCATGCTCCCACACTTACAGAAATGAAGCCTATGTCTGGCAACAACAGTGGACTATACATATCTGACAGTCACAGATGTTTGCGCATACACTCCACATTGCACACCAGTCATGCTTTGCACACACATTGGATAGGACTACACACATATATTCAAGGACAACACACTATAACAGGCCAAACCTACACATAGATGTGTGGAAGAGAGTGACAGACAGTGACAAAGAGCTTCCCATCATGAGGCCTGTCCCACCCAACACACATCCAAATGGCTAAAACCACATGATGTGGAAATGTTAATCACTGTAGACATTTGCTTCTGGTATCCCTCAGCACTATAGTGTCTGTGGTGCTTGTGATAACTGTGTAACATGACAGTATAAGTCATTATTCATCTAGCAGTTGTATACACGTTCCTGTTAAATGCAAACCTGTGTGTGACTGAGTGTTGTGTGTCTGTGCTTCCAGATGAATTGTTTATGGCCCATTCACACACACTGCACTCCCCATTGCCCTACTTTGGCAAGCCTGCTGATGCCATTCACCTTGAAATACACCTTTGGGAAAGGAATAGCCCTATAAGCTCCGTGGTGTGTGTTCTTACTGCGTAATGCTATAATGTGATATACTAGTTAGGTAGGAGTTCTAATCCCCAACATGGCAACTGTGAGACTGTGTGTGTGTTTGTCTGTCAGTGTAGGGATCAATGTTTTTGTGGTCATTCACAGTCACTACACTTTCCCTTGCCCAAGTTTGGTAAGCCTGCTGATGTCATTTACCTTGAAATACTCCTTTGGGGAAGAATAAGACCTATAAGTTCCATGTCACATGCTATAATACCGTAATGCTATAGTGTGATGTACGAGCTAGGTATGAGCTATAACCCCACACATAGCAACTGCATGTGTGTGTTTGACTGTCTGATAGGGATCAATGCTTTTGTGGCCATTCACAGTCACTGCACTTTCCATTGCCCAACTTTGTCAAGCCTGCTGATGTCATTCACCTTGAAATACACCTTTGGGAAGGAGTAACCCTACAAGCTCTGTGGCACATGTTATAACTGCGTAATGTTATAGTGTAAAGTACTAGTTAAGTAGGATTTCTAATCCCAGCCATGGCAACTGTGAGATTCTGTGTGCATGTTTGCCTGTCTGTGTAGGGATTAATACTTTTGTAGCCATTCACAGTCACTACACTTTCCATCGCCCAACTTTGTCAAGCCTGCTGATGTCATTCACCTTGAAATACACCTTTAGGGAAGGAACAGCCCTATAAGCTCCATGGTGCATGCTATAAATGCATAATGCTGTAGTATGATGTACTAGTTAGGCAGGATTTCTAATCCCAGACATGGCAACTGAGAAACTCTGTGTGTGTGTGTCTGTGTAGGGATCAATGTTTTTGAGACCATTCACAGTCACTACACTTTCCATTGCCCTACTTTGGCAAGCCTGCTGATGTCCGTTACCTTGAAATACACCTTTGGGGAAAGAGTAGCCCTATAAGCTCCATGGCTCATGCTATAACTGTGTAATGCTGCAGTGTGATGTAATAGTTAGGTAGGAGTTCTAATCCCAGACATAGCATCTGTAAAACTCTGTGTGTGTTTGTTTGTCTGTGTAGGGCTCAATGCTTTTGAGGCCATTCACAGTCACTACACTTTCCATTGCCCTACTTTGGCAAGCCTGCTGATGTCATTCACCTTGATGTACACCTTTGGGGAAAGAGTAGCCCTGTAAGCTCCATGCCGTGTACTCTAACTGTGCAATGTTGTAGTGTGATGTACTAGTTAGGTAGGAGTTCTCATCCCAGACACGGCAACTGTGAGACTATGTGTGTGTTTGTCATCAGTATCCTGTGTGGAGGTAGCTGTAATTGTGTAATAACAGGACTCATTATGAGGCGGGATTTGGAAATTTTTTATATGGAGGACCTATGATATGTCACAGTGACCACCTTACAAGGACAACAGATGTCAAACAGTGGAGAGGCTGGTGTAGACAATCCATAGCCCTATATGTGACATTATGGATTGGGGAACAATATAGGCAACCCTTGTATTACCCAGAGAACACTGTCCGCCCATGTCTCATACACAAACATACTTGTCTAGGCAACAACCACTATGTTGGTAGTTCCCTGTAAATTGCCCACAAATAGTAACCATGGTGTGATTGCAGTGGACTACAGAGGACATGGCACCCTGTTCCATCCCTACAATAGGCAAATAATTGTATACAGTGGTCCTTTGCTATGTTCCCCAGTGGACACCTGCAACAACTGTAGAGTCAGCAAATGTGACCTGCAAAGGAAATACCATGTCTTATACACATGCCCTGTATGAACAGATGCCACGAGCACCAGTGAATGCCTATATCATGCTGTCAGTGTAGGTACAGGATCAACCTGACTTCAATTGCCAGTTCTCACCACATGAGGTCAGGAATGCCACATCATATGATAACAATCTGTCCACACAATATGTCCAGGACACCCAAGGTACACTTCCACATGTCACAGAACATGCATGTGGGACATGTGCACATCACATACACCTTCCATGTTATGGAATATAGAACACATACATAGCAAGCATTGCACAGCACTGGCCACCCACAATGCTAACCCCGATGAGTGAATGATGACTACAATACCCATCTGTGCAGGACAAACCACAGACTATACCCCTGAAACACACTGCAGACCACTGTCATGTGGCCTGATGCCAAGGTATAACCTTTGCCTAGCCATGTACAGCCTTCTGTCACAGTCAACCACTACACACCTGTGAAGCAATGAAGCCATGCATATCAGTACTGGCAAATCTGTGACTCCATGTGCATGTGTGGAGATTAATGATTTGGAAGCCATTCACAGTCACTACACCTCCCATTGCCCTACTGAAGCATGCCGTCTGATGTCAGTCACCTTGACATACCCTTTGCCTATATATCAGCATGATAACCTCTATGGTGCATGTGATACATGAGTAATACTATAGTGTAGCAAACTAGTTAGTTAGGAATTCTAATCCTGACCCTGCCAACTGTGATAATATGTGTGAGTCCCTGAGAGAGTGTGGCTGTGTCATCCTTGACACCTGCTTTTGTGGACAGGCACATGAACTACACCTACCTTATTCCTCCTTTATCACTGTTGCTGATGTCACTCATCTTCAAATATACCTTTGGACAGGTACCCGACATGCAAGCTTTGTGGCGCATGCAATAACTGCATAAAGATGTCATAGCAATACATAGTCAGGCAGGGGCTTGAAACCCTGTACTAGTAAGTGTGTGACACAAACATGCTTAGCTTTTACTCTCCTACCCGCTTCCTTGCTTACTTTGTGTCTGTCTGTCTCTCTCACTCCCTCTCTGGTGGATGTGGAAAAGTACACCTGCTTTGCTGAGGCAGCAGCTTGTGTTTTGTAAGTGATGCTCATGATCAGCTGATGGCCTGTGCATGACTTGCAGTCCCCATCTAGCTAACTGCACGTGGAACAACTGTGGTAACATTTCCATAGCCAATTTCATGGAAACACACTCCTATAACTAGGAGCATCATGTGGGTGTTGGCCCTTTAACATTCACTGTGAGCAGGACTTCATGTCGGTGTGTGCCAAGCAGCATCACAGAGTGGAGTGGGATATATCTCTTACAACATACACTGTGGAGACAGGCCAACAAATAGGAGGGGGTGTTCCAGACAAGTACATAATGTAAGTCTTGCTCTTCTACATTTGAAGTAATGTTGGTTTAACAGGGTTTGTGTGGATATGGCTGGTCTACATGATTTAGGAAAAAAACAGGATCCAACCAAGAGACACACTGAGGCACAATAAGCTAGCGCTTTCATCCACTTTTAATGATGTGAACTTCTTCAGAAAAAATAATAATAACCACCTACCCATCTTATAAATGATTCATTACAGGAAATGATGTCATAATCTGCACAATCAAATAAATTTAAAGTAATAATACTATATAAAATAATTAATATATCTATAAAAATGTATATACATACATATAAATACTACATGTATAAATAAATACATAAAATATAGATAAATATAAGGTATGTAATAACATACAGTAACAACTACTACACCATTGTAGAAGTCATAGCAGTTGTTCAATACTATTCAGTATGTGTACTGACAGCTGTATTAGAAAACCAACAACGGTTGTCACAGCTGTGATGCTTAGTGGTTAACTGCTGTGCCTAAAGTGTACAGGGTCCTGGGTTCAAGACCTGCAAGGGTTGCTTATTTTCTTGATGGGCAGAACAAGGGATATTGGATACAGAGTGGTTAAGGCAGTTTTGAGCAGTTTTAAGCAGGTTTGCATCAGTTTGCACAATGGTAAGCACTGCTAACGTACGGTTAAACGTATAGGCACTTACACTGTGTAGGCTCTGCTTGCCAGTGTGCAAATGTGCTTAGCATTTATATTGTGGCAATGCTGAAACCTGCTAAGCATGGCTCAGTCCTGGTAACCAGTGCTCACATTCCGGTCTGATAAAATAGCAGGATAATGACATCTTTAATAAGTGTATTTAATGCCATGTACATAACATGCATCTATGTGCTGTCATTCCAGTAGCAAGGGGTGTGAGTCTACTGTCTGAGACACCTGAGTATATATGGCTTGTACAACACTCTTTTCTGTTTGAATGTGTTACATACATGGGTAGTATCCCAGGTTATATGGAGTCACACTGGCATGTAGTGTATCATTACATTACTACTATTGACAGTGATTTCCTGTGTAGGAATAGATTGCAGAATGTAGTACTGGAAATAAACACCCCTGCATGCAGAGATGGACTTTGAGTCCTCACTGTCATGTTCCTGGTGTGTGAGCTATGTCTCATGAAATATCTCCTACTGGATATCGATCTGACATGTCAAAAATAACAGTAGACTACTGTGTGTATAGCACATGTCAGTGAGGGCTGCTGTCATGTAGTAATGGCATACCTATTAGTGTCAGAAGTCAATCTGTCAACACATTCATCCTAGTTGGCTAGCTGATGTCTGGCTGCCCTCTGTACAGATGTGCAGATGACAGGTATCCATCTTGGCTACTTACAGGAAATCTATGCTTGACTGACACTGACATGTCTGCCCAGCTGTGTTATGAATGCCACAGCTAGGAATCCACACCATGTACACATCAAATGCCATGGATACCTCAACTACACTACCACAGTCAACAGAACATGCTTGAGCACAGGTCTCCAAGACAGACACTGACCATGTTATGTAATACATGTTGCATACATGTCAACTGGAGCTCCTCACTGGCTGTCTGCAAGAGGCAACCAGATGATTGGCTGATAAATGTAACTCTCACTCTGAGGATCACCCCTGTGGTATCTGTTGATAGATGACCTGCTGGCACATGGCAGGTGGCATGATACCACTGTACACACATCCCCTACACTTCCCATCTCTCCATGGACAGTAGCCTGGTACAGACCCATGAACACCTGCACTGATGGACCCCAGTACTGACAAATATGTGCATATGCATTACTGAGAATATCAGTGTCTGTGTGTTTGTAGACCTGCAGCTGAGAATACCCTGAGGCCCTTCACACCCACTGCATCCCCCATTGCCATAGTTAGATGTTGCTGCTGCTGTACCGGGCATTACATGTACCTTGTTACACTCTTCTCCCTAAGGGCTACCTGGGGCTTGGAGTACCAGCATAACACTGTTGTACAAATGAAAGAACAAACGGTGTACTCGAGTCCAGGTCCCAAAAAAATCGAAAACGCACTTTATTCAAATAAAAACACAGCGTTTTTTGCCCTTGTAAAACAAGAGCTTCATCAGCATTAACCTTTACAAGTTGCAATGTTTTTAAAACAGAGAAAGCGGAAATGAACCATGAATGATGTCATATCCTCCACAAAAAATAAAGCATTTAAAGGTATATATATGCCGAAGCATATATGTGTGTGTTTCTGGCTGGAAAACCTTCATAACATCGCTAAAATGCAAAACAAATTGAACCGCATTTTTGACATATCAAATTGTACCCTTAGGCTGTAATAATGATAAATACAGCACTAACTAAGAAATAAAATAAAATAAAATAAAATATTATATTATTGCTTGTGTAAAAATACCCTATGACAGGTGTATTAAAGAGGTAGTTAGTATTGCACTTGCCAAAAGGCTTGCCAGTTTACTTAAGACAAGTATAATTAAAAAACAAACGGTTAAAAATAGTAACTTATATTAAACAATAATAAGTTAAAACCCTTTTGGCCACCACTCTCTTGTGCCACAATGCGAATAGTCTACTGGTGCCCCACTTAAAAAGCCAAAGGCTAAAATAGGCCAATTCACCTATACATGAAAAATAATATAAATGATGACAATAATAACATACATGTAAAATGGGTGGTGATAATACAATGAAAATCATGTAGGGGCTGCATTAATAGTCGGACCTGTAAGACAAAGGGCAACCAATAATTTAACCTGCTAGGGAGGAACAGCAAAAAGCCGTTTACCTCAAGTAACTTTTGTATGTTAAAATAGATGATATATTACAATTATCGTTCAAGCCGGGGTGAGAAAATGCATCCAATTGTAATTGCCACTCCAACTCACAGGTTTCTAATATTAAAGATTGGGGTCCCCCTCTAATAGTTGGTTTGATGTTGTCAATTCCCATAAACAGGAAACTGTGCCCTCCTTTACCTAAAATATGTTTAGAGAGGGCATTATCAGTTTTCTTGTTTTTGATGGCATATAGGTGCTGGTAAATACGATCACAGAGGCGTCTATCCGTTTTTCCCACATAAAAGGCAGGGCAACATTCACAAAAGGCGATGTACACAACAGATCTAGTGTTACAAGTGATCTTATGGTTGATGAAGAATTTTTTCTTACCAATAGAAAACGAGTTGCCAACCCTAAGGTGTCTGCACCACTTGCAGCACCCACAAGTGAATGTGCCTTTGTGCTTCACCATAGAATCAAGGCCTTTATTTCTTTGCATTAGGTCCTTCAAGTTATTTCCCCTTTTATAAATAAACAGTGGTGAAGAACCCAGCCTGTCATGCAAACCAGCATGGGTAATGAAGGACCAATTTTTACGTAGAATAGAGCACAACTGCCCAGAACTTGAGTTATATAGGGAAATAAAAGCAGTAGAAAAGTTACGGCTAGTGCCATCATGAAAAGGTTTGTGGTCAGCACTAGGTTCCAAAATATCGTTCACACTTGAATTGTGAAAAGAGTCTACAGTCACAAGAGCCGAATCCTGCTCCTTTGGAAGTAATAGTGGTAGGTAGAACCCATTCAAGCGTTTACGAGATACTTCATCTCTAAGGTCAAAAAGAAGACTAGTTGGGTAGCCACGATTCAAGAACATATCAACCAAGAAGGTGCACTCTTTTTCAAAGGCAAGATCACTGCTGCACATACGTGCTGCTCTGACCAATTGTCCCTTGACCACAGAACGCTTTTGCTTCCAAGGATGGCAACTTGAAAAATGCAAAAATGAATTGCAATATGTTGCTTTTCTGAAAATTGTTGAACAAAATTTATTGTTGTCTGTATCCTTGTATGTGTGCACGTGTGTATATTTGTAGGGTACAGCATTCTGAGGCTACATTCTCTTAATACAATACGCCTTGCCACACAGTTTTAGGAATAGTGATGTTGCTGACCATAGGACAGCCATGACAATGCATCACCCTACTATCCCTGTGGCATGTGCAGTAACACTCTTAGGATAGACAAGGGGTTGTATTACAGTCCTGGTCAATGTGTGATGGTGGGCATGTCAGAGTGTTATCATGGATTTCAGTGCGTACAATATCTACTGTGGGGTGTGGGTCCTGGGTATACTGTCTTTACACCATGGCACCCATGGTAAATGTCCCATGTTCCCCTGTATGAGGACCACTGTCACCATCTACCATATAGGTAACTGATAACACTATCCAGCCCAGTTATGCATGTGCTGTGTGCAACTTATCTGTAACAAAATGGACACACTGACAAGGTAGTTAGCACTGATAAGCCCATGTCTCTCAGATGTGTGTCTGACTGTTACGTGTTTGTCAATGTGTATATGACAGTGTGTCACACTATGTATTGTCCATAAATTACCAGTACATCCCCCATTACTATACTGTACAGGCCTGGGGATGTTCTCCATGTAACATGTAACCTGGAACACACCTCATACTAAAGGCTGTGTGGTGTGTGCAATTAAGGCCATACACATCAGTAGCACTACATACCTAGGTAGGGGTTATAGTCCCAGTGTTGCCAAGTAAAAGTGCGTGTGCATGTGAAGGAATCTACTTCCATTTGCAGAATATACATGTCCCAGGAGGTCATCTGTCTGAGAACTGCCTGGCATATGCTAACATTTCACAAGTATCATCCTGTGGAAATACATTCCATCACAACTAGTGGTAGATGTGTCAATGCCCTCTTCCCCACTGTATAGGTGTACAGCAATACTGGGGTTGGTATATATAGCTGGATGTGGCTCTTGTGGACACAGCCACCATAATTGCAGTTACTGTTGAGTGTATCCCCCCACTTAGCTGGCTGTAATACTGTGCAGTTCATGTTAACAGGTTATGTAGTTGTCTATTTGTGGTTCTACAGCACCTGTCACCCACCAAAGGGTAGGGCTGTGCCACCCACACAAGCACATCTGTGTTTACTGAGTTGAGGATTGCACTACATTGGGGAAGGGGACATATACCCTGCCAGTACCATCATCAATTACATTAAACTAGTGGACTGCTTATTTCCCAGTGTGTTGTTGTGCCTATTCTGTCTTGGTGGAATTACATAGGCTACAATGGGTTCCTTGCACAGGTACATACATCCATGTGTATAGCATTCTCTGTGTATTGCATCAACACCAAAGCCTCTGAGTGTGTTATACACAAACATGTGGCGTGTACCACCCAGTATGCATACCATTGTCTATTGTAGAAGGACTGCTGACAGCAGCCACCATTCACTCACCTGTATACACCACCCCCAGACCTGTCAGCCATGTGGCACATGCAGTAACTGTTATATAGACCTGTGACATGTGTTCACCTGCACCCAGGATATGACACAGCCAAGGTGTCACCACAGTGTCATACCCCTTGTAGGATACAACAGCAGACCATCCCCCTGATGACACATGGACACCTACAACACAAACGGAATACATTATGGAGACCACAATCATTAAGTGTTAATAACAGCTATAATGCATAATGGCTGGACAGCTACACTTCCTGACATGTAAGCATTAAACTTTACTGCTGACAACATGTTACACAGCATTATATTGGTACACCATAGTACAGTCACCCTGTGCATCAGAACCATATTAGCCTGTCCCTGCATTGATGTTATGGATGACAGGGTTGTGGCACAGGGTGTGTTGTTGGTTTGCCAGAGACCTAGGTTGAGCCATACGTTTGACACCATGTGTGTGAGTGAGAGAGTTTAATTATTACTTTGGCCGTGGTGATGTGGTGTGTGTAGGTATGGGGTTGCCCTAGCTATGTTTGTATTGTGTGTGAGTATGCATGCACACAGTTCTGCCATGTGGCTGCCCTACACAGGTGTTTGTTGAACAGCTGCAGACCGGTCATGGCAGGGTGTGCAGTTCACCATCTCCGGCCACAGACATGAGAACTGTGCCTGCCAGGGGTTCCATGGGCTCCACTAGGTACAAGCCATGATATGGTACTCTCCCTTGATGATGACATATGTCCGCTGGATCTGGGTCCCTCCTCGGACTGGCCAGGGCCACCTGCACATGGCCTGCTGTGGTGTGGTGTGGACAGCACCCCCCTGCAGTGCTGGGGCTGGTACTGCCACTACGGGAGCGGCTCTGTGTTCTGGCATGTCCCCGTCAACCTACTGCTATTTGTGTTACTGGCCTACGTCCACTTGGCCGTTGCGCCACTGCCACAATATGCTCGAGCACGGACATTCCACGGTCGAGGATTCCCACCATCTCACCTGTCTATCTATGACCTCTGAAAATAACAGAGGGCACCTGTAAGATCACAGATGTTGATAGCATCTGAATGAGTATCCCTCCGCAGCCTCAGAGCTTGTCTGGTGTACCATTCGATATGTCTCTGCATCTCCATGATGGCATGAAGCATGTGTCTAGTGGTACCAGATGTGGTGCTTCTGCCAGGGGCACAATGACCAGCAGCCCACCAACGAACACCCCTGTACATCTGCCTATGTGGTACCATATCGGACATCAGCCTATGGCTGCTGTGTCCAGACACACATGCCATAGATACCACACTGTCCTGTCCAATGCTACCAACCACCAACTGTCCCTCAGCTATGGCCACTGGTGATGGGATATGTATAGGCATTGTGACTGGAAGTCAAACGATGGTGCAGCTTCAGCCCCTGACAACCACACCTGTGCCTCAACACAGCTATCATCATTTTCAGCATCTGTATGGACACTGACATCAGATTGCCTGCAGGAGGGACCCTGACCCACCACACATCATTGCTTAAAAGCACACACATTCATACATACACACACACACACACACACACACACACACACACACACACACACCCTGACATTCAAACATACTAATTACCTGTCCCTGAGTTTACAGAATGTCCCTAGTTTTTTCCCTTACTTTCCCCAATCCTGCATCAGTCTTGAATAATTAGTCAATAACACCAACCATTAACATATCATTCTTCTAATTGCTTAGAAAAGTGATCACAAAACATGACGTGTTACTCCATTACCTCTTTAACTTAACTGGAGTCGTTTTTTCAAAGACTCCCTGATGTCATCCAGTGTTCACACTAGTTTTGTCTAGACGTCTTGAGCATGGCTCCCATATGTTATGGGCTAATACAGTCACTCAATAATGTCATGCACTGGAGTGTCATAGGTAACTATTGTTCAGTAGATGCAAGATCTGTTGCTCAATTAACTTTTTATGTGGACTACAGTAATATTTGGAAACACTCTCTGGTGTTGTCTAGTAAATCTCCAATGCATCTGTTGTGCTGCATACGTGGGTATTGTTTCACCTTTCTGCTGATTGCAATTAAAACAGTATCCCTGGTGTCTAGTTTTCCCTCCCAATGCATGTTTCATGCTGCAGACTTTATTAAACTATCAGCTGTCCTGAGATTACATGTCAGAAAAGTATTCCTGGTATCTCATGTGTCTGTCTATGTCCATGTACTGCACAATTTCAAAAGGAAGTTGAGAGGTATGAACAACCCCACACTCACGCATGTGCATAAATGGACACACACACACAAACACACACACACATACACAAACATTCTACATACATCAACCGCCCTCCACTCCACCAGATAGCACTTACAGACAGATTACCCCCCCGCCACACACACACACACACACACACACACACACACACACACACACACACACACACACACACACACTTACATATCAGGTTGCACAAAGACCTCTCATTACCATCTGTCAACATGACTGACAACAGTATGCAGTGCATCTATAGTCAATCCCTGCTAGCAACATTATACATCTCTGTGATGCATGGGTTGTGTTAGTAGGTGATGCCCCTTCCCCTTGATCAAACTGCACCCATGTACACAGTATTGCTGTGCACGTGTTCGGAACCCTGCCATGTACTGTGCACCATACCTCACAGGTTTACACACCATTGCTGAATGTGTATTACTGTGTCAGTTATGTCTGCTCTAATGCTCACAACCCCTATGTGTTTGTCTGACAAATACCTGGAATGATATGTCGACAGATGTCATTTGTGAATGCCCAATGTCTGATTTACAGATCTCAGCATCAGCGGTGCATGTATGACCGATACGATACTATTACACTGACAACAGTCAAACCTTACCGTGGCTATGGGGAGTGTACACACCCTTATTGATATGACACACTCTTCCTTGATATGCCATGGGACCACATCACTGTATATGTTAACATTACATGAGCCTGATATGTGATATATGTCCTGTACATTCAAATGCAGTGTCTAACAAATGTGTTAGGTGTGCTGATGCTGACTGTGATGCATACACTTTGTTGGTGCATATGTGTGCATGCCCTTATCATGATGGTTTGTTGCACCTACTGTTATGTGTACTACAGCAGTCACTATTCCTGGCAGGGGTATACTACCATGAGGCATCTGCATTTGCCAGTATATGGTCAATCTGCCCTACACATGTCCCCCAACTCTGCATGATTGTAAGGTCAACTCATGTGCACATCCCTTGGAATTCACACACTGCCGTCACTATTGCTGTGGAGTCAGGGTTATGTCTGCCACAGTTTCTGAACCTGACTGTGTGCAGATACAGCCAGTATTAGTGAGCTGTGGATCTCTGCTTCAGTGCACTGGTGTGTCATGATGACACCCCCTCCCCACCTTCAGCCTTTTTGCAGAAGCTTGACAACTATGGCCTACACATGTGTGTCAGATTGCAGTGTCCCAAATACTGAACACCGTGTGTAACAGCCTAGTCCCTGCTAATGAATGGCAAACATACAGGTGTACACTGGCACTGGCACAGTACAGATAGGAATGGTGGGCCTGAGTTGGGGTGACGCATTGGTTGTGCAGCACATGTATCTTACATGATACTGTCTGTAGGTTTCCAATGTTGTCATGATACACCAGTACACATTGCAACACATGACTTTTGGGGATCTCTTCTGTTATGCATACACTATCTGTAGAGAGGCTTGTCTGATGTTTCCTGTGGTACAACTGTCACAGCTGATTACCCTAACCCATAGGCCACATGCTTGGTGAGTCCAGGCAATTGCTGACACGGGTACTGCACAGCCAGTACTTGCTAGACATTCCTGCATCCCCTTCAGTGTTGTGGCATGTTACTAGGCAGCCCGCATGACCAGTTTGCTACATGTGACAGTATCAGGATTGGATGGCCATCTGTTTATTTCCTACATTATTCCTGTCCTATACATCCTTGTAAAATGATAAATAATAAATAAATGACTGCCTGCACTGTTTGCCATGGTATTTGCAATGGTGAGGTATGGCTACATGTCCAGCTCATGGGTGCTAACTGTTGGGTATGGGGCCCACGACTTGTCATGTAAGATGTGTGCAAGCCACAGCTGCCTCTGTTGCAGGTAAGTGTGCACATGTGATGGCCAAATGTCTTGGACAGCAGACCAATATGTGGTGTGCCATTGGGGACAAGTACTTGCTGAAAGGTGCACTTCCATGACAGATGCATGCAGTCAGTACCTCAACAGCTGCTTCCACTATATTTTATCTGGAGTGTGTGTACACATATGCTTCCAGTGTTTTTTGAGGGTATGTATTCCCCATATTTGCTGTCCTAACCTACGATTCCGTATTACACACTCATTGCTCATGTTGGAACCACATTGCAGGTTTTAAGGGTTGTGGACCACAGTATTATGATATGCTGTAGTGTAGATCTGTAACAGTTGCCATTGTAACACTGGTATATACACTGCTGTAACACTGTATAAGGGTGATGTTTCACACATGTCCCTGCTGTAGGCCATTTGTCCCACCATTATTTTCATCCTTGCAGATACATATTGCAATGACAAGATGTTAGTTATATTGTAGGTGTCTGACATACAACTCAGATACACCATCATGGTCACCACTATGATGCAGTGCAGTTGACAGCAACAATGTGTGAACATGTATGGCATGCCTAATGGGTAGGTGTGTTAGATGTGTGCATGGAATACACCATAGCCATTACATGACCGGTGTATTGGCAAGCTGCCTTGGTGGTATACCAGAGGGACTTACATAAGTGTGTGTGACAGATGTGATGTCAGTAGCCACAGCTGTGGCATTAGTACAGGGTGGGTGCAGCATTACAGTACATCAACAGTACAAGTCCACAATACTACAGCGTATGCACATCTGTTTATTGCTACTAAGCAGCAACAGACTATATATATATATATATATATATATATATATATATATATATATATGTGTGTGTGTGTGTGTGTGTGTGTGTGTGTCATCTCATATATGCATGATCTAGCTGTACAGATGTGGATGGATACGCAACAGTGGTCTACTGATGTGCCCTGTGGCCTTACCTGCATGCTCCTCTGCTGGTGTGTGGGTAGCACCCACCTCCACTATGGTCTCCGCCAGTTGTTGTGTGTGCAGGCAGGCAGGTGCCACGAGGCTGGTGAGGAGCTCCTCAACACGTGTCGGGGGGATGGATGGCATGACTCCCCCCGTGTTGCAAGGTGATCCCACCGGACTGCAGCAGCATGCGGATGGGCATTGTGAAGCAGGTCGCTGCAATGATGGTGGACCTGCTCATAACTGTGGTTATGCAGGCTGACATCATTGACCCTGTGGACTAGATACTTCCACAGGGTGGTCCGCTCCTGCTGCTCATGGGCTGCCCTGCCAAACAGCACCTGGTAGTGCTGTACCAGGTGGTTAACATGACCTCATTTTCATCCACTGAATAGACAGGTAATCTGCTGTGTGACATCTTGCCTGAAAGACATAAAGATGGAAACAGGTCTAGCAACTCATACAGCAAGGTTACCATAGCTCTTAATACACATCTCTGTCACCCCCACTATATTTGTGACAAAAAACTGTTCACACAACTCAATAGGTATGGCTACATCTTACCTACCATAGGGACATATATTGTATTGTACCACACTTTGTGCTATGTGTTTGTAGCCATGTTCCATGTGGGCACCCTATCACTACTGGCCTGTTACAGACAGTCACCTGCATGCCATTGTAATGGCCACTATGGTTCCATATATGCATGTGGTCTGTTTGCTATGTGATTGCTGCACATCTGTCGTTATGTGTTATTGGGGATATCTATGCATGCTGTTGGACATGATCCGGGATTGTGAGGACTATTACTACCCACATATGTTCTATTACAGTAACACAATAGCATGGTTAGGGAACAGTTGCCAGCAGAACCACCTCTCCCACACCATATGGCCATGTTACCAGGCCACATCTCATGTGGGACCCACCCTGGGGCCTCCTCATCTACTGGTCCTGCACTACATTCAGGTGGAACCCCCTTAGGGGATTGTGTCCCCTCCCCCTGGGGGCACACATAGACATGATCCTGTCACCCGAGGTCAGGTCCAGGGTCTGTTGCATAGGGAGCTCCACAGAGACTTGGGGATGTGATACAGCACCTTGAGGCCCTCAGTACACAATCACAGGGTCCAAATGCTCCTCTTGTTCAGTATCCAGCCCAGGCACCTTCAGGGCTGTGAAGCTGCTGTTGTGACTAGCAATGGGTGGGGGCCTTGTTCCGATTGTTTCCATATGGGGGCTCATGGGGCTTCCACATCACAGACAACACCCACCATGCAGGGTGTTTACCCACCACATATGTCATATACTACCCCTGTAGGCTGTCCTCTCTATCTACCAACTCAATCCACCTCCACAAATATACCTGCAATCCTTCCCCAAATTCCCATTCCCACCTTCGCAGACAAGGGCAATGTGGTCAAAACAAGGGGTTCACATGTGACATAACTATCCATGTTGCACACACTTACTGCTCTCTCTCTCGCTCTCTCTCTATATATATATATATATATGTGTATGTGTGTTTGTATATATGTAAACACACACACACACACACACACACCCATATATATATATATATATATATATATATATATATATATGTGTGTGTGTGTGTGTGTGTGTGTGTGTGTGTGTGTGTGTGTGTGTGTGTGTGTGTAGATATATATTATGTTGTATATATGTGTTTATATATATATATATATATATATATATATATATATATATATATATATATATATATATATATTAATATATATATACATATAGGTGTCTGTATATCTGTAGACATAAATGTATATATATGGGTCCATGTGAGATGGACGAAAGCTCATGTAAATGAAGACCACATCACTGAGATGACTTTGCCAACAGGAGGAATCCCTGACAACGGTAAGTAGTGCAGACTGGGAGTTAGTCCCATTCCCTCACTGTAGTGCGATCTCAGAGTTGGAATATTTAAGTAGGGGGGTGCAGGGGGGCTTGCCCCCTGCTATACATGTTTTCATGTGGTTTTCGAGTGCATTACAGAAACAGGAATGTTTTCCATTCCGTAATACATTGACTTACCATTGTCAGGGATTCATCCTGTCGGTGTGGTCTTTGTTTACCTGAGCTTTCGTCCATCTGACATGGACCCATATATATATATATATATATATATATATATATATATATATATGTATATATTTTATATATTTTTATATATACATACATATATATATATATATATATATATATATATATATATATATATATATATATATATATATATATATATATATATATATATATATATATATATATATATATATATATATATATATATATATATATATATATATATATATATATATATATATATATATATATATATATATATATATATATATATATATATATATATATATATATAGGGTACATTCAGGCATCAAGTCCACAATCTCAAAATCTCTTTCCTGCACAGCTGCACTGTTCTGCCTTGCTACAACGCAGACAAGTGCCACATATGGACACAACCTAACATTAGGGGGGTTATATATAGGGACAGATTGCAGGTAAGCTTATTACACACCTATGGCATTTCAGCATGCTACATTACGTATTAACTTTAGTGTCCTGCAAATGGTGGGCTCTGGAACCCATGTGTCCATCATTATGGCATTACTTCCACCACCAGTTATTGGCCACAGTAATATACATGTTTTCTATTACACAACACACACTATGATGGCTTGCATGTTATCAGTCAGTGCTGCTCTGCACAGTTGACTGGTATGGCCCACTACCCACAGGGACAGACTCTATTGCTCATAGCAGTTGCTCAGCAGAACATCATTACAACAGCACCTGATGGCACAAATAAACCATTCCAAATCATCTATCCCATTATTATGGACCAAGTACTACAGTCAATTACATGCAAATATACTTCACATACCTGTTATAGGAATGATTTTTTTTCTGGATAGTTTGCTTGTAAGGTTTTGTTTTGTGTTTTTTTGCCTTTGGCTTGACCTTTAGCTTGCTTTCTGTCTTTCTTAGTTTCTTTCACTAATTTTCTCTCTCTCTCTCTCCAGTAAATGGATTGAGCTGCTTTGAATAGATTGCAGCATTGATTTTGTAGGTGATGCACATGATCAGGTGATGGCCTCTGCATCAATCAGTGTCCTCCACTTGCTACCTGCATGCAGCATTCTGTGTAGTACTTCCAATTTCCACTGTCATGGTCCTTTTACATTTCCTGTATGGTGGACATCCTTCCTGTGTGTGGGCAGCAGTGTTAACAAAAAAAATCTTGCTTTTTTCCCACTTTTCTGAGATTTAAAAAAGTTCAGTTACAGGCTTGCTGTCCTTGAACTGTTTGTAAGTTTCTTGGAGGCCATTTTTTGCTTGGGCTAAAGGGAAGTCTCTCTGTTGATCAGTGGCAGTGAAAAACATTGAACAGTCTGCCTACCCCTGTGGGAGTGGTTACTGACTTGAAACTGTAGTTTTATTGGCCATTTTGGGTCAATTCCAAACTCCTTCATCTTCCTCTCTTAAAACCTGGTTGCCTTGTGGTTTTGGTGTCTTTTCAGGCTTGTTGGCTGTTGGTGAAGCACCCACCAAGAGGAGAAAATGCTGAGAGAAGAAAGGAGCCACTTTTGAGATTTTAAGTATTTTTCCTCTGTTTATTTGCTAAGTTTTTCTGCATAGCCGCCTATTTTGAGCATTTTCTGGTTTGTTAAACTTGATTTCTGCATTAGTAACTGTATTTAGAGCACAACCTAGAGCTGTTTACTGAATTTCCTGTTTGCACTTATTTTTAAAATCTTTTTTTTCTCAAAACTTGCATTTTATCTGTCTTTGGCCTAGCACTCTTGTGTGGGGTCATTTACTGCACTGTTATAACTTGTTGATACTTGTGAACCTCTGCTATCTCTGAAAAAAACAAAAAAAAACCCCAAAAATCTTGCTTTTTTCCCACTTTTCTGAGATTTAAAAAAGTTCAGTTACAGGCTTGCTGTTCTTGAACTGTTTGTAAGTTTCTTGGAGGCCACTTTTTGCTTGGGCTAAAGGGAAGTCTCTCTGTTGATCAGTGGCAGTGAAAAACATTGAACAGCCTGCCTGCCCCTGTGGGAGTGGTTACTGACTTGAAACTGTAGTTTTATTGGCCATTTTGGGTCAATTCCAAACTCCTTCATCTTCCTGTCTTAAAACCCTCTTTTGCGTGGTTTTGTGCATTTTTGTGCATAGCACAACAGTGGGCAGCACCGCCTAATTGGGTTTAAACTATTCCTGGCTCCACAAAGTCTGCTCTTCACTTTTTCCCTTAGAACTGCTCTATCTCTCAATTTAAACACCATATTCTCATTCTAAGGCCCTTCACTGGTCCAATTAAGTAATCCTACAAGTTAGCACTATTAAACCATAAGCACTACTTACTCTTATACTCTCAACGATTACCCTGTCCTCTATTGGTCCATCTTAAATTCAGTTTCCCTATATTACTCTAGCATGTCCAAAGGTCAGTCAATGGTTTCCTCTCCAGTCCAGCTGGTGAATCTGGGAATTTTGAGGCAATGTTACAACTGTCTCATGTACACGGACAACCCTCTCCTCCTCCAAACAGGTTCAAATATATGTGAGAGATGCAACTATTTAGCCAAACTGGAGGCTGAGCTCTCTCATCTCAAAACTAGTGTAACCAGTCAGGAGGAGAAGGTAACCTCACACAACACAATTCCAGTATCACATAGTCCCACCACATCAGCGAACCAAACACATAAATACACAAAAACATAATCGTAGGCTCTAAATAAAAATCTACCTAAGCAACAGAGACCTCCAAAGCAGACATCCAAGCAAACGCTACCTCAAAGCAAAACACGCACAACACATAGCCCACAAAGTCAGTGTGCCAAGCAACCACAGACATTAAGGCTGAATAACACACCTGATACTCTTGTAATAGGTGACTCTATTGTCAGACACACTGACGTCCCACTCACCAGGCTGAATAAAGAGAAGGTCACGGTGAGCTGCCTGTCAGGTGATAGGATCCGCCACATAACGCAAGCACTCAGGTCACTCCAAAGCAAATACAAATATGACTCAGTCATTGTACATGATGGTGTGAATGACCAGAGATGTACTTCCCTGGACTACATGAAAAGAGACATAGAGGAGCTCTCTGATCATGTAGCCCAGGGTGGTATGACCCTGACCTTGAGCAGCATCTTACCCTCACCTAGAATGATGCCACAGTACAAAGACAAAATGATCGATTTTAACAATTGGCTAAAATTTTGGTGTCATTCAAAGGGGATCCAGTGTCTGTCAGCCTGGGATGACATGCTCGACAAGCCACGTTGCTTTGCTAGGGACGGCTTGCACCTGTCACCACTGGGCTTTCGGATATTGGCAAAGGCTCTTGCCACCCCATAGTGCCTTTTTAGGCAAGGCTCAAAAGTCAAACCCACCCTCATAGACAGCACAAGGAACAAGAAACTAAGGGTAATGCTGCTTAATGCCAGAAGTCTTAACCTCAAGATGCACGCACAAGAAGCTCTACTCAGTATGGAGAACATTGATATCTGTGCAGTGACAGAAACCTGGTTCAAGGCTCCAGAGAGCACCCCAGCACTACCAGGCTATACCTCATATCATGCTTTTCGGCCCCAAAACCCAGACGGAACCACAAAAGGAGGGGGAGTTTCCATATTTATCAAGGATATCCACACCTCCAGGTTAGTGGCATTGCACGAAGTATCGGAGACCATCCATGTGCAACTAACAGTGGGCAAGACTGCTTTTCAGTTTATAGCATCCTACAGACCACCCTCTCAAAGTCAGGAATCCCACTCGGCTTTCCTGAAAACATTGGAGAACATGAAGATCTCTCCGAACACCATTATATTGGGCGACTTCAACTACCCAAACATTGACTGGGAGAACTACTCAAGCCCCAGCACCTTAGCCCAAAGGTTCCTGGAAATTATAAACTCAAATGCTATGGAACAACTAGTCACCACTCCCACAAGAGGGGACAACATACTAGACCTGATCATTACCAACATGTGGACTCTATGCTCCACACCAGAAGTATATCCTTCATTGGTAAGATCTGACCATAAATTAATTTCACTGGATGTCCACATCCCGACCCCACCCCCAGCCCAGAAAACCACAGTGAAAAACTTCTCAAAAGCGAACTTCTCACTTCTCAAAACCGAAGTGGAATCCTTCAAGGCCCCAGGGCCAGTGGAAACTAAGGCCCAAACTGCAGAATCCTATATAAATGCATTCTATGGACATCTCCAGGAATGTATGGATCATGCTATCCCAAACAAAACCAAGACCCAATCATCCAAAGGCAGGCACCCAGTCTGGTGGACCCCTGCCATAAATAAACTTTACAACAGAAGGAGGAAGCTACTACATGATAGAGCAAAATCCCTAATAGGGAAGGCATCCCTGATCAGTACTAGCAAAAAATTACGATCCCTCATAAAATCCTCCAAGGCCAGCTTCGAGAGAAAAATTGCACAGGACACCAAAGACAATCATAAGGCTTTTTTCAGTTATGTTAGGAACCTGGGATGCAACTCCCAAACTTGTTCTGAGTTGATTCTAAACGACAAAAAATATACTGAACCCACAGACATCGCCAATATCCTGGCAGACAGGTTCAGTGCAACCCCCCCCCCCCCAAAAGAGCAAGTATCTATCCCGGCAGAGGGCTGCCTCCCAAACATCTCTGATGCTCAGGTGAAGGCTGCCCTCTCCAAAGCAAAAAAACACTGCTTCCATGGGACCAGATGGCGTCCCAGGTTGCGTCCTACATGAACTCCAAGAGGAACTAATCCCTCAAATAAAACAGCTATACAATCTCAGCCTCACTACAGGATATGTGCCCACAGAATGGCGTACAGCAACAGTGGTCCCACTCCACAAAGGTGGAGCCTCTACGGACCCTGGAAACTATCGCCCCATAAGCCTGACTAGCTTAGTCTGCAAGACTATGGAGAGGATCATCATGGAGCTCATAAACAAAGACATTGGGGACCTACAGACACTAGATCCTACCCAGTTCGGCTTTGTCAATGGCAGATCCTGCCTTTTGAACCTGGTTGACTTCTTCGAAACAGTCACCAAAGCCATAGATGAAGGGAAGGTAGTCCACACAGCCTATCTGGACCTTGCAAAGGCATTTGACACAATACCCCACTCGGGCATCATAGATACGTTATCCAGCTTAAATATAAACCTCTATGTCACAAGATGGGTCGCAAACTGGCTCAAAGACAGAACCCACAGAGTGAGAGTTGCTGGAGCCATGTCAGACTCGAAACTGGTCACAAGTGGTATCCCACAGGGTTCTGTCCTGGGTCCACTCTTGTTCGGTATATACTTTTCCGAGGTACAGGCAAATGTGGGAGGACTATGGCTCACCAAGTTCGCAGACGACTGCAAACTGGGCGCCATAATCGACTCTCCAGCTGACACAAACATCCTTCAAAAAGGACTCACAGAGACAGATAACTGGTGCCAGTGCCATGGTTTAAAGCTAAATGCCAAAAAATGTATAGTCATACCCTTTGGCAAAAACAATATGCCCACAAATTACCACATAGGCGGAAACCCATTAAGTACAGAGAAAGTTATTAGGGACCTGGGGACCCAAGTTGATAGCAATCTCTTCTTTGAAACCACATTGCCAAAGTAGTTAGAAAGACCTTCTACATAGCCCACCTCATCACAAAGGATTTCACATCTAGATCAAGAGAGGTAATCGTGCCCCTTTATTCATCCCTCATCAGGCCCATCATAGAATACAATGCCCCTTTTGGGATGTACCTTACCCGACACCTGCAGCAATTAGAAAGACCCCAAAAGTATCTCACCAAGAGGATCAAGGGTCTCAAACAGATGCCATATGCTGCTCGGTTAAAAAAACTTCAGCTCTACTCAGTTGCATACCGCCTACTTCGAGGCGATCTATGCCTGACATATAAAGCTATGTCAAATCCAGAATTAATGGACATGCTCCACCTCAGTAAATCTAAATCCCTTAGAGCCACATGCTCAAGGGACTTGAACCTCAGCACAGAAATAAATAGAACTTGCTGGAGGGACAGGTTCATAACCCAGAGGCTCCCTTCGCTCTGGAATAGAATTCCAGTTCATGTGAGGCAGAGCACCTCACTGAATCTCTTCAAGAAGAATCTCGATAGGTGGATGGGGGATCGTAGGTTTGTCCCAGGGATTACTCCCGTGTCACTATTAGACAGAGGCACAGTAAACTAAACCTTAAAAAGGGCACAGTATACTCAAATCAAGGGGTGACGTAAGCCATACAGAATCGGGCTAGGCTTATAATTGCCCTAGGGCAGATAGCCTAGTATGAACCTATGAACCTATGAACCTATGAATGACTGTGCTGGATGATATGTTTGTGAAAACATCAGGGTTATGTATATCTGACATGGCTAAGTATCACTTTGGCTAGGGTGTGCAGGGTCCTGGGTTCAAGACTTACAGTGGTTGTTTATTTTGTTGCTGGCCAGAACAAGGGCTGTTGGATACAGAGTGATTAAGGCACTTTTAAGCAGTTTTAAGTGGGTTTGCATGGAGGTAAGCAATGCTAACTTCCAGTTACAATGTCTTATACTGATTTAGCTTCTCAATTGCTTATCCTGTGTAGGCATTGCATATCCCCATGCAAACAAGGTTAAACCCACTTACTGCTGCCTAAAAGTGCTTACTCCTGCTTACCCCCTTGCTAATTTCTTTAAAAGAAATGAAAAAGGGTTGATAGGAAAGTGGTGAAAAAGGGGCACAAAGAGGGAAACACCATAGGGAAAATAGCTAGGGATGTGCAGGAAGGGTGTAGGGAACGTCCTTTGCTTCCCATTTCTTCTACAGCAACAGCTGTGCATAAACATTGAAATCAGAGTTAGATTTGGACACTCTAACCCCTGAGAGATGGGCGAGGACAACAATAATATGTTGTAAAGCCAATTATACCAGATTACATGTGTCCAGTGAGCACATGTGCGAAATGGACAGCTATGTATGATGAGAGATTTTTTTTTAACAACAGATTGCCTTTTTTTTCAAATGAGAGTGGAATGTTGGGGAGGGATAGTAGGTATATTTGGGGAGGTAGGTTGGATAGGATAACAGACAAGATAGAAAAGACAGCATACAGGGGCAGTATATGACACATGTGAGGGGTAAACACCTTGATGGCGAGGGGTGTTTGGAAATCGGAAGCCCATGAGCCCCATACTGGATACAGTGGGACTGAGGTCCCCACCCATGGGCAATCACCACTGCACCTTTACAGTCCTGAAGGTGGCTGTGCTGGGGGCTGAGTAGGAGGGCCAGGCTGACCCACTAGTTGTGACACGCAGCCCTTAAGCTGGCATAGCAGATCTCCAAACTCCCTGCAGAGCTCGCTACGCACCATGCCCCAGACCTGGCAACGGGTGACAGTCTCCTATCTGCACCCACTCCAGGGGGGAGCCCCATCTCCTGAGGTGATTCCACCCGAAGGTGGCACAGGACCAGCAGACAAGGAGTCCCAGGGTGGGCCCCAGATGTACTGGTGCCCAGTGTCATGGCTAACTGATGTGGGACAAGTGGGTCCACTGGGACCATCCTTCCCAAACGTGCAATGGTGTTTCGATTTTACAACATTTGTGAGTTAGTAATAGTCAAAACATTCCAGGATTAGGTATAACAACATACATAGATATTCTCATTAACCCAAAATACCAGATATAGAACAGCTGCATAGCAAACAAAACGCATGCATATATGGACCCACAGTGTCCATTACAACAGCATGCAGGTACATTGATAGCAGCATGCCACCAATGTGGCAGTATTTCAACATGGCACATGAATAGAAACAAATTTAAGTATTTATCAAACAATGGGACATATGTCCCAACAGTATATTTAATGGTGCACATACCGATTGAGTTGTTTATTTAGTTTACTGTTGCAGATATGGTGGGGGGAGAAAGATATCAATTAAAAACTAGTATATTCCTGTAGTTATCATCACTTTCCTAGTCAGTGCTGTGATCTGTACCTTACAAGTATTAGTACATTACTCTATGGCCTTAGTTTGGACAGTGGTATGGATGTAGACAACTATATACAGGAACTGAGTTTTACCTGCAGTATACACCTCTTACCTGGTATACCTGTGGAGGTATTGTTTGTTAACACTACCTAACTGTTCCTACACATATTTCCAGATTACAGGTTGCTGTTATGCACATACCTGTCTGTTTCTTATAGCATACACTCTGGGCATGTCTTGACCACATGCAGGTGAACCGGGACATATTTTGACTATTTCCCTCTTAAACCTTTGGTGAGTTGTACAATGAGAGGTTTGTTTTCATTGACATTTCCCAAATATGTACAGGCCTGACAGTCATTTATATGACATGAAATGCTGCCTACATGTCAGAGATTAGCACACTGACATGCCAGGGGGTCAAGGTCACAGCTGACAGATATGGACCGATTAACTGGACATTATGGACAATTCTGTACACTTGTGTAGCATGATTCTGCATACAACTTACTACTACTCCCAGGATTCGAACCATGGTTGTATCTGCTAAAAATAAAATAGTGTCCATCACAGTTGGTTTGCTATATAGATATTGGTGTGTATCTCTTCTCTGATTTCTGTGTATAAGTCTCCTGTGGTTTTACAATCTGACCTTGTAATTATAACACTCTTATACAGGCTTTCCTAGACAGTTTTATTATGTAGCACAGTATGGGTGACAGTGATGAGTAATACCTTATTATTCAGAGCAACTGCAACACTAACAATGCCATACAATACCAGAGTAAACAGTACCAGTATAGGATATTAATCTTTTATTTCTAGGCACAGTATTCATATCTGACAGACCTGTGGGGGCAATGTTTGTTAGCACTACCTGAATGTTGCCATACATATTACCAGATTCCACTTAGTATTATGCACATATGTCTCACTCTGTTACTGCACACACTCAGGCCACAGCTTCCCAACATGGGGGTGGCGATGGTACATACTTGGTTTATTACTCTCATAACATTTTGGGGAGTTGCTAGAGTGACAGGTTTGTTCTTATAGATGTCTGACAATCAGTTGTATTTCTTATTTGCTGCCTAAATGTCTGGGATCTTCCCACTGATTTTCCAGGGTGACACGCAGTGGATATGGGCCAATTTACTAGACATTCTGGACATATCTGTACAGTTGTGGGGTATGATTCTGCATACAGCCTACTACCACTCCCAGGATTCGAACCATGGCTGTGTGTGCTAAAAATACAGCAGCTCACATCTCAGTTGAGTGTGCTATTTGGATTATGTTGCCTATCTTTTCACTGTTTTCTGTCTAAGTCTCTCTCAGTTGTACTATATGACGTCTTGTGATTACACCAGTCATATACAGACATTCCTACACATTTTATTTATGTAGCACAATGTGGGTAACAGTGCTTAATACAACAGTACTATTAAGAGATTGCAACTCTACATTACCATATGATACCTGAGTAAACTCATGCAGTACAGCAGTTAGACCTTTATTGTCAGGCTATTATGCTTTTATTTACATACAACCTATATGAGGCTCTTCCTGCCATATTATCTGGTGTATGCAGTGCATGCCTTAAACAATACAGGTTTTATACAGGTGATTAACTTTCTACTACATTTAGATTAATTTCCTATGACAGTATATGCAAGAGTATTACTAACCTGCCTCATGTCACAACCGCTGCAATCTACAGGCATGGGCTTCCTGGTTCACAGCCCGCTCATCTGCCACTGTGAAAGACATAAGAGGAATATTTAGCCATACCAATCCATAATATACATGAGTTGGCAATTATTAAACAGGTAGTGGACTGATACTTACACAAGGCTGTGACATCCCCTGTCCTCCTAGCCTCTTGGATCCACTGATCCAAGAGATCCCCCTTTCTCTGCTTCAGGTCGGCATAGTGATGCCTCACCTGCTCACCAGTTCAGGGTATGCCAGTGGCACTGGTGAGGTCACGGTCGAGATGGTCCCAGGCTTCTGCTTTGTATTGAGAACCCTTGTACCGGCCCTGCAGCAGTCTCTGATCATGGTCTTTCTCAAGGATTCCTGCCATGACTCTGGACTCCTGGATCCCCCAGCGCTGCACCCAAAAGTGCACACCCTCTCCCATACCAGTCATAGTGCTTACAGGAGGAAGCTGCAACCAGTTATGAGAGGTATTCCCACCTGTTGTTTTTAGATAAGGCTGATTTCCCACACTTTGCCATGATTGGGACAGTTTTGAAAATGCTAAGCTATGGGCAAACTTGCTTACCTAAGGTTGGCATTGCTTAAAGGGGTATACCAATGGGAAACTGATTTAGCTGGCCGACACATTGCTTACATCTACCAAGCTGTGATGTGCAATGCTTAGCACTGCTTAATTTTTAATTTGCATACTATTTGCTGTTTGGCATTATTTTAATATTCATTGCATGTTATATATGTGTTTGGTATCCATGATTCATGTGTACATACACTGTATGGGGTTCTTGTGTTTATTAGGGGATTTCAACACTTTATTACAATGACACCTCACATCTGGGCTTAATGCAGTACTCCAGTTCGCATATTTATGTTATGCAGTAGGTTATACAACATAAAACTGTGCATAGATTCCTTTCACTTTTTCAGTTTTATTTTCCTATAGTGAGAATATGTTTGGTGATACCTCAAGCTTATGTATTGCTGTGATGGCTTAGTGATTAACTTCTGTGACTGTAGTGTATAGGGTCCTGGGTTCAAGACCTGCAAAGGCTGTTTATTTTGTTTCTGGCCAGAACAGCGGCTGTTGCATACAGAGTAATTAAGGCACTTTTAAGCAATTGTAAGCGGGTTGCGTGGGTTTGAGCGAAGGTATGCTTACAGAGAGTTAGCTTCAATATTGCTTAACCTGTGTGCACATTGCTTACCCCCACATAAACGGGCTTAAACTCGATTACTACTGCTTAAATATGCTTACTCTTGCTTAATAGTGCTTACTCCCACTTACACCCACACTAATTTAGACAATAATATAAAATGGTTCTTGGGAAGGTGGTGGATTTGGAAACTTTATGGATTTATCATTCATTACACATTGTACCTTCAATTTGTATCCTTGATTCATGTGTACATATACTGTATGGGGCACTTGTGATTATATGTGGATTTTACAACATTATGACAATGACACCTCACATCTGCATTTAATGCAGTACTCCAGTTCACAAATATATATCATTTATAGGTTATGAAACAAAAAATATTGTTCATAAAGTGATTTGACATAGAAAATGAAATGTACTGGAGTGAGACTCAAACCAGGAATGACTGCTCTTAAGGCAAATGCTCTGCCCATTAAACTATTGTAGTACTGCTTCATTTGCGTATATCTTATATTTTTATCCTCTTGTGCCATTTAATCTGCAATAGATGTAGCTAAGCAGTGGGAAAACCGGCACACCTATGGTTAAATTTTATCTGTTTCATTAAAAAAAGTAGCTTGTTTATATTTTATATTTTAACTATTGCTGTTATAAACATGAGGAAATGTTGCTTGGGGTATACGGACGCCTATGAGCGGTCCCGCTCATTCTTATTGATAACCTGCTGTTCTTGCTTGCAAGGGGTGTGTATATTCTAAGAGCTCTGCTCTCATACATGCCCCCTGCACTCGTACATGCTCCGTGTCTGTTTAGGAGCTCAGGCCGCGCATCGTCAATAATATGCCTGGCGTGCTGCCGTCCTGCTACTAAACGACCGCTTCTGTGCACTACTAAGCCAGTCCTGCATGGAAGTATAGTGAATCCAGGGGTGTGTTACACAGCATCACAACAACATGACAATCATAACTGATGTTGACCAACTGTCTGAAATGGACACAAGATATTTGTAGATGAGTACACTCCATCACCAAAGCTTGTAGATGTGTAAATTCTGAAAACACAGGTGACACGTATCAAGGGTAGTGGACCTTATCACAGATCGTGAATGTAGGGGTACACTGACTGCTGCCAATGTCCTTGTTATACTGTCATACACATATTAACCTGTGGAGGCATACACGTATACTGCTATACCTTGCTAATGTCTTATTTCCACTGTGCTACCATGCCATCCTGTGCTGCCTGACTGCCACCGTGTGTCCATAGGTAATCCCCTGAGACTCCTGGAACAGAAACATACACAGGTCTATGACATACCTGTCACTGCATAACAATACCGCCTGTACAACATCATACAATATACGGTACACAAAAGTATGTTGAATGCTCATGACACATGCTAACATACAGTATATATTTGTTGACTACTACATGAGCATGGCAACACAAGTATGCAGTACACAAGTGAATGTCAAGTAATATACTCACCCTGTCCATTAGACACATAGCTTCATGTCCCTGCATTGATGGGTAGGATGACAGGGATGTGGCACATGTATCATCAAATGCACAGGGTGTGGTGTGGGATTGCAGGAGGCCTAGGCTGCCCCAAATAGTTGACACCATGTGTGTGAGTCAGGAAGGAGAGTGGGTTAGATGGACCATGAAGAGGTACCATGTGTGTCTGTAGGTGACCTGCACATGACAATAATGTGTGAGTGTGTGCATGTACACAGTCAAACTCAGTGCTAGGCCTACACATGTGTAAGTTGGACAGCTTTGAACCACACATGGTAGAATTGACAGTTCACTGTCTCCGGCCCAGAACACAGGAACTGGCTCTGCCAGGAGTTGTACTGGCACCACCTTGCTCAAGGTCAGACACAGTGCTAGTATCTGATGGTGACTGCTGAGACCATATCCCTCATGGGACCACCCAGGACCAAGATCCCATGGCCTGTCACATCATGGTATGGACGGCACACTCTCCTTTGTAGAACTGGATGTACTGCCACTATGGGACCGTAACTGTGCATGGCCACTTGGACTCTCAGCAGATGGTGTTGCTGACCAATGTCAATGGGTCCAATACCCTACTTCAGCCATATGTTCCAGCACAGACAATGTGCAGTCCAAGACAGACACTGTCTCAGCCCACCGTCTGTCCATTGGATCAATGAACTGATCCAGGGCATCCCCAATGCAGTGGAGGCAGTCACAGATGTCAGACTGTGCAGCATCCATAACCCTAAGCATATGTCTGGTGTTCTGTTCAGAACATGCCTGTGCCTCCATGGTGGCCCAGAACATGCATCGAGTGACCCATGATGTGACACCTGCAACAGGTAGTGGATGGACAGCAGTCCTCCTATGAGCACCCCTGTCAATCTGCCTGGGACCTCACCAGCTCTCTGGCTATGGCCAGTGTCTAAACTCAATGAAGCCAGATTTGCCACACTGCCCTGTTTAATGTCGCCACCCTCTGACTGTTCAATATATGTGGCCTTTAGGGACTGGGTATGTGTGGGCATACTGACTGTGTGCAGTGACAATGAGGGTAGAAGAGGGATGTTAACCTCTGAGACAGATTCAGCCTTCAACAACCCCACCTGTACCTCACTATCACCATCATTGTCATCAGAGTCTGAACAGACACTGATATCAGGTTGTGTGGAGGAGATTTCCCAAGCCCCTCAGTCATCTGTGGGAACCAAGACAAAAGCAGTACATTACTACCTGCAAAATTATGTATGGAAACTCCACATAGACTCATAATAGTGGGGATCCACAACTGCATTACCAATCTCACATCTCCTCATCTCAGCTGTAATGCACAACAGACTTCCTCACAACAAAATACATATTTGACTCAAGCCCTTTATAGCAAGACCATCAAGTAAATCACATGAAACTTGGCCAGTATAATATACCTTTTAGTTATGAAATATGATACTATACTTGATAAAACAACACTTACCAACCAGTACAGATATCTTAACAAATATATAGATATACACATTTCAATGCCTAAGGTATGTACCATCATCTTTTCTGTTTTCAGAAGGCATGTTGGATTAATTGCCTCATGTAACCCCGGGGGCGTATTCACTCTTAACTATAACTGCACAAGTGTTTCTGTTCATTCAAGTACAGTGCTGTGATTAACCACTCTAGGAACCTTAGATACATGTTCCAGACTGAAACACACCAACATTCTACTCTGGTTACACTCAACATTAATTTTACATAGGCCATTATTCTGGCCCCTAACTTTAGTAGCATAGTTATGTTCCATAACAATACAGTAGCAAGCTTACCGGGTCCTGTAAAAAGGTGAGGGTGAGGTAATTTCAGTACCACTGCATATTGCAGCACAGCAAGGTAAAACCTGCATATATCTCACATTTACAGTAGCTACTGTGTTACTTGATGTATTGGTGATATTCTGAGTATGAGTGTACAGTGGAGCTTACCCCCCCCCCAAAAGCACTTAGACCTGGCACCCATGTACAGGTATGCACAGCCTGACAGAATGATTGCTACAGTATTACAATGGTGATCACATTAAGTTTACCTGTACGCTCCTCTGCTATAGACACTGTAGCACCCACCTCCACAATGTATGATGTGATGGATGCCTGGGAGCTGTCGTGTGTCCCTAGGTTCACCAGGAATTCCTCAGTGGCTGTGATTGGTGGTTCTGCTGCAGGCCCTCCACTACTAATGGCATGATCCCTGGCTACATCAGCTGCCCTTCATCTTGCAGTATTCACCATGTCGGTAGTGCAGTGTAGAACCTGCTCATATGTCCTGTCCTGGTGGCCATGGGCATTCACCTCCTGGACAAGATCTGCCCACAATGCAGCCCATTGGTCTCTGTTATGCCTCCCCCTGAATAGGAGTATGTGGTGATGTTGCCTTAGTCCTTCAATTATCAGTTCATTCTCAGCATCTGAGAAGGGAGGGTGTGTCTTCTATGGTACATTAGTCCTGAAAGACAACAAAAGAGAAACACATTACAGTATCATATACATGGACGTCCACTATGTACAGATACAGCAAGTAAAAATGTCCATCACTAACCATTGCTTGTTCACACATGTCATAACCCACAGTGCAACAACATACTACATGTGTGGATACAACTGAGATAGTACCATTACTGAGGTATTTCCCTGTGTGCCATGACAGATTCTGCTGTATGATCATACACCAAACACTCCAGTGCACTGTGGTGTATCCCCTAAGGCCAACCACACAATAATATGTCATAGAAGCAGTGCCAGACAAATAGTGGTGTGCTGTAACAACCACTATATAGGGACAGTCAGATAACACCAGTGTGGCACACTGACAAAAGACAATGCCACCCTGATGTATTGCTCATCCCCTGTAGGTGTAAGTCAGCAGGGTACCACTGAAATGTCATTACCACAGGTCTATGACCAGCTTAATGCTGTAATACCTATTCCCCATACCTCTAGCCTCCGTACTGAATTCTGTTATACACAAAAAACAGTTACATACCTGCTACAGTGTAGTACTCTTCTGTTGAGCTGTGTGTCTGGTAAAGTTTCACAAAGGCATGCTCTGTGTGAGTAAGGTCTCATACAGAATGGTTCCCCATCACCAGCTGCTTGCAATTTTAACATTCTGCTCATTAGCAGGTAATTGCCTGTAAACCAGTCTGTGGCTCTGATATGCTAACTGCAGCCTAAACAGCTGAATTGCACTATCATTATCCAATGACTTGCAACCCCTTTGCAATATATAAGGGCTTCCTGTAGACCAGGGCCCCTTTCTTAGCTGTTAAGATGGACAGTACTAGGGTGAGGAGATTACACTGTCACAGAGGGATGGTCTATCTGTAGCAGAAACCTATACATAGAGCTGTATGTACCCCAGGCTGCAGCTGCTGATGTAGGTAATAGACATAGGCAATGGGTGCGAACACTTTGGAGGATGACAAGCTTATGTTTACCTGTGTCAGCTGTGTCAGCCTTGTTGTAGAGGAAGATCCAGGCTGGGGGTACCTTTTATATTCCAAATATGGCATGTGTTTATGAAACGTATGTTAGGCAACTGTGTCAGTAACAGAGTACTAGATGACATATACTTATGCTATACAGATATGTGAAGTGTGTCCCTACCTGCAGGCCTGTGCCTTCTAGCACTGAAAAACAGTTATAACACTTGCAATGCTTTCTGTGGATAAAGACTGCATGAGGAATTCATTAATTGCTGTCTTCACAATAAGGTAATTGAAATGAAACACAACACTGGCTTTGAACCCAGGACTGTGAGTGGCAAAATGTACTGTATGCAAGGCATTTAACAGACTGAACTATAGAGTCAGTACTAGTGCTAGTGTATTTGCAAGACATATGTGCACACATACAGGCTCTGACAAACATTTTCGACATCTATTAATATGTGCATGGCCTTATATGGCTATATTTCTGCAGCAGGGTCCCATTTGTACATGTACTTTGCCACTGATGCCTTGACAGGTGTCTTTCTACATGTTGCTGATAAAAAGGCATATTTACCTGCTATCACAGGCCTCACTTACATCCAGAATTATGTCTTTGGCTGAATAGTGGAGTACTAGTGCAACAGAGTCCAAAGTACACTCCCATTTATTCCATTACTTTTAATTCCAGTTTGCATGGTGCTGTGTGGCACACAGCTCTGCTGAAACATGCCTAATGAGTGTAACTGGCAATAACATATGTTTTGTTTAATCCTCCTGTATTAATTTAGAGCTGAGTGGTGTGGCGGGTTAATGCAATGTATTCTAGGTGTGATGGACACATGTTTGAAACATGGTAGAGGTATTTATTTTGTAATAGTGTTGTACAATGTGATAAACACATACAGTCATTATAGCTCTATTTAGCTGAGCTAAGCGAAGCGGCATGACAAGGCACATCCCACAGTGTCGCACTAAAAAAAATAAAGAAAAGAAGATAGGAAAGTGGTGAAATGGGGGCAAGCAGGGGGAAAAACATAGTGAAAGGCAAGGAGGGATGTGCAGGAAGGGTGTAGGAAAGAACCATAGCTATCCATTTCTTGCACAGCAACAACTATGCACTTTGACAGAATTTATAGATGAATTTGGACTCTCAAACCCCAAAGAGAGGAGTGATGACAAAATAACTGTATTGTCAACCCAGTTGGCGCAAACTACATGTGTCCAGTGGACATGGTGCAAAATGGAGAGCTATGTATGAGATGGAAGTTTTTGGGGAGACTGGTACCCATTTTTTTAAGGTGAGAGTGGAATGTTGGGGAACGGACATATGTACATGTGGGGATGTAAGTTGGGTAGGTGAGGGTGTATTTGCAAACAGACAAGACAGACAAGATAGTAGACAGGGGCAGTGTGTGACACATGGGGGGGTGAACACCTTGGATAGGGAAGGTGTTGTGGAATCTGAGTCCCATGTGCCTCCAATTGGCAACAGCATGACTCACATCCTCATCCATGGTTCTGCCAGCACTGGTCCTTCACTGCCCCAAGGTTGGCTGTGCTGGAGGATGGACACCAGGGTGAGGCTGCCCCACCAGGTTGGCCAGCATGCCCTCAATCTGGTGCAGGTGATGGTCATAGCTATTGTGGACTATTCTGTGTGCCAGGACCAGTAGCTCATCCCAGGTGACCACTCTCCCTCTACCACCACTACCAGAGGGGGACTGGGCCCCATCCGCTGGGCTGGTACTACCTGACACAGCAGGTCATGCAGGGGCAGTAAAGTGTCCACCACCAGTCTGGGTCCCAGACATGCTGCGACCCAGTGCCATGGCTATTTGAGGCAAGGTAGGAGGATCAGTCGGAACCATCCTACCATGACATGCTGTGTTAAATGAGATAAAGCAATAAGTTACAGTTAGTAACAACCAAACCATTGTTAGTATTAACAGAATTGAACATCATATTTATTAATCCAAATACATATTAATCTATGTTATGTGCAACATAATATTATGTTACATGGCAGTCAGTATGGTAACAGCATGCCAGTGTGAAGTAAATCATAAGGCCAACAAAACAGTTAGTTTAACAAACTGTGTTAAAACGGAATCATAATAAAACATAACAATAATCAACCACATTTTCCAAAATATAGTTAACATATGTTAATATTAAATCATAATAATACATTGCCATAATGATTAAGTTACGATAAAGGGTGAGGAAAGAGAGAAACACATTACATTAGTGACATTGCAGATGATATCCCTAACAACACTGGTCATACGCACTTCTACACGTGTGTACTGACAGTTGTGATTACAGTGACTATATTTCTCTTATAGCTGTTGTAGCACTTACATACCTCTCGAGCTGATAGCATGGGACAATAAGGGCCAAGCACTATCAAATACAGGTACAGAACTATTCAGACTGGTTTCACATAATGTGGACTTATATAACTACTAGAGTTTTCTGTAAATGGAGTTGGTAATACATTGTATTCCAGGTAATAATTTATCTGGTGAACAAGTGACAGATTGATTAGTCAGTTTTAATTACATTACAAGAAATCATGACACTTGAGAGGCATGTTTGTGTACAGTAATTAAATTAGACAGCCATCATGGATTAGTTGGTAGGCATGGGAGTAGAAACCACTAGCTGTGACTGCAGGGGTTATTTGCAAATAATTTAATAACTGACTGCAACAGCATAGTACAGACATTCAAGAGATACAGCCATACTCGGATTACGCAGTTTTATTTCTGAATCAACAATCCTGATGAAAACATTGTTGCTATTGAGAGTAACATTATGTGAAATCTAAACACAATATCTTCCCATAATGTGGGCTAACTCACCCATCACATTTTTGTGTTCTTGCGGAGAAGGAAACTGAGAACATTACATGACTGATACTGAAAATGTAGTGATACATAGCACTGGATTTGCACCCAGGACTGTGTGTTGCAAAATGTACTATGTACAGAGAATTTAACAGACTGAGTTACTGACTCACTGCTGACTACAGGGTGACTATTACTTGCCTGGAGATCACATGGAAACATACTATGAATTGTGCAATACAATTTACAGAACTTTCCTTTAGCATTTTAGTACTGTTACAGTGTTATACTAGACTGCAGTACCAATAGAACACACATGCATATTATACAACCATACTGCATATATTACTACAGCTTTATTTCACTTTAAACAATACTGGTGAACACATATTATTGCTATATGTTTGAAATATCTGTGAAGTCCATGCACACAATATCTGACCATGGAGTGGACTACTTCAACCATATACATTCATTACTTGAAGTCTGTAGAAGACAGAGCATTATGTGGCCAGCATTGGCCTATAGACAGCCTAGAACAGTACTATGATTTAAGCAATACGGTTTGCAGCCATTAGATTTGCATTCTACAGCTATTACAATGTTATACTTGACTACAGCAACCTTACCTTACAAACTCAATGCATACAGCTCTACTGCAATGATTATGACAAGACAATTTTGATGTACACCACTTTCCTTGCTGTTATTGGTATAATTTCTCATTTTTATTGAACTACAGTTGTTATTATTCATTTATTGCACTACAGCTCTAATTCCGCATTTATTGTACTACAGACTTCATTGTATATACTTTATTACAGTTAATGCTTTGCTCTTTCTTGCTTATTGCACTACAGTTGGCATAATACATCCATACTCACAATGCTCACCACACAACCTGGCCAGGTGCCCAACATAAGACTCAACATTGTGAGCCCTCTCAGTTGCAGCTGTTGGGAGTGAAGCATGCCATTATGCATACAGTTTTGCAGACATTTAGCTTGCATTTTGTTGAGACAGCAGAAAACATGCTTACATACTTCTTGGACCCAAGTGTCCAAGGTTTCCCCTCTTTCATCGTTTCAGGTCATCATGGTGGTGACAACACTGCTGACATGTGCAGCGGATACCAGTAACACAGGTGAGTTCTCTGGCCAACTGGTCCCAGGCCTCCATCTTACACTCTGAGCCCAGGAAACTGCCCTGCAACAACCTATCATCATGTTTTTTTTTACAAGAACCCCAAACATGACCCTGAACTCCTGAATCTCTCACTGCAGGGCCCAAAAGTGCACACCTTCACCAACACCACCAGACATACTGACAGTTGATTGAACTCCAATGGATTATGCAGAATTCCCACCTATTGTGCTTAATGTAGGCTGTTTTCCCACCCTTACATGTTATTGAGCAATATTTAAAAAAACACTGGTCACTTCGCATCTCACAAACCAGCGAAGCAGAGCTGAGCAGTGCAAAAACTCAGAGAACTGTGGTTTTAGTGAAGCTTAGCACCACGCAACCATTAGCAGCCATTAACAGGTTTATGTGGTACTTAGTATGGTTAGGTAGAGCTCAGCAGTGTTCAGCAGAGTGTAGCAGTGCCATATTTTACAATTCTATTGTTAAATTTTAGAAAAATAGTATATTTTTTTTTTTACTCAGATGATTTTTATTTTAAATTTGCAATAAACAATAAATGAAAACTTATCACGGTTTGCAATCAAGTTAGATAATTATTAACTATATACAAATTTACATTTAGCCTGACATTTTAAAACTTGCATGATAACAAATTACACAGATTTAGTTTAATAAAAGTTAAATAGTACTTGCTTCATGAGGAGGTTAGAGCCATTTGTAAAGTATCAATCAAAGTTAGAACTTTTTTCCCAAGGGTTTTTAGTTAATAGTCTAGGAAACAGTCTTAATTCTTTGTTTTTTATTTCCATTAAGGTTGTCTTCTCCAATAGACATATGAAATCTTCTTTGCTAGGAGCTGTGGTAGAATTCCATCTCTTTGTTATGCATTTCCTAGCTATAGCTAGTATAGTCCAAAGTAAAGGAAGGTCAGTCTTATTTGAAGAATTAGCATTATCAGTTATATTCAGTAATAACAAAGCCTTGGTCATGACAAAATTATCTGTATAAATCACCTGCAAGAAATTAATACTTTCCCAAAAGGATTTAATTTTTATACAATTGTAGAGAATGTGAGACCAATCAGCTTTATTGTACTGTTGACATCTCCAGCATAACCAATCATTAGAAGGATTGATTTCTGAAACTTTATCAGGGGTTAAAAAGGATGTATGAAGGAATTTACAGGTAAATATTATCCAATAATGAGAACAAGAAGTTAATTTTACTGAGAGCAGTAAATTAGATTTATTTTCTGAGGTTAGCTGAATCATATATCCTTCAGTAATATACTGCCAATATGCTGGTTTAGGTTGTGTTTTGTATTTTTGTATTAGATTATATAAATATGAAGTACCATTTTCCAATTTCTTATTATTATATAAAATTTTAAACAGTCTGGATATAAAATTTGGTGTATTTGAAAAAGAAGAATTGTTTATTATCCTACATAGATCCTTGGAGTACATCAATATATTCTGAAGCATTAACCATTCAAGAGAATTCACTTTGTAAGTTGACATCATATATTGTAAATCCCATACTTGCTGATTTTTTAGACAGTGTAACCAACAGATTAGATTGTTCTGTTCCCAAGAGAGGAATATATCTCTATGAATTCTATCTGAAAAGTTTTTATTAATGCTGAAGGGAATTAATGTTGCAAACCAAAAGCTTTAAATCCATATTCATGTTTATAAATTTCCTAAAATAGTCAAATAAATGATTTATTAAATTTGTCCTAGTTAGTTTAGTTATATTGTATTGATAATTTAAGGACAGTGAATACCATATTATATTGTCCTTGTCTAGAAAAGTAGAATTTTTAAGTAAATTGTTTTCATTTATTATTATAGTTGTATGTAACAATTTCCAATTAGACATATCATTTGGATTGATCCGTTCAACCACAATTTTAAGTAAAGTTGCTCTTACATAAGATTCAATATCTGGGAAATGTATTCCTCCCTGGTCCCATTGTCTGATATGATGGGTATATGCAATTTTGTTTCTTTTAGGAAACCACAGAAATCTTAGCAAATTGATGTTATTTTCTTAAAGTGAGTTTTCTCAGGAATTAACAAAGTGGCTTGTACAACATACAAAATTTTAGGGAGAAGAATCATTTTAATTAACTGTAATCTATCTTCAAAAACTATAAATAACTTATTATATTTACCCACTAGAGAGTCTATTGTAGCTATGATCCTACAATAATTAATATTCGATATATCTTGAATATTTTCACGCAAGTCTATCCCTAAGTATTTTATTGTTGAGACATGCTCTCCTATGATATGATTCTTATCTATTTGAAAATCCTTTTTTTATTTAATAATAAGTATTTAGACTTTTGTTTATTAAATCGGAGTCCTGAGATCTTATGAAATTTCTTTATCAGAATATCTAATTCAACTAATGTTTCTTTTGAATTCAATAGTGTAAGAAGTATGTCATCAGCAAAGAGCATGATCTTGGAGTTATATTGACCAAATATATTTATTCCTTTTATCTTTGGATTGTTTCGTATTAATATTGCCAAAAGTTCTATAGCTAATGCAAATAAAATGGGTGACATAAGGCATCCTTGTATAGTACCTCTCATAGCTTGTATAGTTTCTGAGGTAAAGGGTCCTAATTTAACATAAGTTAAATTGTTTTCATGAACCTTTTTAATAAATGTAATAAAGGAAATAGGAAATGTATAAGCTTCTAAGATTTTAATTAAATAATCCCAATTCAAGGAATCGAAAGCTTTCTCAATATCTAGTCCAATTATTAAGGTTTCTATATTTTCTTTGTTTAAATAATCAATTAATGTCAATATTCTTTTAATGTTATCATGTGAATGTCTATTTTGAATAAACCCAGTTTGGTCATAGTTGATAATTTCATTCATATGTTTTTTTTTTTATTTTTTTAACCAATATAGACATAAATATTTTCTAATCATTATTTAATAATGAAATTGGCCTATATGAGCTGCATTGACTATCATCCTTGTTTTCTTTTAAAATGGGTATGATTAAGGAGTATCTCCACGAAGGAGGAATTACTGCATGTGTTTGAATTTCAATAAATGTTTTATGTAGTAATGATGTTATATTTTTGGGGAATAGTTTGTAAATTTCTGTGATTAAGCCATCCATTCTGGGAGATTTACTAGTTTTACTTTCTTTGATTGTATCTGTCCGTGGTGGTGGTGCTGCGGTAGCGTTGTCACCTCACAGTAAGACGCTGTCCGGTTCGATTCCCAGCTAGAGCGTCTTCTGTGTGGAGACATGCATGAATGGGCGTACCTTCGTTGAAGGTTGTGCATCAGGGCTGGTAACTTGGCACGTAAAAATCAACTACCAATCATTAGCGGACCGGAGTTCCGCTGTGGCGACCCCTAACCGGGAAAAGCCGAAAGACACAAACAAACAAACTTTCTTTGATTGTATCTATGACTTCTTTGAGTGTAATGGGTTTTTGTAATTCATTTTGTAAACTTTCAGGGATTGGTTTAGTATTTGAAATCACATTTTCTAAAAGGGGATGTTCTGGAAAATTATTGTTATTTTTAAAATGATTTTTGAAATGACACTTGAAAGCATCTAGAATATCTCCTATTTCTGAAACTTTCTTATCCTTTTCTTCATGTAGTATATTAACAATAGCATTAGCTTTAGATTGCATTTTAACTTTAACAGATAAGTTATGTAAGTGTTTTGAAGAGGTGGCATAAGAATTTATTTTTAACCTCTCCATGGCTAAGTTAGTTTTGTGATTTTAGATTTCAATATATCTTTTATTTAAGTCTTCTATTGTCTTCTTATTCTCTAATAAATTAGGAGATTTTTTTAGATTTAAATAATGTGAGCTTCCTTTGTAGTTATTGAAGTTCTGATTCCCATTCCTTGATTTTATTTTTATACCAAGCAATCATTTTTACATATATATAAGCTTTTAATGAATCCCATAGCATTACTATATTTGCTTCCGAGTTGTAGTTTACATCTGCAAAGAAAGTGAATTCATTCACTAGCCATTGCTTAAATTCTTTATTTTTTGTAATATATGAAGGAATTCTAGTAAGAAAAGCAAGTGATTTAAAATTTATTTGCACTTTTAGAACTAGAGAATTATGATCTGAGAGGGGACAAGGAATTATTGTAAAGGAAGTAATTTTTGTTTGAAGATCCTGGGAAATATATATCTTTTCAATTCTGGTTTGGGTACCATATCTATAATCTTGATGGGAGAATACCAAGGAATTATAACATTAAAGGTATCTTTTACTTTTTATTTATTTTTTTATTTATTTTATATTTGTTGACCGGGTTAGTCTAACTGGATATATGTCCATTTTCAGTAGAGGCCTGGGGAGATAAGCTCCGAGGAAGCACAAAAATATAATCACATATACAAAGATTAATATCATGTTAAACATTGCTAGAAAGAAAGACCAGGAATAATCTCAGAGTTCCAGGGAGATAAGCTCTGAGGAAGCTCGAATATAATAACATATACAAGATTAATTTCATGTTAAACATTGCTAGAAAAAAAGACAAGGAATAATCTCAGTGGTTGTTTGTTTTTAGTGTAGTGCTAAATAAAAAACACAACATAATACAGATGTAGTTGCAATACAACATGTAAAGGATAGCAGCTGAGTTAAATAAGTTATTAGTAAGTGGGTTGGCATAAAGAAGGACAACAAAAGTATGAGCTGCAATATTCAGAATATGTGTTACAAACAGGTTTAATTAAAGAAGTTATGAGGAGATAATAAGAAAAGATCTAGAAAGGAATACATTTGTTGTTACTAAGAAAAGGAACAAGAATATAGAAAAGAGTAGAGTAGGTAGATCCAAGGAAGAAAGGTAATAGATCAGTCAAGTTTAGAGCAAGGGCATAACCAGTGTGTTCTGAGAAAAAGTTTCAGTTTGTTTTTGAAGAGTGATATTGAGGGAACAGAGAAAAGTTCAGTAGGAAGAAGGTTCCAGGATTTTCCAGCAGTATTACAGAAAAGAGAGTCTCCAGCCCTGTTGTTAGATTTACAAATATTTACCAGAAGTCTTTGTGACAAACGTAAGGTCTTAAGATTGTTGTAGGGGACAGTGAGGGTAGATAGTACAGGGGTATTAGTAGGATGGTAAAGGGTTTTGTGAGCAATGGTAAGTTGGTGGAATTTAAGCTGATTTTGTAATTCAAGCCATCCTAGTTGCTTTAGGTTGATAAAGCGGTGGGTTCTGAAATGGTTTCCTGTGGCAAATCTGGCTATGCTATTGTAGGCACTTTCCATTTTATTAAGGTTGATTTTAGAGAGGTTAGTGTATATGGGTGAGGCATAGAGGAGAGTAGAAATTAGGCGAGTATGAGCAATAGTTATTCTTGCCGCAGGAGAGAGAAAGGCTTTGATTCTGTAGAGAGAGCCCAGTTTTCTGTTAACAGATTTTAAGGTGTTATTAATATGGGTGTCAAAGTTAAAGTTGTTATCTATGGTGATACCAAGTAGTTTGTTAGTTGAGTCTGGGGATATAAGAGTGCTGTTATTGGATGTTACTGTGAGGTTTATTGGGGGGACTTACTAGTAGGAGTGAAAAGGAGGAGTTTAGTTTTTTTGGGGGGTTTAGTAGGAGACAGCATTGAGTAAACCATAGTTCAACTGTGTTAAAGACCTTTTGGGTGAGGGAGTAAAGCTCAGATATGGATGTGGCTGAGCATGTAAGTGTCGAATCATCTGCATATTGTATGCATGTAGCTTGGGGGATTGCTAGGTGAAGGTCGTTGATAAATATAGAAAATAGGAGGGGTCCTAATATGGACCCTTGGGGGACCCCTATGTTAATGGGTAGATTGGTAGATAGAATATTATGCCAAAGCACGGCCTATTGTCTGTTTTCTAGATAGGATTGGAACCATTTTATAGCAAATGCATCTAGTGACATAGATTTGAGGATATTTATAAGTATCTGGTGATTTACCATGAACGCCTTAGACAGATCTATAAACAGTGCAGAGGAAAGCCTATTAAGGTTGCGGTTTTTGCTGATACAGTGAGTGAAGGAAAGAAGGGCAGCAGTAGTGCTGTGTGAGGGTCTGAAAGGGCAGTAGTAGTGCTGTGTGAGGGTCTGAAAGGGCAGTAGTAGTGCTGTGTGAGGGCCTGAAAGGGCAGTAGTAGTGCTGCGTGAGGGTCTGAAAGGGCAGTAGTAGTGCTGTGTGAGGGTCTGAAAGGGCAGTAGTAGTGCTGTGTGAGGGTCTGAAAGGGCAGTAGTAGTGCTGTGTGAGGGTCTGAAAGGGCAGTAGTAGTGCTGTGTGAGGGTCTGAAAGGGCAGTAGTAGTGCTGTGTGAGGGCCTGAAAGGGCAGCAGTAGTGCTGTGTGAGGGTCTGAAAGGGCAGTAGTAGTGCTGTGTGAGGGTCTGAAAGGGCAGCAGTAGTGCTGTGTGAGGGTCTGAAAGGGCAGCAGTAGTGCTGTGTGAGGGTCTGAAAGGGCAGCAGTAGTGCTGTGTGTGGGTCTGAAAGGGCAGCAGTAGTGCTGTGTGAGGGTCTGAAAGGGCAGTAGTAGTGCTGTGTGAGGGTCTGAAAGGGCAGTAGTAGTGCTGTGTGAGGGCCTGAAAGGGCAGCAGTAGTGCTGTGTGAGGGTCTGAAAGGGCAGCAGTAGTGCTGTGTGAGGGTCTGAAAGGGCAGTAGTAGTGCTGTGTGAGGGTCTGAAAGGGCAGTAGTAGTGCTGCGTGAGGGCCTGAAAGAGCAGCAGTAGTGCTGTGTGAGGGTCTGAAAGGGCAGTAGTAGTGCTGTGTGAGGGTCTGAAAGGGCAGTAGTAGTGCTGTGTGAGGGTCTGAAAGGGCAGTAGTAGTGCTGTGTGAGGGTCTGAAAGGGCAGTAGTAGTGCTGTGTGAGGGTCTGAAAGGGCAGCAGTAGTGCTGTGTGAAGGTCTGAAAGGGCAGTAGTAGTGCTGTGTGAGGGTCTGAAAGGGCAGTAGTAGTGCTGTGTGAGGGTCTGAAAGGGCAGTAGTAGTGCTGTGTGAGGGCCTGAAACCATGTTGTGAGTTGGAAAGTAAGTTATATTCGATTAGGTGGTCTAGCAATTGTTTATGGATGCATTTTTCCATGATTTTAGCTAGGGGAGACAGAAGGGCAATGGGACGATAGTTGGAGAGTTCAGTGGAGTTACCTCCCTTATGAAGGGGCATAATATGGGAGACCTTACATATGCTTGGGATGTGTCCTTCACTGATGGTTCTATTGATAAGAATGGAAATGGGGTATGCAATAGAACTGGCTGCCTTTTGTAAGTATTCAGTGGGAATCTTGTCAGCTGAAGGGGTACATGGTTTGAGCTTTTGGATGAGGGCTAGAATGTATGTAGTTGGTACTGGTTGGAAGAGAAAAGGAGGGGGTGGGTTAGTGATATAGTTGGATATAGGTAAGTCCTGAGTAGATAGCTGATTAGTAAGATTTTGTATGGCCTCAGTGTACTAGGTATTAATGGTATTAGCAGTCTGTTTCGGATTCTCTTGGTCTGTGTCTTGTGGGTGTGGTGTGATGGATTGACCTGGGTGTAATAATTGATTAATACTTGCCCAGAGCTTTTGTGGTTGATTATGGTGCGTCTGTTGGAACTGTAAGTAGTAGTTTCTTTTGTCAGTCTGCACTGCTTTTTTAGTTTAGTTTCTTAGTTGCCTGAAGTTTTGTTGATCTACTGGGTTTTAGTTGATCTTGATTTGTTCCAGTATTTATTTCTGAGTTTGATTTTTTGCCTGGTTTCTTTTGAAAGCCATGGGGAAGATTTAGTTCTCATTCTTATAGAGTGAGTTGAGGCATGGTGGTCTAGAATGGATAAGAAGTTAGATTTAAAGTAATTGACAGCTTTCTCCAGTAGGAGGTATTTTAAGGGAGACCATTTGCATGTTCTTAGTTCCCTTTGGAAGAGATCGGGGTTAAAGTTTTTCTTGGTTCTAATTGTCCCAGATATGGTTGGGTTGGGTAGGTTGGTTTTATGCCTGATGACGTAGGTTAGTGAGTGGTCACTTACATCATCTGGGAGGGTACCAGATTCACGTGTCTGGAGATGATTATTTGTGAGTATCCTGTCTAAGATACTTTCTTTATTATTAGGCTTGTGTATCCTGGTAGTGGCGGTAATGGTTTGTGAAAAACCAAAAAGATTTATATGGCCTGTAGGGTTTAAACTGCTAAAATATTTCCAATCAATGTTAAAATCACCTAGGATGATGGTTTCTTGAGGTAAATTATGAGATAGGCAACAGAGGATATTTTCTATTGTTGCAATATTATTACCAGGAGGGAGATAGGTACAGATAATAATAATGAATTTGACTTTGTTAAGTTGGAGCTTGGTAATAAGAATTTCAGCATTGGAGACTTGAGCTGGTAACAAGTTGTAAGTAGTAATCTGTAGGCTGGATTAAAAAAGGATTGCTACACCACCACCCTTTTTGGTTGTACGATCAAGTCGCAAAATACTATAACCAGGTGGGATGATTTTATTGTCTTTAGTTGAAGGTTTTAACCAAGTTTCTGTTAAACAAAGAATGTCGAAGGAGTAGACATCTAGAAGAGCATGGAGTTGTGTAACTTTGTTATTAAGGTTACGTATGTTGAGGTAAGCTAATAGCAGTGAGTTAAGTGGTTTAGTAAAGGAGTGGATAGGATGGAGGTTGGGGTTATGGAGTTGAGTAGTAGTAGTAATAGGGCCTGGGTTGGGATGAATGTCACCATCTTTCAATAAGAGTCATAGAGATTGAAGTCTAAGATCTGGGAATTTAGTATATAGAGTGAGAGATTTTCTTGGCTTGGGAGAGTCATATCTAATGTGAATAATCCTATGGAATTTTGCTGGTAGAAAGCTAGGAATGGATGTTATGTTAATATGGTTATTGAGAGTAGGTAGAGTAGGAGAGACAGATAGTGTGTTGGGGTGGAGAGTTTGTGGATATATTGGGTGTTCATAGGAGGTTAGCAGGTAAGCTAAAGTTAGGGGTGGTAGAAGTATGAGTATGAGTAGCCTCTGTAAGAGGGTTGAGTAGGGTGGCAAATGCATCTGGGAGGGAAAGTTGTTAGGTTGTAGTTATTGGTTTGGAGGTATGCTAAGTGTGGAAGGAAAATAGGTGTAGGGTGTGGTAGGAGAAATTGGTAGAGGTAATTGAAAGTAAGGAAGAAAGGTGGTAATTAGCAATGGGAGGGGATATGATTAGTGTGAGAGGGAGAGGGTGTGGTTAGCTGGTATAAGAGTAGGACCCTGCGTGGGTGGGATTTGGGGGTAGGGAGGGGAGTGGAGTGAGCCCACAGGGCGAACGGAGCAGGTAGAGACAAGTGAAGGAGAGAGTGGAGAATAAACTATCAGCAATGCTGATAACTGAAGGTAAGTAGATGAGTCAGGCGTGGGAAAGATCAGAGGTATATCAGTAGTCTGTGAGATTAGAGAAAGAACAGGTAAGAGTATGCAGTTGAAGTAAGGGGTAAGGGAAAAAATAGTAGCAGGTCTACGACCTAAGGGGTATTTTGTGTGAAACAGAGGAACACTACAGAATTATTAAAGCTTGAGATAATTATAGGGAAAGAGGGTGCCACCTAGTGGGCAGATCCAATATTGCAGGTAGATATGTAGGGAGCTGGCTGGTTTAGAATGAGGGATGGAGTGAATAGCAGCTCAGAGGGGGGTGTACATGAAGTAGAGGAGGTTAGTTAGATTCAAGGTAGATAGGAGGGGGTAGTAAAGGCTGCTGGCTGTTTAGGCTCATAGCTTACTTTATAACCCCTGAAGCAAGTAGTAGACAGTAGTCAGTTTTAAAAACAGGACTTAGTCAACCACATACTTCCTTGCTTCCTTGAGAGAGGGTGCAGGGCAAAAAAAGGCAGTTTAGATGAGGCCGCAGAATTGGATAGGGTCCTTTGTCACCAGGTAGGTAGGCAGTTAGAGACTATCTCAGGAACAGCACAGAGGAACACAGGGTACTTTGGAGAGAAAAAGAAGATAAATGTAGAGGAGAAAAAAGGTTAGCACATCTTACTCAGTAATGGCAATAAACAAATAATTAGCTTTAAGGATTCGGTCCCTTTTTCAGTAATTTTTCAGCAGCTTTTAGACGTGGAGATTTTTTATTAGTAGTTTCAGACATATAATACATACAATTAAAGTCCCCCCATTATTAAATTACCTTTAAATATGCTTGTAATTTGATCTAAATGCTTTTTGGCTGTCCCCATCCCAATACCCGGAAACCAATATAGGTTTACTAGTGTCCACAACCTGTTACTAAACTTCAGAATGACTATAGCTATAAGGCCCTCATTGTCTATATATTTATGTATTATTTCAGGGTTTAATAAATCGTCTCTCCATATAATTATTACCCCCCTCTTCTTTGTTTTAAAATTGGAACATGCTAAGGTCTTGAACTCATTTGGGTTCCATGTGAAATTATCATTGCTCTTGAAATGTGTTTCTTGTAAAAAAAAGTATTTGTGATCTATTTAAATTTAGATATCTTAGCAAGTTAGATCTTTTATTTGGAATATTTAGACTATTAATGTTTCACGATAATATAGAAAGGTCCATATCAAATTATTTTGAGGAAATATTTAAAGGTGTCATTGACTTTACCTGAAATCATCTCCTCCTTAAAAAATAAAGTATTATTGATTAGTACATAATCAGTTATCTCAGTGAAGCATGTTATCACTAAGGTACTCAATAAGTATACGTCAGGCTCAGTAAAAATAATGAACAATTTAAAAACTAAAATAAATTCTGAAGTTAAAGTAGTTAGCTCATTAATCCCTACCCACCATGGAATGAAATACATTCCTAGTCCAACAGATTGAAACATCTGGTGAACTATCACTCTAACTTCCTTTTCCCATTCCTTTGAGCTCCATATATACTGTAAATAATCAAGAAGTCTAATAAACAACTATTATTGTGATTTAAAAACATTTGGTTGTAGAAGGCATTGTTTAATATGAATTAACTACTATATCATTACCATCTAAACATAGAAAACAAATGCAGTTGAATTATACTAATTATTAACTTATTCAGCTCATTGTATCAATATAACTTTCCATACTGGATATGAATTCACTTGTGTAAACACACAGACACTTTAATCCGTAATCACAAGGCTTGCAAGCAATAACATAAATTAAAAAAGAATATCAGATCTTATAATATATAAACATGTGCTTTCAAGAACCGTTCATCAGATTTAAAAGAGGCTGTATAATTACCTTATAATCTAAATATAGGCTTAATCTTATTATATTTCAGCTAATAGTTATAGTAATGCTTTAGAAAGGCATTCAAAAAAATGCATATGTTTAAATTATCTAAGTGGTGTAAAGCATAGTAGTTTCTATGAATGTGTTGATCAGGTACTTATATCATTTTAGTTGCTTGGTTTACTTTAATAATGATTTTGTTAAAATATGGTTCAAACAACTATCAGATTTAATTTTATATTCTCTTGTACAGGGTATAACTAGATAAGGGAAATCTAGCTTGTTTCCTAAAGTGTGTTGAGAACGTGCTTCTATGGGGTACAAGTATACCAACAGCCAATCAAAACCTTATCTACTCATTGTTATGACAACATTAAACTACTCTGCAATTGTAAAGATAGGAGAAAACTTTTTCCCTAGCTCATGCAAACTGCAGTCTAAATAGGCTTTTATAAAACTTCACGAGCACATATTTCCCGCTCAAACAACCGTCTAGAAAATGGAAGAGAGAGAGAAAGAAGAAAAAAAAATGGCTCAAAACACTGACACTCTCCCTCGCAAGGAGCACACTACCCCTGACCCAAAGACACCAGGGTCAACTCACATTGTGTCCATTGCACCTTTAACCCCACTCACTGCATACTATCTGACTTCATACAACACCAATTCACTCGACCGACTGTGCTTCTCCAATCTGACCCGACACAAATGTACATCAGTTCCACATAATCTGTAACTACAACCAACAAAAACTGCACCATGCAGTATCAATTCAGAAGGCAAACAGTACATCACCAGAATTACAACAGTTCCCGGTCTCTATTCCACATAGAAATTCCACCAATTATCCCCAAGTAGAGATTGCCAAATACTTCAACAAACCCTGCCCAGAAAATCACTCCACTGTCAGCCAACTTCCTGAAATAGAAACAATCATCAAGCCATTCCAAATAACAACTATTTCAGTAATGCAACCATCTAAGAAACCCAAACCCTACTTTCAGTAACAATTTTTTCCTCTAACTGCAACAATAGTCCCAGTCCTTGCAGCAAGCACACAATGACAGACCGTACAAGATTTCAAATAGGGCATAACCCTGGAGTACAGCTTTTCTTCGTCAGTGCATCTGAGGCAAGAAGCAAAAAAAAAAAAAAAATGTTTTTCACCATAATACCAACAGCGATGATTACGGCAATACTCTCCAGAAGCATACACATTGTTTAAGGCCATTGCTAAGACCCCAGCTAATTATCAATGACTGCAATGTATATATTATGCAATAGGCTGTAGGCAGTATAGCAAAGGTCAAAATAAATAGGTATGCAATAATTGTCATTTATGCCAGGGAAGGAAGTTGATGTTTTAATACTGTAATGAATATAAATTAATGTGTAGTCTGTGTGTATTTGCAGTTCATTAGATCACCTCTTCCATACATTACTCTAATGCATCGTCCAAAGGCAGGACATTCGTTTTCGCTTAATTCAAATATTCAAATAATTCTATGCTGTTCCCGATCACAGTATGTTAATTACTAATCGATCTTACATTTTAACATGGAATGAAATTTAGGTAGCATATTTATAATGTAAAAACAAAAATAGAAAAAAAAAATGTTTTATATGCACCTAGACTGACAACCACACACCAGTTTGGAACTATCAAAGCCAATCAGATAAAGCATATATATATTTACTCTACCATTACTAAATGATAAACAAGGTAAACTCCAGATTTATATTATAGACAATTTACTGCATGTAATAACTGCAACTCGAAACGAGTCTCTTTCTTAACATCCTCATTCACATCAGCAATGAGGAAATACCTTCTTGTTACTTTAATTTTAACTGACGGATCTCAATAGCGTTTCTCCATTTAAAAATGGGAACGTTTCGTAGCTACAAGAACATTTCATTAATATAGTCTAAAAAGGCTATAAGTGCTACTGTATGAGACTCAGACTGAAAATAACAATAAGCATTTTAATAAAAGGAAAATTGATTAATTAAATAATAGACATGACACTAGTAGGCTGAAAAACATAGTTATAAAACATAATAATTTAACTTTGATATTACTAGATTAAATAAATAGCTATATTAAGTAGGAGAAATTTTTAACATTTATTTATTAAAACAAAGAGAAGAAAAGAAAAGAAACTTAATAGGATGATAAGACATGTATAAATAGTTATAGGAAACATACCTTTTCTTGTATATATATATATATATGTTGTGAATAAATGCATGAGATTAAAGGTATTAATACATAGTGAGACCATTCAGATGCTTTTAATAGTTAGGTTGCAGTTGACACTTTGAAAGATTTCATAGAAGTTGGTACTTTGGATTCAGTTTTCTGTTTCTTTTTTTTTTTTACATCAGTCTAGCCATTTTTGTCAGTGGTTCTCTTCAGGGATGGGGATGCCTATTCCATATCTTCTGAAATGGTTATAATGTTATTGTTTTCAATGAAATGCACGGCTTCTTCCAGAGTGTTGAAGGTTCTCATCTCAGGTGTATTATTTTAATTTTTGCAGGAAAGGCTATTTGAGCTTTAATATTATTCTGTTTTAGAGTTTTTATTAGAGGCCATACCTTTTTTCTCTGTTCCAGCACTTTAGTGGAGTAGTCATTGTCAAATCTTATTGTGTTCTGGTTATATTTTATAGGACTTTTCCTCCAAGCTGTTTTTAACACCAGTTATTTGTCCATAAAAGATAAGAATTTACTATAATTGATCTTGGTGGTATGATGGATGTTGATGAAGTTGTTGCTGAAGTTCTATTCCCCAGAGCATGATGGGCCCTTTCTATTCCAAAGGAAAAACCTTCTTTAAGATTTAGAACCTCTGGTATCCAAGAGTTTAGGAAAGATATAGTGTCCCCTCCTTCTGTTTTCTCAGGTAAACCAAAAATCCTGATGTTTGACCTTCTCTCTCTATTTTCAAGATCATCTAGTTTGTTAGATAACCAAGTATTTTGCTTCAAGAGAAACTCTGTTTGAGTTTCCTCCTCTTTGAGCCTTTGATCAATGTCAGTCAAAGAAGTTTCAATGTTTGTTAACTTTGACTGGTGTTGCTGAAGTATTTCTTTGAAGACTTCTGTTTGCTTCTGTGAGTTCTCTTCTAGGTTCTGTAGATTAATCTTAAAATCATCTATTTTTGTTGATAATTCTTGTAATGTGGTAGTCACCAGTTGTAGTTCCTTTTTTAGTGTCAAGTCAGCATGAGAATTCTTTAGGTTGCTCATCTCTTCAGATGCTGTGTATAGACTTCTAAGTAATTTGACAGGAAATTTCTTTTAGAAATCCACCAAAATTTCTATTTAGTTGCTTTAGACTATTAACTCATATTTGTAGTAGTTTTGTTAGTAATAGATAATTTAATTTCCTGAATTTAGTACTAATCTATGGAGCTCCAAAAAATGCTTCTTTTCAGTTAGCCATTCAGGCTCCACCCCCCATTTTCTATTTTTAGATGTCTGGCAGGAGTCAGCTGTCTATATGTGAGCACAGCTTGGCATTGCTGCTCTCCACACCATGCAAACATGCAGTAAAAAAATAAATAAAAACAGGGACACATGACACATCATTGAATTGACATATTACACATTTGCCACACTTCACAAATTACTACAGTAGTGGGTACCATTGCAGGAAGCATCAGACTCATTTGCAGCCATGGTTAGCCACTAGAACTCTCCCTACACTGATCCAGTGTCCATGTTCCTCAGCTCTCCCTCAGCAGAGTGCCATCATTAAAATGCATGGCACGCTGCTGAGGGGGAACCATGGCCGTGTACATGGATCCATTCTGTGTAGGTTCTACACTGTGCCTACACAGATTTTATTAAATCCTGAAGTAAATCTATCCAATTACCTTACCACTACTGAAATACAAGCCAGTGCAAAGCTTCATCAGTAGTGGTGAAAACTAACTGCAGATTGCAGAGAGCTTTTTAGTCTATTAATCTCAAAATGGACCACAATATGTTTGACTTTATTAGATGGAGGTGTTTTGGATAGGGTTGGGAAGCAGGTGATGCCATTCTGTAAAAGACAAGATCTTCTCTAAAATCTCATGGTATTAAGAGGAATAGTCACCATGTAAAATGGTTACATAAAAATATATTGCAATTATAATTTAAATACTGGCATTGTTTTATAATAACAGTATATGCTTCCCATTCTAAAACTTGGCATCAAAATGTTAGTGTTCAGAAGCATGAAACAAAACATTTTGATTTTGCGTTTCTTTAGGGGAGGTGTCTTGGGTTTTAGGTTATTGGACATTTTTCACTTAGAACTCATTATTTTAATTTTAAAAAGTTTCCATCTGTTAAGCTATTATATCATAGTGACTGTAGGCAAGTCGTATTTTCTTAATGGTGGAGTCGGCATTATTTTGTTCTCTTGGGCCACAAAGTCTCAAAATAAATAAATAAATAGAAAGACAAACATATAAATAAATAAATAATACTGCCTTGAGATTGTATTCCTTAACTAGTAATCATACAAAGAAACTCTGCTCTGCAGTGTGACATCTGACATTTTTGAAGATGCATTTGGCTGAATGAACTACTCCTTAAAGTCTGATACTGTTGTTAAACTCAGCAGTAGGTTAGATGAAAAAAAACTTTTTTAAAAGTGTAGAGTTTAATAAAAAAGGTTCACCTTTATAAAATTGCTATCTGACTACCACAATAACAGTATTTCTTTGTTCTTGTTTTGCTAATTGTATAGCAAAGGTACTGGTGAAATTATATTGAAATGATGTAGCAAAAAATGTTTCCCCCGTCTTACGAATCAGTTTAATGTTTTAATACAGCACGAAAGCATCTTGAGCTTCGCAAAATTAATGAATTTAAAAATGTGAATTAGTGACAAAAAATGCCAACTTACCAGGCTCAAGGATGCACAAACAATTAGTCTGCCATTTGATTTTAGTGCTCATCAAAATGGAAATGGCAGAAGCTAAGAGGTAATGATTCTTATTGCCTGTTAAACAAACAAATTTATGGGTGTGAAAGCTATAAACAAATACTGGAGTTCATAGGCTTGCGGTACAGGGAAATATTGAGGTGCCTTGCCCACATTCCCTGTTTCCAGAGGCACTATCTGTTTAAATGACTTGCTCAAAGGCAAACAGTAAGCACCTGAGGGGTAAGGAATTCAACTCTATACCTAAGAAACTACAGCTCACAGGCTTAACTCTCTGTCTAACTGCCAGGGTGTCTTACTTCAAAAGAAAAAAATATCAAATGCTTCTATGTCAGACACTTATACTACAGCAAAACATTTTCAAATACTGCCACTGAAGTAGAACTGATAGAAACTGGATAAAAATCAATATTCTAGGAATACTTCAAATACAGAATCTCTTCCGAAGTTGTAAAGTGCAGTTGTATAAGTAAATGTACCTTAACAGTAGCTGTTTGAATGACTACTGCTACAGTAGCCTAAGCCATATGGGTTATATCCTGCAAGGATATAACAGCTGGCAAAATTTCAGTGCTTCAGAGACAGTTTCACACATCCAAACCATTAGTCAGCTCAAGCTGAACTGACTAAAAAGAGAGGTGTGAATGCCAATCCCTTTATAGCTTTCATGCTAACAAAGAGAGGGACACTGAGCCTTAAAAGGACAATGCTAGGTGCACAAAAAAATAAAAACAACACACCAAGAAACAAGGTGAATAGAGGGAGGGAGCAGTTACTGCAGTAGTGATCATTCGAACATGTACTGTTATGGTAAGTTTACTTACACAACTGTATTATGTTCTTTATATTGATCACTGCTGCAGTAGCCTATGGGATATGGGTAGATTAACATAGCTTAAACATTTCATGAGGTGGAAGGAGAAGATTCCAGGTGCCCTTGAAGAATGGTCGTAGCTAAACCTGATTTAAAAGTAGAGAAAGACATACATTCTCCAAAGCTGACAGAAGTGGAGGAATAGGTGAAGCTTCTGAAAATTCCTTCTGTACCAGCTCATTGTAGTTTGTGACAGACTGAGAAACCTCAGTGTTCTCCTGCTGAAAACATGGGACTTTCTGGAAACAGTCTCGGAGACAGAAAATCATCCCACTCCACCTCAAAAAATCCAAATCCATCAGGACCACGAGAGCTAAAGACTTAAACCTCGACACAAGTATGAATAGGACATGCTGGAGGGATAGATTCATAACCCAGAGGCTTCCCATGCTTTGGAACAGGATCCCAGTTCATATTAGGCAGAGCCCCTCACTGACTCTCTTCAAGAGAAATCTTGATGAGTGGATGGGAGATCGTAAGTTTACCCCAGGGGTCACATCTGTGTCACTGCTAGACAGGGGCACAGTAAACTAATTCTATTATATAAGGGGACCTTCATTGTGTCAATACTAGAAAAAGGCACAGTATTCTAGATTTATTCTGCACATTTTTTGTACCATTTCATGGGGTGGCAAAAGCCACATCACTATGGCTAGGCTTACAAATGCCCCAGGGCAGATAGCCTAGTACTATACTATGAAACTATGAAACTATGGAAGAATCAAAAATCAAGCTCTCCTCTGAGTCTGAATCAGAAATCTGAGGACAAAAATATGTATATATCCCTGCATTTTCCTATCCAGATTCATAAGCCAGAATATCTGCAGGAAAAATAGATATCCCTCTTTCTTTTAACAGAAACTATTTTATAAGTAAGATCCAATAGCCTGAATCAAACCATGAGCCAGAATAAAAGGAAGTTTATTTTTCCCCAGAAAGGAACTTCTCTGCCCAGCAAAGGAACAGCACAAGCAAACCGTTGATCTTCAAAAACCTGAGAGGAGTGTACTCTTCAGCAGCAGGAAAGCTCTGAAGGGCTTGGCACTAAGCTTGTGTTTTTAGTCAGCTCAGCTCGAGCTTACATTGACTAATGGTTTGTTTGCATGGAAGGTGCACTGAAGCTCTGGAAGCTGGCCAGCTGTTATATACCTGCAGGATATAACCCATATAGTTTAGGCAACTGCAGCAGTGATCAATATGAAGAACATCTGTAGTTTATCACATTCTCTTTTAGATTATCTTGGGTGGGGTGGGAGGAGTAAAGAAATAAAAAAGATGCAGGCTTACTGTTTTCTCAAAGGCTGAATGTGATTTCCAACATATATAATACAAGGTGCATCAGATAGATATTTTTTTCTTCTTTTAGTCTTCCTAACCCTGTTTTATTAGCTTCATAAATTGCGATAATTAACAAAGGCTTGAATTTTGTTTTATATAATGCTATTAATTTGTTTAGCAAAATAATAAACTTTTCCCAGAAAGACAAATTTGTTAAATGTTGTTTTTAGAGAACTCTGAACCTTAATTTTCTCATACAGATGCTTCTCCCTTTAGATTTTGTTTTCAATTTACTTGGCATGCCATTTAGACTCAGTCTTCACAATAGATATACTCGGTATAAATGTTTCTGAGTTACATGAATTGGCAACTGTCAGCTCCCCATATAGAAAACTATTTTGAAAATATACATTTTTGGAAGATAGTTGCTGCCACCCACACTTGTTAATTAACACAATATCACAAATCTCTGTTCCATGAGCTAAAAAGAATCTGCTCATATCAAGCATATAGTCAAAAAAAATATGGTCACCTATCTGGCTTGATGATAGGTGATATATGTAAGCAATAACCAATGATGTGGTGTGGTGTATTGAAGATTTACCCACAGTTGGTGTGGTTTAATCACGAGGGTGAAGCCCGAGTGATTAAATAAAGCCAACCATGGGTAAATTTCAATATACCACAACCACAGAGTTGGTTATTGCTATTATACAATGACATTATTTAAGAAAAAAATACTTTTCTTAAATAATGCCTTTGTATAATGGCACATTACTGTTCTTCCACTGGTTGTGGTAGACTGCTTCCTTGTTTTGATGTACTAAACATCCGTATGGGACTTGCGTTCCACACATTCCCAGTACATCAATGCTTTGAAATGGAAGCAACGGAGAAAAGAAAGTCTCCATTGCTCCATTTTTTTTCTTTTTCTTCATTTTTATCTGTTAAAAAAAAATGTTTATAGCACTTTACATCAACGGAAAAAAGTCCGGGCGACCGGACCTTCTTTCTTTGGTATATTGTGGGATTTACAATGGGCACGCTGGCCAATCTGCGTGTATGTTTTGGAATATTAATGGGGGGGGGTCATTGTATAATTGAGAATTAATTCTCATTCATACATTTTTCTTTAATATTTGTTAGAGCTTCTGAGACAAACAACTTTATGGATATGGAAGGTATGGCAAATACTAGAGTGTCTTACTTTAACAGAAAAGAGTATGTTAATGATTATCTTGTATCTGTAGATCTCGGTTTAGGAAAAGTGAACACATTGTTCATTATTTTGCAAAAAGGGGTGTAATTACAATACCCAAAGTCAACAGGGAAAGCAGACAAATAGAGAAATGTAAGCTGTTTTTTTCTTTTTCTTCTGTGAATTCAAACTGGTTATTTCAGGTCTACAGACACATTGCCTGTTTCAGTGACTACTTAATATATATATATATATATATATATATATATATATATATATATATATATATATATATATATATATATCTTCTTTCGGCTTTTCCCGGTTAGGGGTCGCCACAGCGGATCATCTGTCTGCTCATGTTTTATACAGGCAGCTTTTTATATCCCTGAACATCTGAGGTACAGATAACATAAAAAATGTTTTGAGATTACTGCTAGTTTTACTTTTTTATACTGAAGTTTTTATATAAGCAGTCAAATTCTAAAATGTAATTGATTTTCTTACTTGAAAAATAAATGGAAAGAAAGATAGAAATAAAGACAAAATGAATCATAAATGTGTGGACTTTGTACCACAAAATCAGAATTATCACTTCAGTTTTGAAGCATAATAAAGATTTTTACAGTCATTTGATTATAATTAATGGAGCTGTATCAACTAATTTTATCTTTTTTGAATTTAGAAACGTTATTTTGTATTGATTATCTCCTACTGATTTAGAGCATAGATGGAAGTGTGTTAGAGCAGGAGACATTTGAAAATGTAAAATTATACTATACTATATTCTGGTTAATGAAATTGCATTTTTGTTACTAGTTGAAGTCCACAAAACCTATATTTAATGAGATAAACATGGGTTCTAGTTAAATATTAATACAGAGGTTGATTGTGCCTCTGTAGTAGGAGGAATCTGACTACATATTGCAGACAGCTTTGAGGCCTTTATCATTTTCAATATTCAGTCTCATTGAATTTCATTAGTAATTATATATTCAATTTTTCATTTTTGTCATCTATTTTGGAATCAGAAAAACTGTAGCTCAGATCTGAAAAAGGCTTACCTCCTTTTAATGATTGTTTCTGCTGTGCTGTGTCTTTTTTTAACACATGTGCTTTAATTTATCCTGTGAGTGTTTATTATTATTGGGTCACTTACTTAGTCTTTCTGCTGTATAACTTGTTTGGTGAAGGGATATGGACCTTAAATCTATACCATTGACACATATTTATATCTGAGAGGTAACTGGCTTTAGGGACATTGGAGCATACAGGAAATGCACACTACAATCTCAGGTCATGGCCACGCCACCTGCCACACACTAAAATGTTTTACTCTCTACAGAAACAGCAACAGACCAATACTCACTGCCTCCTCAAGATTTTTCCTATTAGGCTTAGCACACACGCGCGTGCACATGCACACACACACACACACACACACACACACACACACACACACACACACACACACACACATAAGAATGTTTACCCAGACAGTTTATGAATGCCTCTCCACTTTCATTATTGTACCTTATTTTATTCATTATTTATTTATTTATTGACATTTGGTAACTGGGAAAGTTCACTGGGTCAGAAACCCATTTTCAGCATAGGCCCGGAGATAAAAGCTCTAAGAATGGTTACAAGACATGGTGTCATATCACATGAGCATGTATATACATAGTATATAAGGAACATCAGTTACAATTATACACCATACATATATATATATATATATATATATATATATATATATATATATATATATATATATATATATATTTATTTTATTATTTTTTTAATGTAGAAGGATAAATTCTAGAGCGATGGTAAAAGAAATCTAGGGGCAGTAACATAGATGTGTAAACTAAAGGACATTATTTGATAGTGACTAGTGAGAGAGACAGTGACCTGTGTATGGTGGTTTAGGTGGGGAGGTGCAGAAACATGTTTGATTAATAAGGAAATGGGATTTTAGTCCAGTTTTGAAGGCCTTTAAGGAGTCTGTTTGAGTAATGAAAGAGGGCAGTGCATTCCAAGCTTTGGCAATAATGAAGGAATAGAGGCATTGTCCTGCACATTTATTGGGTTTGGTTATGCTTATGAGCTGTTTGCTTGAGGATCTAAGAATGCATGTAGGAGTATATGCATGTAAGGGGGTCTGAAGAGAGGGGCAAAATTAGGGTTATATAGTAGTTTGTGGGTAAGTGTTAGTTGGATATATTGTAGATAGTGGGAAAAGTCGAGGCAGTTTATACTTTTTAAGGCAAGGCAATGATAAAAGGCAAGGCATGTTTCATTTTATGTTTATGTTATATTGTTTCTGCTTTTCAGAAGAGAATTATGACTGGGTTTGTTATCACAACCAACTTATCATGTATTAAAGAAACGGATGCCAAGAAATTCAGCTTGAAGCATCCTTTCAAGAGCACATAATAATGTTATGATTGATGAGACCTGATCATAATTATGATTATTTGTAATGCATGGTGCTTTATCTGCACCATATATTATGATTTACAGAGAAAGGTATTGGAGCACGAAGTGTTTTACTGACTTTCAAAGCCTTGGAAAGCTGTTAAAGAACAACAATGCTAGATAATGGCAGGGAGAAACAAAGTGTCCCTTTAAGGAACCGATGACTTTAAAAGCTGTTTAGGCATTTCCCTCTGCCTCTTTGTTGTTTATGTGTAACATAGTAAAGTATCTAATAGCTTTCAAAGCTGTTTTGTTTTTTGTCTCTGTTTTTTGCTGGTTAGCACTGTCAGCTCTTAAATCATTCAATCCAGTGCAGCTCTTTTGAGTGTGTACCTTTATCTCACAGTGGGTGTGGCTTAACTTATTCCTCCAGTACAGCTCTTTTGAGTATGTACCTTTAACTTGCAGTGGGTGTGGCTTGAAACTTTAAAAAAAACTGTAGTTATCACCTTACAGTTCTAATAATACTCATTGACAGAAGTCAAATATCAATACAAGTGTGTTTGCCATCATGTATGCTTCAAGATAAAATATTCTGATACCTTGTATACAGCTTAGTTTTGGAATTATTGATGCAAATATGAACAAGCAATATTTGGCGCCTAGAGGTGCAGTAGGAGGTAACTGCAGAAACGCCTGGAGGCGCACCCAGCTGTAATCAGTTAACCTTTAACATGAGACCTGAGCTTAATGGTGCTTAGGGATACTTAACAAAAGCACAGTTCTGATATCAAAAAAGTACTTAATAAGACAGTCCTTCATATACCAGATTTAACTTAGAAAGGTTTTCTGATAACTAAGCTTAGAATATTCTCGAAATTTCTAAAAGTTTCTTTCATTTTCTGGCCAAACTAATTTCTCTGAAAACTAAGTATATAAACTTGAACATTTCTAACACTAGTTTTAAAAACTATTTTATCAAACTTGGTAATATCAGTCAGGTTAATGCTTACAGACATCATGGGGTCCTGAATGGCTTGATGATTTACTTCTGAACTGTTATCAAAATTCTTCCCGTAACATCCATTTGATTACCTTTACATACCTATCTGGTATTTTTTACCATTGAATAAAAATAAGTACTGTTGATAATGCCCAAATAAACCTGAATTCATAAAAATAAAATCCCTTTGAAAATAATTCAATAATTATCTGGCATGCCTTAAAAAGACCAGTTAATGCATCATTTTGGATTTGTTTTGTTTGTCATGTTAGTATTAGAGGAGTGGGTCATCTAAATTTGTATTGGTAGAGTATGATTCAATAGTTATGGCGATGTCTCATCAGAATTGTACAAATCAAACACTATAAATTCCCAAGAGGCATTGTTGTGTGTTATCATATCACAGAAGTAGAATAGAATATTATTCCAATAATCTTTTTTGACAATGGGAATAAGCCCCTAAGGACTATCACAATGTCAAAAAAACATTAAACTAATTTAATTTACGAGAAAGCTAGACATCTATATGCAGATCAGAAAATATAAGATGGCTTAGTTTAGCAAATGTTTTTAGATGGCCTCTGGCTATGATCCATGAATCTGTGTTTCCTGTCATCAGCAATATTCTTTCTTGAACAGGCTTAATTTATTTGCTGTCAGTTTTTCTGTTCATTTTTATTTCAGGTCATTTAGAGGAGAAGCAAACATGTTAATTAACTAAATAAATATATTATACCTGAAACATTATCAATTCATTTTTTATTATTTACTGACACATCAGCCTACAAGACTACATTATAGCCAAACATACTATTGTTTTTTGTAATGACTTAATTTTATAATAACTCATCCAACTATTATATTTATGCATACATTCCTTTTTAACAATCATAAAATTATCATTTCTTTCCAATGTACAAGTATACTACATGTTGATTGGATAGTGAAGGCTTCAGTAAAAAGCAATACCTATCCACTTGCTTACTAAAATTCTAGACTTTTCCAGTTATTGGAAACAGACTTTGGCAGTCTTCTGTTATCAACATGTATAAAATGCGTCTGCTTAAAGCTTAGAGACTTTCATTTCCATTAGAATGATTGCACGACCATTAATGGTTTAAAATCCTTACAGTCGCTACCTTTGTGTCATAGTAAAAATTGCAACAATAATTCATCATCTAAATCTATTATATCTCAATGACACAAATTGTGTTTCCTGAACAATACCCACTTAAAACTACTTATCCAGCTAGTTTAAGCAGAGGCCGTGAATTTAGATTATGTTGACTTTATTATACACATATATAGATTAGATAGATATAGCTCTCCCTTTCTGTCTTTATGTATTTATTTATATATGTGTATGTATATATATATATATATATATATATATATATATATATATATATATATATATATATATATATATATATATATATAAAATGTAGTAGTAGTTTCCTTTTGTTGAAAAAAGTCATGGCATCTGCATTGTTGAATAGGTATCTAAGCAGATGTGTTATAGTGCTATCAAGTAATTGATTACAACACATATTTCTAGTTAATATCCTTGTGCATTATTTTAAATCATTCTCTCGTAACATCTCATTTATTATCTCATATCATATATGCAAATGAGGGGTTACATAAGAATATACGTGTGGGCCTTTACCTTTACTAGAGTCCATAAGTCTTTATGGAATTGCTGCCCTAATTCCGGAGACAAGTTTAAATTTGAAGACTGCCCCTATAAAGATAGGCATGTCCAAATGCCATACCATAGAGTTTTGGCATATAGAGTAACTCCCCCATGTCAAACAGGGTTGCAAACATTCATTATTTGACTCCAACACACCAGTAAAGCTAAAACCATTGTAGTATTATGTTGCAAGAATGTACACAGCTAGAGTGCTTGCTGTTGGTGAACAGTTTCATGGTAAATATAATTAATGTATGAAAAAGTAGACAATTTGTTTTTGTAATATTTCTTCCACTCTACAGTGGTACAGTGAAAAAGTTCTTGTGCACATTTTTGTGTTAGTATACATTCTTCACTATTTCTGTTGTCTCCAAGATTATTCCAGTCTTATTTATGAGCAAAAGCCTTTGCCAATTTCATCTATTAAGAAATACATGATAAGTAGAGCCTCTGATCGGAAAGTGCCCAGTCTACTAATGGAGAAGAACAGAGGACAAGTATTAGCGCTGATAAAAGTAACAATGTAGTTTCAGTAAGTCCAAGAGGATGTCCTTCAACTGAGATGCTAGGAGATAAAAGGATCATTTGATGTTTTAAACAATTTTATACTAGTGGAACTTAGAATACAAGAACTATGAATAAAGGCAAATGTGAAGTGGTTAAAGATGAAAAAAATACAAGAGTACACATTAATATTCTGAGAATTTGCAAACTAAAATGGACCTTCTATTATGAATAAGAACATTGCAAAGGAACAGAGTAGTGGTTATAATCAATAAAATGTTGTCAAAATTAATGCTCACTTGCAAATGCAAAATGACAGAATGACCTCAATCAGTCTCTAAGGTAAGCATTACAACATTACAAATTTATGCAATAGCTACTGATGCTAAACAAATGGAAGTTGGCAAGTTATATAGTCATATGAGGATCTGAAGCACCTTATTGATGTAACACCAAAAAGAGAATACATTAATCATAGTAATAGGAAAGCTAAAGTTGGCAGTCAGACAACAACTGGAGTAAAATGTAAGTTTAAATTTGGTACACCAAATGAAGTTGAACATAGAGTAGGACAATTAGGCCTCAATAATTCAATTGTTATAGTAAATTCTCTGGTTCACTCTCTTTCAACATCCTAAGAGATGGGTTTACACATGGACAACACCAGATGGTCAGTATCAAAATAAGACTGACTATATACTTTGCAATCAGAAATGGAGGATCAATATGGAGAGAATAAAAGCAAGGCCTGGATTTGACTGTAGTTTGAACTGCCAACTTCTCATCCCAAAGGTTAAAATAGAATTAAAGAAAAAGTAAAATACACCAGATGAACTGCATACAAGTTCAACAGTATTCCATATGTATACATAGTGGTGGTGAAGAAAAAAATGTAGGGGATTAATTCTGGTGAATAGAGTGGCTGAAGAACTATGGATAGGTGTTTGTGGTAATGTCTAGGAGGTGGCAATAAACATCATTCTCAGTAGAAATAAGACTGAGAAGGCAAACTTGCTGTCTGTGAAGGCTTTAAACGTGACCAGGGAAAGGAGGAGAACAAAGGTCAGTTGACAGTGAGAAATATGTCCATCAGTTAAATGAAGATATTAAAACAAATATCTTAGTATCAATAAATATACATCCTTTATACAATACTGGAAAGTTTTTAATTGGAAATGCCTGCACAGAGCATTCTTAACCCCAGATAGAATCAGTAAAATTAGTTCTTCCATAAAAGGAACATGTTGGAGATGTGAGCAAGTACACAATACAGATTGGAACCACATTTTCTGTGATTGTGTTAAAATTAAGCCATTTTGGAATGGTATTAATAACTTTCTACAAGCTTTATTTAATGAATCATTTTATTTAACTAAAGCTCTTGTATCATTAAATATGTATGAAGGTCCTCATTTGAATAGGTCAAACATGTCTCTAGTATGGACTATACCTGCAATTTCAAGGAAGTGTATAACAAGAAGATGGAATACAAACACAATACCAACTTTGGAAGACATCTACAGCCTACTGAAGACCACAGCATTATTGGAAATTAAAATTAAAGAACTGAGAATTTATCCAAAGCCATTTATCAACAATCCTTGGGGAAAAGTCTTATTGTTGATTGACACTATACAATAATTGATCAGACTCAATGATAATGGATTGGACATACTTATAAAGTAACTGTATACATTAAGATCTGTTATAGTGTCAGGCTAATGTAAATAGTGTACATAGTTATTTAAGATGCTTTGCATAAATACTATGGAATTCATTCAAATGTATTTGAAAAATAAAAAAAATTGAGAAAAAAAAAAGAAATATGTTAATAACTGCAGAGTTCCAGAGCACAAGAAAAAGAAGAGAAAAGGGTGCACATTTAAATGAGCACTGCAAAGAACTAGAAGATAATAGAATGAGAAAGACAACACTCTGTTTGAGAAGACTGGCAATATTAAAGGAAATGTCCATGTAAAAATAACATAATAAAAGATATAGATGGATAGACCTAGCACTATATCCATGCAGAAAATATTACTTTATAACCTTTAAAAAAGACCCAAACATCATTGATATATTTGATGGTATGCTCCCAGATACAGAACCAGACATCATAATGAATAAAGTCAAATGAGCCATAGAAACAATTGGTATTAACAAGATTGTATGGAGTTTAGGCATTCCAGCTGAATGCTTTAGGATCCTGCAGAAATGATGCCATTACACTGTTGTTTGTAACTACACTTGATTGGAAAAGGTTCATTTATATTCTAATCCTACAAAAGGGCAATGAGAAAGAGTGTTCTGATTATGGAATAATTGTACTTTTACCCATACTTTCAAAATCCTGGGTATGATCCTGAAAGCTAGACCCCATCAGTAAATAAACCAAGAACTGCAATATGTGCCACCCAGTTTTGAAGAGGTAGAAACACTAGAGATCAAATTGCCAATGTCCACAGAATAAAAGAAGGGGGTGCAAGAAAATTAATTATGTTTGCTTTAATGACTGTTCTAAACAATTTTATGATGTGCTTAATAAAACACTGAGGTGTGTTCTTAAAAATGGTGCTACAGGGTCACATTATTTTGCATTTCTAGACATCTGTATGCAGACCGGGACCAAGAACAACAGTGAAGAGGAAGGCTGTACATCACCATAGTTACTTAATTTGTCTGCCAAATATATCATGTAAAATGCTAAGTTGTATGGATCAGAGGCTGGAATCAAAATCGCTATGAGAAATATTACTAACCTAATATATGTAGGGCTGAAATCAAGGAAAAGTTGAAGAGCCTATTGATGAAGGTGAAAGCAGATAGCACTAATACTGATTTGCTGCTCAACATTAAAAAAATAAAGAAATAAACCAAGATTGTATCATCCATCCCAACCACCAGATCAGGAAACAAGGGAGCACAAGGCAGGCATTTTCTTGAGCTCAAAATTCTCTGTATATGGTGACTACATTTATCACATTAAAAGATGCTTACTTCTTGGGAAGAAAGTTATGGGAAATTTGGATTAAGTTATTAAAGAAGACATAAAATTATCAACAGAGTTCTGTACAGTCAATGCTATACCTTTTCCAGTGTGGTTGCATGCTAGAAAATCAGTACTTTTGAAATGCAGTACATAACAAAACATTTGAGAATTACATAAACTATATTATTACATCAGAACTGCAGCGGATGCCAGACATCTGCGGAAGGGCAGTAAACAGGCATTATACTATGCATTTTTTTAAGAAAAGTGTTCTTTTCTTAAATAATGTCCTATAAGAATTCAGCCAATACCTGTTCTGATAACAAACTTAAAACACAGTCACTTTGACCAGATAATGCATAGCTGGATAAGGCATGGATGCTATCAAAGACGGAAGGCAAAACAAGAAGAGGGCAGCAACAGTTAAACTGGTCGTATAGTCACTAAATTAATGAACATGATTTTGCAAGAATTTAAAGAAGTAGTAGTGAATAGATAGGCCTGGTGTGAAAATGTCCTTGAGATCATTCAGACCCTGGAAAATCTAAATGAATGAATCACAGCAAATAATGCATTCTTGTAGGTAACTAATGCAAAAAATCTGAATGCATCATTTCTAATCCCTAAAGGAGTGACATTTCTTAAATGATATTGGCTATAATTAATATATACAATCTTTCATTTCTGAGTTATGTAGAAATGGTAATCATTTTGCTAGTTTAGGTAGAAGAAGTTATATAGTGCAAATTAAATATGATACCAATGGGTAAAATAATGCAATTAAATATAACAACAATCTTTTCATTACAGTGACTTCAAGATAAATATGGTCTCATAGTCTCCGATTAGTTTGGGAATTTTGTTTGGGATGTACTGTTTTTATGTTGCAAAAACTAATTGGAGACTATGAGAGAGTATTAGGGACCACTTATGTTGTGCCAGGAGAGGTAATACATGTAGTCCAATAGCTAAACATATGGTGCAACAAGGGGATGGACATTCTTTTAAATTTTTGATAATAGAGAGTGTGAAGGTGAGTGAGCTTTTGGGGGATATAGTCAGTAACACAGAAAGGACTGAGTTACATTGGATTCTAAAGCTGAGGGCTAACAGAGGGTCTGGTCTGAATGACCATATCTCCCTGAAGCCAGCACTGAAAGCACAGAAGCTAAGGCATTGAATATATTAGAACTTAAAATGAATTTGTGATGTATGTTCCCTTTAAGAAGGTTTTAGGTTGTTTTAGTTATTGCTGTGACCATGAATTACATGATTGGTTAGCTCATATTGTATATATTTTTGATTTTATTTTTTATTATGGTCTGATGAAGCTAGTGATACTAGTGAAAGCGCTTACCAATTTTTATGAATTAGACATTTCAACTTTATACAAGTGGTCTTTGTTTTTACCTGTGGATATATGGCTGTATTTCAGTACAGGTTTTCTTGTTTTCTGTGATTTATTATTTATTCCTGTAACATTAATCTCTTGGGGTACTCGTTTATTTGCTGTTCTGATATTGTGTTTCCCCCATTGGAGCCTGGCTGAAGGAGGGTCCATGGATCGTGAGTTGGATTCCCAGTTACCCTATCCTCCAACTGGTAGGAAAAGTGAAAGTTTGCTGAAGTTCATTTGTATTGACAGTAATCCACTCTTGTTACATGCTATCAGTAAATTGAATCCAGCAACAGATGCAGCTGGAGGTAAGTCACTACTTATGCATGATAACGTTAGAACTTTAGAACATGACTTACATCACTTAAAAAAGCTTCAGCTGCAGCAGCTACAATTTGAAGCACATCTTGCATTTAAAGTAATACCTCATGGGCTATGCTAACTTAAAATGCCCACATATGGGGCTCAACATCAAGATTTGCTAGCAAGATGGCAATGTATAAATTTAGATGCTAGCTTCAGCTACCTTAGACTGTGATTTAGTATTTTCATCTGTTTGAATTAGAACTTGCTGCTAGTATTCAGAGACAACAGGATGAACTGTATGGTTTAGCAGTAAAAGATGCAGTGGATTTGGCACTGACCAAAGTGATTGACAATGTTTATTTATACATATTAACAACAACACCCTTAGAGTTGACCAAGTAGTCAGAAATTTAGGACACACATAGATAGTAGTTTAGCCTTTGATCATCATGTGTCTACAGAGGTGAGGAAATCATTCTATGTTGTGCAACTTATAAACAAAGGTATCTTTGTTAAGTAATTGTTTCACTGTATTCGGCATTCATCAGATCTATCATTGAATACAATGCCCGCTTTGGTATGTACCTAACCAGGCCTATCCAACATCTGGAATCTCCACAGAGGTTCCTCACTAAAAGAATACAGGGCATAAGAAAAATGTCCTATGCAGACTGCCTCAAGGCCCTATCCCTGTATTATTTCTCCTACAATTTTTTAAGGGGAGATCTATGCCTGGCATACATGGCATTGTCAGACCCCACTCTGATGGACCTCCTGCATCTCCATTAAACAAATAGCACTGGAATAAACCATTTTAAAGACTTAAACCTTGTCTGTGATATAAATTGGACCTGCTGCAGAGATAGGTATGTATCCCAGAGACAACCCTGTCTATAGAACATGCTCCTCATCCATGTGAAGCAGAGTTCCTCCCTAACCCAATTCAACTGCAACTTGAACAATTGGATGGGAAACTGGAAATTCATCCCTGATTTGGCACTTATGTGTCTAATGGACACAAGCAATTTGTAAATGTCTCATCTCCCACGGCCCATGCTTACACTTATCAAGGGTATCCAAACTCATCATAGATTTGGGATGCATAGCTAGGCTTAAAAAGGCCCTTGTGGTTGTTAGCTTAGTAAACACCTATGAACCTATGAATGTAGACATACACTTGTGACTGACCCTGGGAATAGATTCTGGTTAGGGAACATTGGGGGGCTGATCCCTAAGATCAACAGGACTAACCCCAACAATGGATGTGATATTATGTGATAAAATTAGCAATATCATAGAGTTGCTTACAAAATAATTGAAAGTTGCTATGTATATAAAAGCAGCCTGCCTTTAAAGCACTCAGAGGACATTCAGAATCTCACTACCAAATAAGCTCTAATTGAGGTGACAACCTCCCTGAAGACACCTTAAATGTGCAAGCCCCAGGCTGCAGTCTGGAATCCAAGGCAAAATCAGTGACAACAGGAAAGTAATCTGTAGGGCTCCGAGAAGGATCAGAAGGGCTAGCTTTTGTTCTATCTCCATAGCAATACTTGCTGAAATTCCTAGACCAGCATAAGCAGATCGATACAGAGAGAATGCACAAAACCTGGCAGTCCTTACCTCATAAAAGGCATCCACTGAGAAAGATTATCCTCTGGGTGCTGAACTATTATGTAAGGAGAGATTCTGCAGAAACTGTTTCTGTTAAACAAAAAAAGGTCAGACATTTTCATGATTATTTGAAAGAGGAGACAGAAAGGTGCAGATCATTGACCGTCATTTGTTCCTTACTTCACAAAAATAATATTCCTTCTGTCTTCAAGTACCCAGCCAGTATAAAAATTAAATAAGAAGGTTTACTGCACCCATTTGACTTGGGGGCTGCTCTTTCATTTTTTTTTAAAGTTATGCTTAATGAAAGCATTTGCAATCTGTCACTTATCAGATGTGATACATATGTATCAAGCTTACCACTAGAAATGATGACACTTCTGTTGGGATGCACCACACCATGATAGCCACATGCCTAGGAAAGCTTGCCATTATGTCTTCCATTCCAAACATGATGTCGAAACATAGTTCAAGCATAACTGACATGCTCATTAAGCAAAGAATCCTGAGAATAACCATGAAAAAAGATGAGCATACATATCTTTACCTTATGCCTTGACAAAGGAAAACTTCCAGGCAATGGAAACTCATCTGGCGTCTGCAGTCCAAAATGGACAGGCAGTCCTGGCCTCTGAAGATGAAACACAGAGGTTCTGATGCACCCCATATACTGTTAATGGGTTAAACTTTTACAGGCTCTTGATCATATGTTTATATTCTGCATTTACATTGAATATATACAGGCTCAGCTACAAAGTGAAATGGAATGCACTGAGACATTTTTTGATATCTGTTTTCCAAAAGTGTGCTCTGTCATGAGAAGCTAATTAACAAGCACAGGGATTTCTTATTTTTACATGTGGGGAGAGAACTAGTAGGTTGTATTGTAGGTGGTAAAGTTAAAAAGGACTAGTGGATGGGCTGTAGTTTGGATGGTATAACTAGAAGAGGACCAATGGTATACATGCACAAGAGACTAGTCTAGAGAGTAGCTGAGAAGGCCCTGATAATTAGGATGGATTGGTGTGAGCTAAATGAAGTACGAGTTAGGGAGATAGTGGTTGCCAACATTTATGTCTCTAATCATTATCAACTAACAATGTTTACAAAACTTCTTCATGGGCTTCATAGGCCTGTCAAACTTTAATTCTGACACTAACATTTTGAGTGGGAGGGAACTTTAATACTGTGCTGTATTCATCAACAGATAGTTCAGAACATAGTTCCAAACATTTCATCATCAGTCCATCAATTCTAATGTTAAATAAAAACATTTCTTACTATATATATATTTGTAAGTAAAACCGTTTCTTAAAAGAAGAGAAGACCAACTATAAAAATAAGAACAAAAAAGACACTATCATAGACAGACATTAGGTATGGGACAATATATATATATATATATATATATATATATATATATATATATGGGTTCACTACATATGACCAAAAGTTCATATGACCGAAGCCCATTTGACTGAGGCCAAATGACCGAAAGTTCATTTGACCAAAAATCCATATGACCGAAAACTCATTTGACTGAAAAACAGCACTGGCAGGTATATGCCCTATTCCCCACTGTAGTGCGACCCTGGAGTGAGAATATATTGTTGGGGGTGTGGGGGGCATAGCCCGCCACATAATTGCAGTTTATGCACTATTATATACATGTGTATCCATTAAAATGCATTAAAACATACATCAGTAAAAACTGGTTGCAAAATGTGGGGGGGCTATGCCCCCCACACTCCCCAACTTTATATTCTCACTCCAGGGTCACACTACAGCAGGGAACAGGGCATATACCTGCCAGTGCTGTTTTTCGGTCAAATGAGTTTTCGGTCATATGGGTTTTCGGTCATTTGGTCTCAGTCAAATGGGCTTCGGTCATATGAACTTTCGGTCATATGTAGTGAACCCATATGTATATATATATATATATATATATATATATATATATATATGACTGGATTTCTTGAGCTTTAAAACCCTGAATAGTTACCATATTGTCCCATACCTAATGTCTGTCTATGATAGTGTCTTTTTTTTTGTTCTTATTTTTATAGTTGGTCTTCTCTTCTTTTAAGAAACGGTTTTACTTACAAACTGTTGCCACTCTCCTTTCTTGACAGCTCTTAGTGCTGCATATGTTTTAGATACTGTGTTATTTACCGTCAAAAACTGGATTGCTTTACAGTTTGTTGCTGCTTTACTCTTTTACTTTCTGTCACTGTTGCATAAGATTTTACTGCTATGTTCTCTGCTGCCACATCACCAGTTTATTTTTCCACATTACCATTCTCAGCACGTTTACCCATGAAACAACAGAACTGTTGGATGGATCATACTGCTCAGTTATTTTTAACAGAACTTCAACTGCAAGCCCTCCTGACACCAGTTCTCATATCTGCCCCACTTCAACAGATTTGCTTAATTCCTTCACCATGAATGCAGCTGCCCATTTGTTATATCCAGACACCTTGTTTACATTCTGGGATCCATAGCGAATATTTTATTTCCCAAATTCTCACTTTCCATGTCTAAGCTCTCCATAGCTTTTCTTTCCTCCTCCTCCATGCTGCTGTTTCCCCCAGACTTCGTCCTTGCTGTTGTAGGATCCCTCCAATGCCCTTGTACAATTTCTCCTAATACCATCAATGCCTACTGTGACTAACCCCATAAGCAAAGGATAAATAAGTATTTGTTTTTCTACCATAACATGAGTACAATTATTTGAATGTCATTATACTACTATTATTTGAATATACAAATGTGATTTTTCTAACCTATTAAATTAATGCTCTGAAAATACAAAAAAAAAAAAAAAAAAATTTCACAGAACCACACACTTACTCCCTAAGGTAACATCTGCCTATTACTGGTTTGTAAGCATTATATCAATATTATCTGCTCAGGAAGAGCACCTAGCAAGTGTGCCATTACAGCTTTTTTTCTTAATGCACATCATTGAAAAATAATACATTTATCTAGGTAGTAAAATGAAAATGTGACTTGTGTGTGCCTCCCCTTCAAGCTAGCGTTAACTTGTTCAACAGAGGATTGATAAATAAATAAACTAAATAACACTTTTTATTTATACGGACTTCTCCAGCACTATATGAAGGTCTTGTCCTTCTCCATTATTATTATATCTATGTTCCTTTTATCTAATTTGAACATGACACCAGGTTTATTATTATCCTGGGAAACAGCTAACTATAACTACATCATAGCAGACTGTTTGTTGATTAGAAAATGCTCAAAACAAAGGAACAGATTCATATAGACTGGCAGTACACCATTCAGGACATAAGCAGACTATAGTAAATGTGCTGGGTATAGTATCTGCAGGTCAACATTCAAGGATAATTAGACTATAGTAAATGTGCCTGGTGTAGTTTTCACAGTTCAACATTCAGGCATAATTAAATATAGTAAATGTCTTGGTGTAGTTTTCACAGTTCAACATTCAGGGATAATTAGACTATAGTCAATCTCCTGTGTGTAATTTGCAGAGTTCAACATTCAGGCATAATGAGAATATATTAAATGTGCTGGGTGTAGTTTTTGCAATTCAACATTCAGGCATAATTAGACTATAGTAAATGTGCTGGGTGTAATTTTCACAGTTCAACATTCATGCATAATTAGACTGTTGTAAATGTGCTGGGTGAAGTTTTCGCAGTTCAACATTCAGGCATAATTCGACTATAATAAATGTGCTGGGTGTAGTTTTCGCAGTTCAACATTTAGGCATAATTACACTATAGTAAATGTTCAGGGTGTAGTTTTCAGAGTTCAACATTCAGGCATAATAAAACTATAGTAAAGGTGCTAGGTGTAGTTATTGCAATTCAACATTAAGGCATAATTAGACTATAGTAAATGTGCTGGGTGTAGTTTTTACAGTTCAAAATTCAGGCATAATTAGACTATAGTAAATATGCTAGGTATAGTTTTCGACTTTCAACGTTCAAGGCATAATTAGACTATAGTAAATGTGCTTCATGTAGTTTTTACAGTCCAACATTCAGGACATAACTCAACTATAGTAAATGTGCTGGGTGTAGTTTTCACATTTCAAAATTCAGGGCATAATTAGACTATAGTAAATGTGCTTCATGTAGTTTTCGCAGATCAACATTTAGGCATAATTAGACTATAATAAATGTTCAGGGTGTAGTTTTTAGAGTTCAACATTCAGGCATAATAAAACTGTAGTAAATGTGCTGGGTGTAGTTTTCACAGTTCAACATTAAGGCATAATTAGACTATATAAATGAGCTGGGTGTAGTTTTTGCCTTTCAACGTTCATGGCATAATTAGACTATAGTAAATGTGCTGGGTGTAGTTTTCACAGTTCAGTATTCAGGACATAATTAGACTATAGTAAATGTACTGGGTGTAGTTTTCACAGTTCAACATTTAGGGCATAATTCAACTATAGTGAATGTGTTAGGTGTAGTTTTTGCAGTTCAACATTCAGGCATAATTAGACTAAAGTAAATGTGATGGGTGAAGTTTTGCAGTTCAAAGTAATTCTGCTGGGTGTAGTTTTCGCAGTCCAACATTCAGGACATAATTAGACTATAGTAAATGTGCTGGATGCAGTTCCATTCAGGCATTGTTAGATTATAGTAAATGTGCTGTGTGTAGTTTTCACAGTTCAACATTCAGTTATAATTAAATTATAGTAACTGTGCTTGGAGTAGTTTTCACACATCAACATTCAGGGCATAATTAGATTATAGTAAATGTGCTGGCTGTAGTTTTCATAGTTCAATGTTCAGGGCATAATTAAGCTATACTAAATGTGCCAACTGTAGTTTTCACAATTCAACATTCAGGGCAGAATTAGACTATAGTAAATGTGCTGTTGTAGGTTTTACAGTTAAATGTTCAGGCATAATTAGACTATATTAAATTTACTGGGTGTAGTTTTCGCAGTTCAACATTCATGACATAATTAGACTTTAGTAAATGTGCTGGGTATAGTATTGGCATTTCAAACTTCAGGCATAATTAGTCTGTAGTAAATGTGCTTGGTGTAGTTTTCGCATTTCAATGTTCAGGGTATAATTAGACTACAGTAAATATGCTGGGTGTAGTTTTTGCAGTTCAGCATTGAGGCATACTTAGACTATAGTAAATATGCTGGGTGTAGTTTTTTTCAGTTTAACATTCAGGGCATAATTAGGCTGTAGTAACTATGCTGGGTGTAATTTTCACAGGTCAACATTCAGGGATAATTAGACTATAGTAAATGTGCTGGGTATACTTTTTGCAGTTCAACATTCGGACATAATTAGACTGTAGTAAATGTGCTGGCTGTAGTTTTTTCAGTTCAACATTCAGGGCATAATTAGACTGTAGTAACTATGCTGGGTGTAGTTTTCACAGGTCAACATTCAGGGATAATTAGCCTCTAGTAAATGTGCTGGGTGTAGTTTTCAGAGTTCAATGTTCAGAGCACAATTAGACTATAGTAAATATGCTGGGTGTAGTTTTGCAGTTCAACATTCAAGGCATAATTAGACTATAGTAACTGTGCTGGGTGTAGTTTTCGCAGGTCAACTTTCAGGAATAATTAGACTATAGTAAATGTGCTGGGTGTAGTTTTTGCAGTTCAGCATTGAGGCATACTTAGACTATAGTAAATATGCTGGGTGTAGTTTTTTTCAGTTCAACATTCAGGGTATAATTAGACTGTAGTAACTATGCTGGGTGTAGTTTTCGCAGGTCAACATTCAGGGATAATTAGACTATAGTAAATGTGCTGGGAATAGTTTTTGCAGTTCAACATTCAGACTTAATTAGACTGTAGTAAATGTGCTGGGTGTAGTTTTCACAATTCACCATTCAGGCCATGATTAGACTATAGGAAGTTTGCTGGGTGTAGTTTTTTCAGTTCAAAATTTTGGCATAATTAGACAATAGTAAATGAGCTGGGTGTAGTATTTGCAGTTCAATATTGAGGCATACTTAGACTATAGTAAATATGCTGGGTGTAGTTTTTGCAGGTCAACATTCAGGGCATAATTAAACTATAGTAAATGTGCTGGGTGTAGTTTGTACAATTCAACATTCAGGCCATGATTAGACTATAGAAAATGTGCTGGGTGTAGTTTTTTTTCAGTTCAACATTTAGGCATAATTAGACAAGAGTAAATGTGCTAGGTGTAACTTTCACAGTTCAAAGTTCAGTGCATAATTAGATTATAGTAAATGTGCTGGGTGTAGTTTTCACATTTCAACATTCAGGGTATAATTAGACTACAGTAAATGTGCTGGGTGTAGTTTTCACATTTCAACGTTCAGGGTATAATTAGACTATAGTAAATGTGCTTGGTGTGGGGCAGCCATGGTGGTGCAGTTGTTAACGTTGCCTCCTCACAGCAAGAGGTTCTCTGGTTTGATTCTTGGCTGGGGGTCTTCTGTGCAGTCTGCAAGTCCTCTTGTGGTCGCGTGGGTTTCCACCAGGCGCTCCGGTTTCCTCCCACATCCCAAAGACATTAGGTGGATTGGACACTCTAAATTGGCCCTAGGTGTGATTGTGTGCATGTGTGTGCCTTCTGTGGAAGGTTGGGTGCCGGGCTGGCAACTCGACACCGTAAAAACTCCACTGCCAATCATGAGCAGACAGATAATCTGCTCTGGTGACCCCTGACTGGGAAAAGCCAAAAGCAGAAGAAGAAGAAATGTGCTTGGTGTAGTTTTCACAGTTCAACATTTTGGCATAATTAGACTATAGTAAATGTGCTGGGTGTAGTTTTCACAGTTCAACATTCAGGGCATAATTAGACTATAGTAAATGTGCTGGGTATAGTTTTCACAGTTCAACATTCAGGGTATAATTAGATTATAGTAAATTATCTGGGTGTTGTTTTCAGAGTTCAGGGATAATAATACTATGGTGAATGTGCTCGGTGTAGTTTTTGCAGTTCAACATTAAATCGTAATTAGACTATAGTAAATGTGCTGGGTGTAGTTTTCACAGTTCAACGTTCAGGGCATAATTAGATTATAGTAAATGTTCTGGGTATAGTTTTCAGAGTTCAATTTTCAGGTATAATAATACTATGGTAAATGTGCTGGGTGTAGTTTTCGCAGTTCAACATTAAATCATAATTAGACTATAGTAAATGTGCTGGGTGTAGTTTTCACATTTCAAATTTAAAAGCATAATTAGAGTATAGTAAATATGCTTGGTGCAGTTTTTGCAGTTCTACATTTAGGCATAATTAGACTATAGTAAATGTGCTGGGTATTGTTTTCACAGGTCATCATTCAGGGCATAATTAGATTATAGTAAATCTTCTGGGTGTAGTTTTCAGAGTTCAACTTTCAGACATAATAATACTATGGTAAATGTGCTAGGTGTAGTTTTCACAGTTTAACATGCAGGCATAATTAGACTATAATAAAATTTGCTAGGTGTAGTTTTCACCTTTCAACGTTCATGGCACAATTAGACTACAGTAATTGTGCTGGGTGTAGTTTTCACAGTTCAACATTCAGGGCATAATTAGACTATAGTAAATGTGCTGGGTGTAGTTTTCACAGTTCAACATTCAGGGCATAATTAGACTATAGTAAATGTGCTTCATGTAGTTTTCACAGTCCAACATTCAGGACATATCTCCAGTAGCCTCAACATCCAGCGTCCTTGTTTCTGAACCCTCATTCAAGAATTGAAATAAGTATGTAATGGACTAAAATCTACTTCTTAACACCAGACCTCTATGTCAGTACCACTGCAGAGCCCTAAAGATAGCGCTAAGCCTGAGCAGCCAGCTGCCTTACCCCTTCTCCCATATCTACCTATCTAACCTCCTCAACCTTCGCTCACCCTCACCCACTCTCCTATATTTTTCTTTATCTTCTCTTCTCTCTCTCCACTTACCTATACTTTCCAGCTCCCCTTTAGTTTCATCTACAACTCCTGTTCTGCCCACTAGAGGGTACTCCTCTTATATCACTCTATCATTCCATCTCCCCCTTTACCACCTTGCACACTGTACATACTTATTATGCCTCTTGCCAGTTCCTAATCCTCCTCACCTATTGCCTTTCTACTCTATCCTGCCTTCCTGTTCTTCTTCCCTAGACGTACTCTCCATCCTCCACCTTTCCACTCACCTACTGACTTGCTACATGCAGCTACCTACTTTACTGATTGTCTACTGCTGAATTTACTTCTCCTTGTCTCAAGGGTTGCCATTTTTCATTGAGGCTAAAACTGGAGTAAAGTCACACACCTCACATCACCAGTAACCCTGCCAAGCCAACCCATCTCCCACCCACAGTCTACCCATTTTGTAATGTCACAATGACATTACATGATGGGGAACATCCTCTTTTTCCTTTCCTGCTGCCTGTTTTTGGCTGATCTTCTATGCTTTTCTGCAATAAAGCATAGTAAATCAGCCGATTTATGAACCCCAATAGTCTGTTTCCTTTTTTGAAACAGAATACCAGAGTTTATACAGGGTTTTCTGGACTACCAGAGAATCAATTCGATTTCTGGATAGTACAGAAAAAACAGAGGGGTGGTACCCCTAATAGTAAATGTGCTGGGTGTCATTTTCATAGTTCAACATTCAGGGTACAATTAGATTATAGTAAATGTGCTGGGTGTAGTTTTTGCAGTTCAACATTTAGGAATTATTAGACTATAGTAATTGTGCTGGGTGTAGTTTTCACAATTCAACATTCAGGGCATAATTAGACTATAGTAAATATGCTGGGTGTAGTTTTCTCAGTTCAACATTCAGAGCATAATTAGACTATAATGAATAAGCTAGGTATAGTTTTCAACTTTCAATGTTCATGGCATAATTAGACTATAGTAAATGTGCTGGGAGTAGTTTTCTCAGTTCAACATTCAGGGCATAATTAGACTATAGTAAATGTGCTTCATGTAGTTTTCACAGTCCAACATTCAGGACATATCTCCAGTAGCCTCAACATCCAGCGTCTTTGTTTCTGAACCCTCATTCAAGAATTGAAATAAGTGGGGGCGTGGCCAAGGATGAACACAGGATAGCAGCAGATTTCTTCAGCTCCACCAATTTCATTACATTGACAGGAATTAATTACTTAAAAAATTAATTCTTGAAGTAATTTTCTTTCTAAATATGTTTGTTTTATATAGTTCTTGAACTATATCTAAAAAAGAAAGGAAATCTTAATAATATTCCTGTCAGAAATTACTTGGAAATTTTCCTGTCAGTTTATCAGTCTGAAATGAGTTCCAGTAAGACAAATTCTCAAGACTCCAGCATCAAGAAAGAACTTCAGTCTCTGATAATTATAGTCCAGCAACTTACTGCTAAGATGGATAAAATGGATACTAAAATAGACACTTTCATAGAAAAATCTACAAAACAAATAGACTTGTTACATATGGACCTGCAACAACAGAAGATCCAGATGACAGGCATAGAAGAAGCTGTGAATGACATGGAAAATAAAATACAAGAACAGGAAATCAACATTGAGTTTCTGCTGAAACAAAATACACATTTACAAACAAAGCTGGATGACCTGGAAAATAGATCTAGGCGCAATAACATTAGGATTTTTGGACTGCCAGAAAATATTGAAGGTAACAATATTACTTCTTTTTTAACAACATGGCTCCCTAAAACTTTAGATTTACCAGAAGCATTCTCTTTTGGTATCGAAAGAGCACATAGATCTATAGCTAATACTAACTCTAACAAAAACTATCCTAGATCAGTTAGATTTCTATCATCTTTTGATAAAGAGATGGTTCTTAAATCTGCTTGGGCTAAAGCTCCTGTTAAGTTTAATGAGACAACTGTGTGTTTTGACAATGACTATTCTTCCATGGTAATTGCTAAAAGAAAAGTTTTTCTGCCACTAATAAGGGAGCTTAAAAAAGCACAGTTTAAAACATACCTTCTGTTTCCTGCCAAGCTTAAAATCTTCCTTCCTGATGGTCCTAAGGTCTTCGATGATTTAGACTCTGCTTTACTGTTTGTCAAAGAAAAAGGATTTTGGATAAAATAGAAGAAATGGAATGGGCTAGTTCTTCATTAAAGAGATTGGCAACTGAAGCTTCCTGGAAGACTTCAGAGAAGAAGAAGAGATTAAAAAACAAATGATTTGTTATATGTTTTTTTTCTCTCATCATTTTAGTTCATTATTAATCTTTTGAATATAGTTCCTGCATTTCCAGAAAGCCACAAATATTTTGGAAAAGATTTAATCAAAGTTATTCTCTATGTGCAAAGAAATGTTTTGTTTCATAACCAGTCAAAATGGCTGAGGATTTAATGGCAGGCTGTGACTCGATTTGTTTTTCTTTCTGAAAAAGTAAGGTTAGTAATTTGATACATTTTTTTATCTTTACCTGTTTTTTCCTTCTTCTTTTATTATTTTCTTTGTTTAAACAATGACATTCTATTTAGATTATGTAGTGGGTAAAGGGTGGGGGAGGGCAGGGAGAGAACAGTAATGAAAATATCATTAATAGAATAATAACATATTTATTTCTTGTAAAAGTTTATAAGTTCTTCAAATGCTATTTCTAATTATACTTTCTTGATTATACTGCTTATGCTTGTTTGTAAATAATCTGTCATGCTTTAACTAATAATAATCAGAACTAAATAAGAGTAAATAATATGTTTTATTTTAACTCTATTAATATAAACAGTAAGTAACATTCCATTGTATATACTTCTTACAGCTTTCTCTTACATTTTTTTATTTCTGCCTCACTCCCTTTTATTTTCTACTCTCTTTTTCTTTTCTTTATTAATATATAGAAATGCTTTAGACTGTGTGGGCACAGTGAATAATAGGATTTGTATGAAAATTGAGTTGGGAGAAGAATGCTGAGTTTTATTGCTTGTTGGTAATTTTGAGTTTAATTTCACTTGCATAGAGGCTGTGATGATCTGTAGAATACATTGTGGAGGTTCTGTCATGTTTAGATGCATTTACACTGCTAAATGAATGTTTGTCACTAGTTTTTAATAAGTTTCCCGCCAAAATGTTAAGAGAGACAATCTGGGATGTGGGCTGTCTTATGCACAATGTCCTTGAGTTACCTCAGAATCTTCAAATCACAGAATTCTCACAGAGAAACTGAAAGCAGTTAGTATAAACATTGACAAGGTTATCACACTGACATACCACAGATTCAGGATAAATACTCTGTTCATAAAATATGTCAGTTATAATGAGTTTAAATGATGTAGTTTCTTGTAGTAAGAAAATGTCTTATTTTAGAAGGCATAAAAATGAAACATTTATTTAAATGTTTTTGAAAATCTACTTAACAGCAGCATAATAATCTGTGTTAAAAATTTGTGTTCCAAACATATGCTTTACTATAACTCATTTAATTCATCTGATTGACAAACATAAACAATCTTATAACTCTATTCTGGAAGAAATGTCATGTGATATATTTTAAAGCAGTAGGTTAGCATGATTGTAAAATCTGGTTACCAATATGTGTTTGCTGTGCATTATTTTGTATAAAGCAGACAGATTTATTCTAGGGACAGCAAGTGGATAGTGCTCTACTAACACACAACTCAGTGAGATCATATATATATATATATATATATATATATATATATATATATATGTGTGTGTGTGTGTGTGTGTGTGTGTGTGTGTGTGTGTGTGTGTGTGTGTGTGTGATGGCTTTTTTTCTGAGAATCTGCATAACTATCCAATATGATTTATAATAATTTCTATGAATACAATATTTTACTCTATTGACAAAATGAATGTTTGCCACAAGTTTTAATAAGTTTCCATAAAATGTTAAGGGAGACAATCTGGGATATGGGCTGTCTCATGCATAGTGTCCATGAGTTTCCTCAAAGCTTCACTCACAGAATTTTCACAGAGAAACTGAAAGCAGTTAGTATAAACATTGACAAGGTTATCACACTGACCCACCACAGATTCAGGAAAATACTCTATTCATAAAATATGTCAGTTATGATGAGTTTGGATGATGTAGTTTCTTGTAGCAAGTAAATATCTTATTTTAGAAGGCATAGAAAATGAAACATTTATTTAAATGTTTTTGAAAATCTACTTAACAGTAGCATAATAATCTGTGTTAAAAACTTGTGTCCCAAACATATACTTTACTATAACTCATTTAATTCATCTGATTGGCAAGCATAAATAATCTTATAACTCTATTCTGGAAGAAATGTCATGTGATATATTTTAAAGCAGTAGGTTAGCATGATTGTAAAATCTGGTTACTAATATGTGTTTGCTGTGCATTATTTTGTATAAAGCAGACAGATTTATTCTAGGGACAGCAAGTAGGATAGTGCTCTACTAACACACAACTAAGTGAGATCATATATATATATATATATATATATGTGTGTGTGTGTGTGTGTGTGTATCTATGTATATATTTTTTTTTTTTGTGTTTTTTTGGGGGGATATTTTTTTG
>NC_056743.1:1821288349-1821377295 GCF_019279795.1 Protopterus annectens | reverse complement strand
AATTGATCTGATTGTAGTGGATGTCTTTGTAAATACTTTAGTTGTTTTGTTGAATATTATAATAATACTTATTTTTAATTATTTGTATAAAATTGTTATGATATTTCTCTTATATGTTAAAACAATAAATTTGTTTTAAAAAAAAAAAAAAAAAAAAAAAAAGAATTGAAATAAGTATGTAATGGACTAAAATCTACTTCTTAACACCAGACCTCTATGTCAGTACCACTGCAGAGCCCTAAAGATAGCGCTAAGCCTGAGCAGCCAGCTGCATTACCCCTTCTCCCATATCTACCTATCTAACCTCCTCAACCTTCGCTCACCCTCACCCACTCTCCTATATTTTTCTTTATCTTCTCTTCTCTCTCTCCACTTACCTATACTTTCCAGCTCCCCTTTAGTTTCATCTACAACTCCTGTTCTGCCCACTAGAGGGTACTCCTCTTATATCACTCTATCATTCCATCTCCCCCTTTACCACCTTGCACACTGTACATACTTATTATGCCTCTTGCCAGTTCCTAATCCTCCTCACCTATTGCCTTTCTACTCTATCCTGCCTTCCTGTTCTTCTTCCCTAGACATACTCTCCATCCTCCACCTTTCCACTCACCTACTGACTTGCTACATGCAGCTACCTACTTTACTGATTGTCTACTGCTGAATTTACTTCTCCTTGTCTCATTGGAATCTGCTCCCCTCTGAACTTACCACTATTCACTCGAAATCTCTCTTCAAAAAGAAAATTAAACTCCACCTCAAATCTCAATGGATGTGCCCCTGCACTAATCCTGACTAACACTCTATGCCTTCAGACATTTCCCTTTCATCCTTTATCTTACACACTCTCCCTTTTAACCTCCCCTTCAAACAGAAAAAAAAAAAAAAAAAAAATTTTATATTAATCTTTTATATTGTTAACTGGATAACCTTGCTTGTAAATTTTTTTGTCTCTTTTTTTTTGGCTCACTTTTGTATGTACTCTTTGCAAATTGTTTTCCCTTACTTTCTTGTAATATAGTAAATGTACTTCTTAAACTCTGGAGCTTAACTCCTCAGGCCTCTACTGAAAATGGACATGTATCCAGCTAGACTAGCCCGGTCAACAAATGTAAAATAAAAATGTAAAATAAAAATAAATAAAATAAATAAACATAATTAGACTATAGTACATGTGCTGGGCGTAGTTTTTAGAGTTCAAAATTCAGGCATAATAAAACTATAGTAAATGTCCTGGGTGTAGTTTTTGCAGTTCAACATTAAGCCATAATTAGACATTAGTAAATGTGCTGGGTGTAGTTTTCACAGTTCAACATTCGGGGCATAATTAGTCTATAGTAAATGTGTTGAGTGTAGTTTTTGCCGTTCAACATTCAGGCATGATTAGACTAAAGTAATGGTGATGGGTGAAGTTTTTGCTGTTCAAAGTCCAGGGCATAATTACACTACAGTAATTCTGCTGGGTGAATTTTTCTCAGTCCAACATTCAGGCATAATTACACTATAGTAAATGTGCTGCATGTAGTTTTCACAGTCCAACTTTCAGGGCATAATTAGACTATAGTAAATGTGCTGGGTGTAGTTTTCACATTTCAACATTCAGGCATTGTTAGATTATAGTGAATGTGCTGGGTGTAATTTCACAGTTCAACATTCAGTTATAATTAGACTATAGTAACCGTGCTCGGTGTAGTTTTCACACATCAACATTCAGGGCATAATTAGATTATAGTAAATGTGCTGGGTGTAGTTTTCAGAGTTCAAAATTCAGGCATAATAAAACTATTGTAAATGTACTGGGTGTAGTTTTTGCAGTTGAACAATAAGGCGTAACTAGACATTAGTAAATGTGCTGGGTGTAATATTCACAATTCAACATGCAGCCATAATTGGACTATAATAAATGTGCTGGGTGTAGATTTCACCGTTCATTATTCAGTTATAATTAGACTATAGTAAATGTGATGGGTGCAGTTTTCGAGGTTCAACATTGAGGGCATAAGTAGACTATAGTAGATTCAGGACATAAGTAGACTATAGTAGATGTGCTGGTTGTAGTTTTCTCATTTCAACATTCAGGGCATAATTAGTCTATATTAAATGTGCTGGGTGTAATTTTCACAGTTCAACATTCAGGCATAATCAACTATAATAAATGTGCTAGGAGTAGTTTTTCCAGTTCAACATTCTGGGCATATATAGACTATAATAAATCTGCTAGGTGTAATTTTCAGAGTTCAACATTCAGGCATATTGAGACTACAGTAAATATGCTGGGTGTAGTTTTCACAATTCAGCGTTCAGGGCATAATTAGACTATAGTAAATTTGCTGGGTGTAGTTTTTGTAGTTCAGCATTCAGGCACAATTAGACTATAGTAAATGGGCTGGGTGGAAATTTCACAGTTTAACATTCAAGCATAATTAAACTATAATAAATGTAATGAGTGAAATTTTCACAGTTCAGTATTCAGGTATTATTAGAGTATAGTAAATGAACTGGTTGTAGTTTTAGCAGTTCAACATTCAAGCATAATTAGACTATAATAAATGTGATGGTTGTAGTTTTCGCTGTTCAATGTGTAGGGCATAATTAGACTATATTAAGCTTGCTGGGTGCAGTTTTTGCACTTCAACATTCAGGACATAATTAAACTGTAGTACATGTGCTGGGTGTAGTTTTTGCATACAACTTGCAGGTATAAATACACTAAAGTAGATGTGCTGGGTCTAGTTTTCACAGTTGAACATTCAGGGCATAATTACATCTATAGTAACTGTGCTGGGTTTAGTTTTCGCAGTTCAACATTCAGGCATAATTTCACTATAGTAAATGTGCTGGGTGTAGTTTTCGCAGTTCAACATTCAGTTATAATTAGATTATAGTAAATGTGCTGTGTGTAGTTTTCACAGTTCAAAGTTCAGGGCATAAGTAGACTATAGTAAATGTGCTGGGTGTAGTTTTGTCATTTCAATATTCAGGGCATAATTAGACTATTGTAAATGTGCTGGGTGTAGTTTTCACATTTAAACATTCAGGGCTAATTAGACTAGAGTAAATGTGCTAGGTTTAGTTTTTGCAGTTCAACGTTCAGAGCATAATAAGACTATAGTAAATGTGCTGGGTGTAGTTTTCACAGTTCAACATTCAGGCATAATTAGACTATAGTAAATGTGCTGGGTGTAGTTTTCACAGTTCAACATTCAGGGCATAATTAGACTATAGCAAATGTGCTGGGTGTAGTTTTCGCAGTTTTACATTCAGGCATAATTACACTATAGCAAATATGCTAGGTGTAGTTTTCGCAGTTCAACATTCAGGCATAATTTGACTATAGTAAATGTGCTGGGTGTAGTTTTTGCAATTCAATGATTAGGGCATAATTGGACTATAGTAAGTGTTTTGGGTGTAGTTTTCTCACTTCAACATTCATGGCATAATTCAACTATAGTAAATGTGCTGAGTGTAGTTTTTGGAGTTCAACATTCAGGCATAATTAGACTATAGTCAATACGCTGGGTGTAGTTTTCACAATTCAAAGTTCAGGGCATAATTAGACTATGGTAAATCTGCTTGTTGTAGTTTTTGCAGTTAAACATTCAGGCATGATTAGACTATAGTAAATGTGCTGGGTGTAGTTTTTGCAGTTCAAAGTTCAGGGCATAATTAGACTATACTAAATGTGCTGGCTGTTGTTTTCACAGTTCATGATTCAGTTATGATTAGATTATAGTAAAGGTGGTTGGTGTACTTTTCACAGTTCACTGTTCAGGGCATAAGTAGACTATAGTAGATTCAGGACATACATCGAATATAGTAGATGTGCTGGGTCTAGTTTTCTCATTTCAACATTTAGGGCATAATTAGACTATAGTAAATGTATTGGGTGTAATTTTCGCAGTTCAGCATTCAGGCATAATCAACTATAGCAAATGTGCTGGGAGTAGTTTTTGCTATTCAGCATTCTGGGTATAATTAGAATATAGTAAATCTGCTAGGTGTAGTTTTCACAGTTCAACATTCAGGCATAATGAGACTACAGTAAATATGCTGGGTGTAGTTTTGACAATTCAGTGTTCAGGGCATAACTAGACTACAGAAAATGTGCTGGGTGTAGTTTTCACAGTTCAACATTCAGGCATAATTAGACTATAGCAAATGTGCTGGGTGTAGTTTTCGCAGGTCAATATTCAGGCATAATTAGACTATAGTTAATGTGCTGTTTGTAGTTTTTACTGTTCAATGGATAGGGCATAACTAGATTATAGTACATGTGCTGTATTAGTTTTCACACATCAGCATTCAGGGCATAATTAGACTTTAGTAAATGTGCTGGCTATAGTTTTCACAGTTCAACGTTCAGGGCATAATTAGCCTATACTAAATATGCCTGGTGTAGTTTTCTCAGTTCAACATTCAGGTCATAATTAGACTATACTAAATGAGCTTGGTGTAGTTTTCACATTTCAATGTTCAGGGCATAATTAGACTATAGTAAATGTGCTGGGTGTAGTTTTTGCAGTTCAACATTCAGGCATAATTAGACTATAGTAAATGTGCTGGGTGTAGTTTTCACAGTTCAACATTCAGGCATAATTAGACTATAGTAAATGTGCTGGGTGTAGTTTTCACAATTCAATGTTCAGGGCATAATTAGACTATAGTAAATGTGCTGGGTGTAGTTTTCACATTTCAACATTCAGGGCATAATTAGACTATAGTAAATGTGCTGGGTGTAACTTTCACAGTTCAACATTCAGGCATAATGAACTATAATAAATGTGCCGTTTGTAGTATTTGCAGTTCAACATTCAGGGCATAATTAGACTATAGTAATTGTGCTGGATGTAGTTTTTGCAATTCAACATTCAGGGCATACTTAGACTATAGAAAATGTGTAGGGTGGAGTTTTCGCAGTTCAACGTTCAGGGCATAATTTGACTATAGTAAATGTGCTGTTTGTAGTTTTTACTCTTCAATGGTTAGGGCATAACTAGACTATAGTACTTGTACTGAGTGTAGTTTTTGAACTTCACCATTCAGGCATAATTAGACTATAGTAAATCTGCTAGGTGTAGTTTTCTCAGTTCAGCATTCAGGCAAAATGAGACTACAGTAAATGCGCTGGGTATAGTTTTTGCATTTCAACATTCAGGGCATAATTAAACTATAGTAAATGTGCTGGGAGTAATATTCGCAGTTCAACATTCAGGCATAATTAGACTATAGTAAATGTGCTGGGTGTAGTTTTCACAGTTCAACATTCAGGGCATAATTAGACTATAGTAAATGTGCTGGGTGTAGTTTTTGCAGTTCAACATTCAGGGCATAATTAGACTATAGTTAATCTTCTAGGTGTAGTTTTCTCAGTTCAGCATTCAGGCAAAATGAGACTACAGTAAATGCGCTGGGTATAGTTTTCACAGTTCAATGTTCAGGGCATAATTAGACTATAGTAAATGTGCTGGGTGTAGTTTTCACAGTTCAACATTCAGGCATAATTAGACTATAGTAAATGTACTGGGTGTAGTTTTACCATTTCAACATTCAGGCCATAATTAGACTATAGTAAATGTGCTGGGTGTAGTTTTCACAGTTCAACATTCAGGCATAATTAGACTATAGTAAATGTGCTGGGTGTAGTTTTCACAATTCAACATTCAGGCATAATTAGACTATAGTAAATGTGCTGTGTGTAGTTTTCCCAGCTCATGATTCAGTTATAATTAGTCTATAGTAAATGTGCTGGGTGTAGTTTTCACACTTCAACGTTCAGGGCATAAGTAGACTACAGTAGATTCTGGACATAAGTAGACTATAGTAGATGTGCTGGGTGTAGTTTTCTCATTTCAACATTAAGGGCATAATTAGACTATAGTAAATGTGCTGGGTGTAATTTTCACAGTTCAACATTCAGGCATAATGAACTATAGTAAATGTGCTGTTTGTAGTTTTTGCAGTTCAACGGTTAGGGCATAACTAGACTATACTACGTGCACTGGGTGTAGTTTTTGCACTTCACCATTTAGGGCATAATAAGACTATAGTAAATGTGCTGGGTGTAGTTTTTGGAGTTCAACATTTAGACATAAACTACAAAATGTGCTGGGTGTAGTCTTCACACTTCAACATTCAGGGATAATTAGACTATAGTAAATGTGCTGGGTGTCATTTTCACAGCTCAACATTCAGGCATAATTAGACTATAGTAAATTAGCTGGGAGTAGATTTTACAGTTCAACGTTCAGGTATCATTAGAGCATAGTAAATGTACTCGCTGTAATTTTCGCAGTTCAACTTTCAGGCATAATTAGACTATAGTAAAGGTGCTGTTGTAGTTTTCACAGTTCAACGGTCAGGGCATAATTAGACTATAGTAAATGTGCTTGGTATAAATTTCCCAGTTCAACATTCAGGGCATAATTTGACTATAGTAAGTGTGCTAGGTTTAGTTTTCACAGTTCAACATTCAGGCATAATTAGACTATAGTGTATGTGCTGGGTGTAGTTTTCGCAGTTCAATGGTTGGGCATAATTAGACTATAATAAGTGTTCTGGGTGTAGTTTTCTCACTTCATCATTCATGGCATAATTAGACTATAGTAAATGTGCTGAGTGTAGTTTTCAGAGTTCAACATTCAGGCATAATTAGACTACAGTAAATCTGCTGGTTGTAGTTTTCACTGTTCAACATTCAGGCATAATTAGACTATAGACAATGTGCTGGGTGGAGTCTTTGCAGTTCAACATTCAGGGCATCATTAGACTATACTAAATGCGCTGGGTGTAGTTTTCACAGTTCATCATTCAGTAATAATTAGACTATACTAAATGTGCTGGGTGTAGTTTTCACAGCTCATCATTCAGTAATAATTAGACTATACTAAATGTGTTGGGTGTAGTTTTCACAGTTCATCATTCAGTAATAATTAGACTATACTAAATGTGCTGGGTGTAGTTTTCACAGTTCATCGTTCAGTAATAATTAGACTATACTAAATGTGCTGGGTGTAGTTTTCACAGTTCATCATTCAGTAATAATTAGACTATACTAAATGTGCTGGGTGTAGTTTTCACAGTTCATCATTCAGTAATAATTAGAATATACTAAATGTGCTGGGTGTAGTTTTCACAGTTCGTCATTCAGTAATAATTAGACTATACTAAATGTGCTGGGTGTAGTTTTCACAGTTCATCATTCAGTAATAATTAAACTATACTAAATGTGCTGGGTGTAGTTTTCACAGTTCATCATTCAGAAATAATTAGACTATACTAAATGTGCTGGGTGTAGTTTTCACAGTTCATCATTCAGTAATAATTAGACTATACTAAATGTGCTGGGTGTAGTTTTCACAGTTCATCATTCAGTTATAATTAGACTATAGTAAATGTGCTGGGTGTAGTTTTCGTGCTTCAACGTTCAGGGCATAAGTAGACTATATTAGATTTACTGGGTGTTGTTTTCTCAATTCAATTTTCAAGGCATAATTAGACTATTGTAAATGTGCTGGGTGTAGTTTTCGCAATTCAACATGCAGGACATAATTAGACTATAGTAAATATGCTGGGTGTAGTTTTCGCAGTTCAACATTCAGGCATAATTAGACTATAGTAAATGTGCTGGGGGTAGTTTTCACAGTTTAATGGTTAGGGTATAATTCGACTATAAGTAAGTGTGCTGGGTGTAGTTTTCCCACTTCACCATTCAGGGCATAATTAGATGATAGAAAATGTGCTGGGTGTAGATTTCCCAGTTCAATTTTCAGGCATAATTATACTATAGTAGATGTACTGGGTGTAGTTTTCACAGTTCAACATTCAGGCATAATTAGACTATAGTAAATGCACTGGTTGTAATTTTTGCAGTTCAATATTCAGGGCATGATTAGACTTTAGTAAATATGCTGGGTGTAGTATTCACAGTTCAACATTTAGAGCATAATTAGATTATAGTAAATGTGCTGGTTTTAGTTTTCACATTTCAATGTTCAGGGCATAATTAGACTATAGTAAATGTGCTGAGAGTAGTTTTTGCAGTTCAACATTCAGGCATAATTATGTTATAATAAGTGTGCTGGGTGTAGTTTTCACAGTTCAACATTCAGGGCATAATTAGACTATAGTAAATGTGCTGGTTGTAGTTTTCACAGTTCAACATTCAGGTATGATTAGACTATAATAAATATGCAGGGTGTAGTTTTCGTAGTTCAACATGCAGGCATAATTAGACTATAATAAATGTGCTAGGTGTAGTTTTTGCATTTCAATGTTCATGGCATAATTAGACTATAGTAAACGTGTTGGGAGTAGTTTTCAGAGTTCAACATTCAGGCATAATTAGACTATAGTAATTCTGCTGGGTGTAGTTTTCGCAGTCCAATATTCAGGAATAATTAGACTATAGTAAGTGTGCTGGGTGTAGTTTTCACACATCAACATTCAGGGCATAATTAGACTATAGTAAATGTGCTGGCTGTAGTTTTCACAGTTCAATGTTCAGGGCATAATTAGCCTATACTAAATGTGCCTGGTGTAGTTTTCTCAGTTCAACATTCAGGCATAATTAGACTATAGTAAAGTGCTGGCTGTAATTTTCACAGTTAAACATTCAGGGCATAATTAGACTATAATAAATGTGCTCGGTGAAGTTTTCACAGTTCAAATTTCAGGGCATAACTAGACTATAGCAAACGTGCTTGGTGTAGTGTTCAGATTTCAACATTCAGGGCATAATTAAACTACAGTAAATTTGCTGTACGTAGTATTCACAGTTAAATATTCAGGCATAATTAGACTATAGTAAATGTGCTACATGTAGTTTTTGCAGTTCAACATTCTGCACATAATCATACTGTTGTATATGTGCTAGGTGTAGTTTTCACAGTTCAGCATTTAGGCAAAATAAGACTACAGTAAATATACTTGGTGTAGTTTTTCACAGTTCAAAGTTCAGAGCATAAATAGACTATAGTAAATGTGCTGGGTATAGTTTTCACAGTTCAGTGTTTAGGGCATATTTAGACTAGAGTAAATGTGCTGGGTGTAGTTTTCACAGTTCAACATCCAGGGCATAATTATACTATAGTAAATGTGTTGGGTGGAGATATCACAGTTCAACATTCAGGCATAATTAGAATGTAGTAAATGCACTGGGTGAAATTTTCACAGTTCAACATTCAGGCTTAATCAGACTATAGTAAATGTGCTGGGTGTAGTTTTCGCAGTTCAATGGTTAGGGCATAGCTGCACTGTATTAATTGTGCTGGTTGTAGTTTTCACAATTCAACATTCAATGCATAATTAGACTATAGAAAATGTGCAGGGTGGAGTTTTCGCAGTTCAATGTTCAGGGCTTAATTTGACTATAGTAAATGTGCTTGGTGTAGTTCTTGCAGGTCAACATTCAGGCATAATTAGACTATAGTAATTGTGCTGTTTGTAGTTTTTGCTATTCAATGGTTACGGCATAACTAGACTATAGCACGTGCGCTGAGTGTAGTTTTTTCACTTCACAATTCAAGGCATAATTAGACTATAGTACATGTGCTGGGTGTAGTTTTCAGAGTTCAACATTTGGACATAAACTACTAAATGTTCTGGGTGTATTTTTCACAGTTCAATATTCAGGGATAATTAGAATATAGTAAATGTGCTGGGTGTAGTTTTTGCAGTTCACCATTCAGGCATAATTAGACTATAGTAAATGTGCTGGGTGTAGTTTTCACAATTCAACATTCAGGGCATAATTAGACAATAGTAAATGAGCTGGGTGTAGTTTTCGCAGTTCAACATTCAGGGATAATTAGAGTATAGTAAATGTGATGGGTGGAGTTTTTGCATTTCAACATTCTGGCATAATTAAACTATAGTAAATGTGCTGGGTGTCATTTTCACAGTTCAAAGTTCAGGGCATAATTAGATTATAGTAAATATGCTGGGTGTAGTTTTCAGAGTTCAACATTCAGGCATAATAAAACTATAGTAAATGTGCTGGGTGTAGTTTTCGCAGTTCAGCATTAAGGCATCATCATCATCATTCTCTTTCGGCTTTTCCCGTTAGGGGTCGCCACAGCGAATCATCTCTTTCCATTTCTTCCTATCCTCTGCATCTTGCTCTGTCACACCAACCGCCTGCATGTCCTCTCTCACCACGTCCATAAACCTTATCTTAGGCCTTCCTCTATTCCTCTTACCTGGCAGCTCCATCCTTAGCATCTTTTTCCCAATATACCCATCATCCCTCCTCAGCACATGTCCAAACCAATGCAATCTCGTCTCTCTTGCTTTGTCTCCAAACTGTCCAACATGAGCTGACCCTCTAATATACAGATTCCTAATCCTATCCATCCTAGTCACACCGATTGCAAATCTTAACATCTTTAACTCTGCCACATCCAGCTCTGACTCCTGCCTTTTTGTCAATGCCACTGTCTCCAACCCATATAACATAGCTGGTCTCACTACACTCTTGTAGACCTTCCCTTTCACTCTTACAGATACCCGTCTGTCACAAATCACTCCTGACACTCTTCTCCACCCATTCCACCCTGCCTGTACTCTCTTCTTCACCTCTCTTCCACATTCACCATTACTCTGAACTGTTGATCCCAAGTACTTAAACTCGTCCACCTTTACCAACTCTACTCCCTGCATCCTCACCATTCCTCTACCCTCCCTCTCATTTACACACATATATTCTGTCTTAGCCCTGCTGACCCTCATTCCTCTGCTCTCTAGAGCATATCTCCACCTCTCCAGAGTCCCCTCAACCTGATTCCTACTCTCACTACAGATCACAATGTCATCTGCAAACATCATAGTCCACGGGGCCTCCTGTCTGATCTCATCTGTCAACCTGTCCATCACCACTGCAAATAAGAAAGGACTCAGAGCTGATCCTTGATGTAATCCCACCTCCACCTTAAACGGATCTGTCACTCCCACTGCAGTCCTCACCACTGTCACACTACCCTGTACATATCCTGTACCACTCTTACGTACTTCTCTGCCACTCACTTCCTCATACAATACCACAACTCTTCTCTAGGCACCCTGTCATATGCTTTCTCCAAGTCTACAAAGACACAATGCAACTCCTTCTGACCTTCTCTGTATTTCTCCATCAACACTCTCAGAGCAAACATTGAATCTGTAGTGCTCTTTCCTGGCATGAAACCATACTGCTGATCACTAATCATCACCTCCCTTCTTAACCTTGCTTCCACTACTCTTTCCCATAACTTCAAGCTGTGACTAATCAGTTTTATCCCTCTGTAGTTACTGCAGCTCTGCACATCACCCTTATTCTTAAAGATAGGCACCAAAACACTTTCTCCACTCCTCAGGCATCCTCTGACTTTCCAAAATTTCATTAAACAATCTAGTTAGAAATTCCACTGCCATTTCTCCTAAGCACCTCCATGCTTCCATTGGTATGTCATCTGGGCCAACAGCCTTTCCATTCTTCATCCTCTTCATAGCTGCCCTTACTTCCTCCTTGCTAATCTGTTTCACTTCCAGATTCACTATCCCCACATCATCCAACCTTCTCTCTCTCTCATTCTCTTCATTCATCAGCCTCTCAAAATACTCTTTCCATCTACTCAACACACTCTCCTCTCTTGTGAGTACCTTTCCCTCACTATCCTTTATCACCCTTACTTGCTGCACATCTTTCCCAGCTCTGTCTCTCTGTCTAGCCAATCAGTACAGGTTCTTTTCTCCCTCTTTAGTGTCCAGTCTCTCATACAACTCTCCATATGCCTTATCCTTAGCTTTTGCCACCTCTCTCTTTGCCATGCGCCTCATCTCCTTATACTCCTGTCTACTTTCTTCACCTCTTTGACAATCCCACTTCTTCTTCGCCAGCCTCTTCCTCTGTATACTCTCCTGTACTTCCTCATTCCACCACCAGGTCTCCTTGTCCTCCTTCCTCTGTCCAGATGTCACACCAAGCACCTTTCTAGCAGTCACCCTTACTAGTTCTGCTGTAGTTACCCAGCTTCAGTTCAGCATTAAGGCATAATTAGACTATAATAAATGTGCTGGGTGTAGTTTTCACATTTCAATGTTCAGGGCATAATTAAACTATAGTAAATGTGCTGGGTGTAGTTTTGGCAGCTCAACAAGCAGGCATAATTAGACTATAATAAATATGCTAGGTGTAGATTTCGTCTTTCAGCGTTCAGGGCATAATTAGACTATAGTAAATATGCTGGGTGTAGTTTTCTCTGTCCAACATTCAGGACATAATTAGACTATAGTAAAAGTGCTGGGTGTAGTTTTCACATTTCAAAATTCAGGGCATAATTAGACTATAGTAAATGTGCTGGGTGGTGTTTTCGCTGTTCAACATTTAGGCATAATTAGACTATAGTAAATATGCTGGGTGTAGTTTTCACAGTTCAACGTTCAGGGCATAATTAGTTTATAATAAATTTACTGGGTGTAGTTTTCACAGTCCAACATTCAGGACATAATTAGACTATAGTAAATGTGCTGGGTGTAGTTTTCACATTTCAAAATTCAGGGCATAATTAGACTGTAGTAAATGTGCTGGGTGGAGTTTTCGCTGTTCAACATTCAGGCATAATAAAATATGGTAAATGTGCTGGGTGTAGTTTTCACAGTTCAACATCCAGGCATAATTAGACTATAGTAAATATGGTTGCCACATTTCGTGTGGCTAAAAACCTGGAGTAAGCACACACCCCCCACACATCCAGTAACCCACCGCTTCCACACCCACCTCCCCCTGCCCCAATAAATCCATTGATGTTAATGATGTGTCACATGGTGGGGAACGCCCTCTTTTCCATTCCCACTGCCTGTTTTTGGCTGATCTACTATGCTTTTCTGTAAAAAAATGTAGTAAATCAGCCTATTTATGGACTTCGATAGAATACTGGAGTTTGTACAGTGTTTTCCAGACAACCGGAGAATCGGTTCGATTTCTGGATAGTCGGAAAAACGGAGGGGTGGCACCCCTAATAGTAAATGTGCTGGGTATAGTTTTTTTCAGTTCAACATTCAAGGCATAATTAGACTATAGTAATTCTGATAGGTGCAGTTTTCTCAGTCCAACATTCAGGCATAATTAGACTATAATAAATGTGCTGGGTGTAGTTTTCATATTTCAACAGTCAGGCATTGATAGATTATAGTAAATGTGCTGGGTGTAGTTTTTGCAGTTCAACATGCAGGCATAATTAGACTATAATAAATATGCTAGGTGTAGTTTTCACCTTTCAGTGTTCATGGCATAATTAGACTGTAGTAAATATGGTGGGTGTAGTTTTCACAGCTCAACATTCAGGACATAATTAGACTATAGTAAATGTGCTGGGTGTAGTTTTCACATTTCAAAATTCAGGGCATAATTAGACTATAGTAAATGTGCTGGGTGGTGTTTTCGCTGTTCAACATTTAGGCATAATTAGACTATAGTAAATATGCTGGGTGTAGTTTTCACAGTTCAACGTTCAGGGCATAATTAGTTTATAATAAATTTACTGGGTGTAGTTTTCACAGTCCAACATTCAGGACATAATTAGACTATAGTAAATGTGCTGGGTGTAGTTTTCACATTTCAAAATTCAGGGCATAATTAGACTGTAGTAAATGTGCTGGGTGGAGTTTTCGCTGTTCAACATTCAGGCATAATAAAATATGGTAAATGTGCTGGGTGTAGTTTTCACAGTTCAACATCCAGGCATAATTAGACTATAGTAAATATGGTTGCCACATTTCGTGTGGCTAAACCTGGAGTAAAGCCACACCCCTCACATCACCAGTAACCCCGCTAACCCACACCCCTCTACCGCCCTAAATCTGCCCATTTAATGATGTCACAATGCCATCACATGGTGGGGAACGCCCTCTTTTCCATTCCCACTGCCTGTTTTTGGCTGATCTACTATGCTTTTCTGTAAAAAAATGTAGTAAATCAGCCTATTTATGGACTTCGATAGAATACTGGAGTTTGTACAGTGTTTTCCAGACTACCGGAGAATCGGTTCGATTTCTGGATAGTCGGGAAAAAAACGGAGGGGTGGCACCCCTAATAGTAAATGTGCTGGGTATAGTTTTTTTCAGTTCAACATTCAAGGCATAATTAGACTATAGTAATTCTGATAGGTGCAGTTTTCTCAGTCCAACATTCAGGCATAATTAGACTATAATAAATGTGCTGGGTGTAGTTTTCATATTTCAACAGTCAGGCATTGATAGATTATAGTAAATGTGCTGGGTGTAGTTTTCGCAGTTCAACATTCAGGCATAATTAGACTATCGTAAATTTCCTGGATGCAGTTTTCGCAGTTTAGCATTCAGGCATAATTAAGTTATAATAAATGTACTGGGCGTAGTTTTCACAGTTCAATGTTCAGGGCATAATTAGACTATAGTAAATGTGCTGGGTGTAGTTTTCAGAGTAGAACATTCGGGCATAATAATACTATGGTAAATGTGCTGGGTGTAGTTTTCGCAGTTCTACATTAAGGCATAATTAGACTATAGTAAATGTGTTGGGTGTAATTTTCACAGTTCAACATGCATGCATAATTAGACTATAATAAATGTGCTTGGTGTAGTTTTCGCCTTTCAACGTTAATTGCATAATGAGACTATATTAAATGTGCTGGGTGGAGTTTTCAAAGTTCAACATTCAGGGCATAATTTGACTATAGTAAATAGGGCTGCCACCTTTCGTTGTGGCTAAAACTGGAGAAAAGACACACCCCTCATATCACCACTAACCCCACCCACCCCACCCCTCTCCAGCCCACAACCTGCCCATTTTGTGATGTCATGATGACATCACATGGTGGGGAACACCCTCTTTTTCCATTCCTGCTGCCTGTTTTCGGCTGATCTACTATGCTTTTCAGTAAAAAAGCATAATAAATCAGCTGATTTACAAACTCCAATAGTCTTTTTCCTTTTTTGAATAGCGGAGTTTGTACAGTGTTTTCCGGACTACTGGAGAATCAGTTTGATTTCCAGATAGACCGGAAAAAAAAAGGGGTGGCACCCCTAATAGTAAATGCGCTGGGTGTAGTTTTCGCAGTTTAATATTCAGGCATAATTAGACTATAGTAAAGGTGCTGTTTGTTTTCACAGCTCAACGTTCAGGGCATAATTAGACTATAGGAAATGTTCAAAACAGGAACACAACTCTCAACTGAAGGTGCCTCTCACCAAAATGGAAAAAAATGCATGAAAACAAAAGTAGGAGACACCAACACGATAGAAAATCTTCACTGTTAACGAAGTTCAAGCATGAAACACCATAAAAATCCAAAGTACACTTTAATAAAAGGTGAATAAGCGCTTTCGCGTAGTGCAAAGCTGCGCTTCATCAGATTAATTTACAAAAAATACTGTGAGCTTAAGTACTAAACATTTTGGCGGGATCATTAACAAATAAATTCTTAATTGAATCAGTAAAATACATATCAATCAGTCTATTAAACTGTCAATGATTATTAGTAAAATGTCAGCCTAACGGCTTAAAGAGCAGAATAAAAAACATATACAAATCACAGTGTAAGACCTCTATATATATATATAGCGAAGTCACTTATTTCATTCTTTACAGCCTAAAAACATTTGCATAACAATAAAAATATTGCCGTCGATGCTACATGCTTCAACAACAAACACTATTGTATCAACAGAGATGTGTTGTATAAATAAGCGATGGATCTCGCAAAATCGGGAAACCACATCCGAAAATATATCCGATAAACATATGTATCACTCACAATACATACAATCACCTGCTAAATCAATTCAGAAACAGGTTTAAAATACAGACCTAAAATAAAAAGAGCCAACCTATCATTGTCTAAATACACAACTCAGTGTGAAAAAATACTGAGATTGAATTAACTCTTACTCTAGAGTAACGGCAGAGACATTTAAAATAAAGTGGCCATGTTGCGACAACAAACTATAGTATACACATACCAAACTCCTCTAACAAAGGTATAGAGCAACCCTTCAATAGTCTAATAGTATTCTTTAGCAGAATGCAAATAGATAAATACAAACAGATAAGTTGTAGAAGTATACATAAAGCTCCACAAACACGGAGCAATAAAAAACCAAGCGATGGTCAGATACATAACCAAACAGTCAAAATATTCACTGTAAAAGCAATTATTTTAAGTAAAGCGCCAGACCTGGTAACCGATCATGTAAGCCCCAACATAATCCACTTTGGCCAACGACTTGTTGCTGTAGAGGCACAGCAAAATAACCTAAGATAAGTAGGCGATCTTATAAACACAACCAGCACCAGAATGCGATGCTAACCAACAGCAATGTCGCAAGTAAACACAATGAATGGCAGACATGTTGTTGCCTATAAATCACGTGATAACTATATAAAAGAGCAACAATATCAATAAAACTGAGTGCTGAAGAACAGAAATACTATTAAATAAAAAAGTATAACTGTACATTATATCAAACACCATATTACACAGTTCAAGTAGGAATATACTGTAACTGTATAGTAGAAAGTGTATATATCAAATAAGTTCATGCAAATAACAAGAGTCTTCACATATGTAAACAAATAAAGAATACAACAATATACAGAGCAACTAACATTAGACATTGAGGACAACATAAACTAATAATATAGTTGTCATGAACAGCTATATTCATTTATAAAGCTTCTAAATAGGACCATAAGTATAGAATAATAACTAAGTTCATATTTTTTGTAAATTAATCTGATGAAGCGTAGCTTTGTACTACGCGAAAGCGCTTATTCACCTTTTATTAAAGTGTACTTTGGATTTTTATGGTGTTTCATGCACTATAGGAAATGTGCTGGATATAGTTTTCACATTTCAACATTCAGGGCATAATTAGACTATAGTAAATCTGCTGGGTGTATTTTTGCAGTACAACATTCAGGGCATAATTAGATTGTAGTAAATGTGCTGGTTGTAGTTTTTATAGTTCAATATTCAGGTATAATTAAACTATAATAAATGTGCTGGGTGTAGTTTTCGCAGTTCAGCATGCAGGCATAATTAGACTATAATAAATGTGATAGGTGTAGTTTTCGCATTTCAACGTTCATGGCATAATTAGACTATAGTAAATGTGTTGGGAGTAGTTTTCACAGTTCAGCATTCAGGCATATTTAGACTAAAGTAATTGTTCTGCATGTCGTACTTGCAGTTCAATGTTCAGGGCATAATTAGACTAAAGTAATTCTGCTGGGTGTAGTTTTCACAGTCCAACATTCAGGCATAATTAGACTATAGTAAGTGTGCTGGGTGTAGTTTTAACAAATTAACATTCAGGGCAAAATAAGAATATATTAAATGTGCCTGGTGTAGTTTTCTCAGTTCAACATTCAGGCATAATTACACAATAGTAAATGAGCTGGGTATAATTTTCACAGTTCAAAGTTCAGGGTATTTTTTGTACCCATTAATATTTTGAACTAAGCCATGCTTGGAACCTTTGCTGTTTCTTTTACATAATTAGACTATAGTAAATGAACTGGGTGTAGTTTTCGCATTTCAACGTTTAGGGCATAATTAGACTATAGCAAATGTGATCGGTGTAGTATTCGCAGTTCAATATTCAGGGCATAATTAGACTATAGTAAATGTGCTGGGTGTAGTTTTCACAATTCAGCATTCGGGCCATAATTAGACTATAGTAAATGTGCTGGGTGGAGATATCACAGTTCAACATTCAGGCAAAATTAGACTATAGTAAATGCACTGGGTGAAATGTTCACAATTCAACATTCAGGCTTAATCAGACTATAGTAAATGTGCTGGGTGTAGTTTTCGAAGTTCAACGGTTAGGGCATAATTAGATTATAGCAAATATGCTGGGTGTAGTTTTTGCAATTCAACATTCAAGGCATAATTAGACTATAGAAAATGTGCTGTTTGTAGTTTTTGCCGTTCAACGGTTAGGACATAACTAGACTATAGTACATGTGCTGGGTATAGTTTTTGCACTTCAAAATTCAGGGCATAATTAGACTATACTAAATCTGCTGGGTGTAGTTTTTGGAGTTCAACATTTAGACATAAACTACTAAATGTGCTGGGTGTAGTTTTCATACTTCAACATTCAGGGATAATAAGACTATAGTAAATGTGCTGGGTGTAGTTTTCACATCTCAACATTCAGGGATAATTAGACTATAGTAAAAGTGCTCATTGTAGTTTTCGCAGTTCAACATTCAGGGCATAAGTAGGCTATAGTAAATTTGCTGGGTGTAGATTTCACTGTTCAACATTCAGGCATAATTAGTGTATAATAAATGTACTGGCTGTAATTTTTGAAGTTCAACATTCAGGCATAATTAGAATATAGTAAATGTGCTGGGTGTAGTTTTCACAGTTCAACATTCAGGGCATAATTAGACTATAGTAAATGTGCTGGGTTTGGTTTTCCCAATTTAACATTCAGGCATAATTAAACTATAGTAAATGTGCTTAGTGTAGTTTTTGCAGTTCAATGGTTAGGGCATAATTAGACTATAGTAAGAGTTCTGGGTGTAATATTCTCACTTCACCATTCATGGCATAATTTGACTATAATAAATGTGCTGAGTGTAGTTTTTGGAGTTCAACATTCAGGCATAATTATACTATAGTAAATGTTATGGGTGTAGTTTTCACAGTTCAACATTCAGGACATAATTATACTATAGTAAATGTGCTGGGTTTAGTTTTCCCAGTTCAACATTCAGGCATAATTGGACTATAGTAAATGTGCTTAGTGTAGTTTTTGCAGTTCAATGGTTAGGGCATAATTAGACTATAGTAAGAGTTCTGGGTGTAATATTCTCACTTCACCATTCATGGCATAATTTGACTATAATAAATGTGCTGAGTGTAGTTTTTGGAGTTCAACATTCAGGCATAATTATACTATAGTAAATGTTATGGGTGTAGTTTTCACAGTTCAACATTCAGGACATAATTATACTATAGTAAATGTGCTGGGTTTAGTTTTCCCAGTTCAACATTCAGGCATAATTGGACTATAGTAAATGTGCTTAGTGTAGTTTTTGCAGTTCAGTGGTTAGGGCATAATTAGACTATAGTACGTGTGCTGGGTGTTCTTTTCTCACTTCACCATTCATGGCATAATTAGACTATAGTAAATGTGCTGAGTGTAGTTTTCGGAGTTCAACATTCACGCATACTTAGACTATAGTCAATGTGCTGGGTGTAGTTTTCACAATTCAAAGTTCAGGGCATAATTAGATTATAGTAAATCTGCTGGGTGTAATTTTTGCAGTTCAACATTCAGGCATAATTATACTATAGTAAATTTGGGTTCCTATTTGTTTGTCCAAACTCCATTTACACAAATATGAAATCATTGACATGTATTGTGCGAAATACATAATCATCGAACGTTTAAAGCCGTGAAATTCGAAATGGTGAAGTGTTTTGGTTGGCCCATCTGCGGTATAGTTCCGTAAGGTAAGTGTGTGATATTTACGGACCTTAGGATTAGGGTGCAGGTTAAGGTAAGTGTATAGATAGGTAATGTGTGTAAGATTTAGTGTAGTGTTAGAAGTAGGGTTTTGTTATATGTATTTATGTGTATTATTTATTTTGTTTGGATATATCAACGTAGGGGAAGTGTGCTGTAGTTACGACCTTAGGATTAGGTAGGGGTTAAGGGTAGTGCATAGATAGTTGTGTATGTGGTGTTTAGTGTAGGGTTAGAAGTTGAGTTTTGGTGCCTTACTTTAGGGTTAGGAGTAGGGTTTGGTTAAGTGTATTTATGTGGTTTATTTATTTTGTTTGGGTAGGTAGTATGTAGTGGGTGGTGGGGTTGGCCGACTATGAACGTTTGATATTTTAAATTTTGCGGATTAGTGCATTCGGTATTTTCACGGTTTGAGTAATACATGTCGCTGTTTTGGTATTCGATGTAATGGATTTTCATTGTTTTATTATAGCCACAGTAAATGTGCTCGGTGTAGTTCTCACAATTCAATGTTCAGGGCATAAGTAGACTATATAAAATGAGCAGGGTGTAGATTTCACAATTCAATTTTCAGGCGTAATTATACTTTAGTAGATGTACTGGGTGTAGTTTTCACAGTTCAACATTCAGGTATAATTAAACAATAGTAAATGCGCTGGTTGTAATTTTTGCAGTTCAACATTCAGGGCATAGCTAGACTATAGTAAATGTGCTGGGTGTAGTTTTGGCAGTTCATTCAGGGCATTATTAGACTATAATAAATGTGCTGTGTGTAGTTTTCGCAATTTATCATTCAATTATAATTAGACTATAGTAAATGTGCTGGGTGTAGTTTTCTCATTTCAACATTCAGGGAAAATTAGACTATAGTAAATGTGCTGGGTGTAATTTTTGCAGTTCATATTCAGGCATAATCAACTATACTAAATGCGCTAAGAGTAGTTTTTGCAGTTCAACATTCTGAGCATAATTAGACTATAGTAAATCTGCTAGGTGCAATTTTCACAGTTTAACATTCAGGCATAATGAAACTCTAGTAAATATGCTGGGTGTTGTTTTCACAATTAAGCATTCAGGTCATAATTAGACTATAGTAAATGTGCTGGGTATAGTGTTCACAGTTCAAAATTCAGGGCATAATTTGGCTATAGTAAATGTGCTGGTTGGAGATTTTACAGTACAGACTTCAGGCATAATTAGACTATAGTAACTGTACTGAGTGAAATTTTCACACTTCAATATTCAGGCATAAGTAGACTATAGTAAATGTGCTGGGTGTAGTTTTTGCAGTTCAATGGTTAGGGCATAAGTACACTATAATGAATGTGCTGGGTGTTGTTTTTTCATTTCCTATAATTAGACTATAGTAAATATGCTGGGTGTAGTTTTTCAGTTCAACATTCAGGCATAATTAGACTATAGTATATGTGCTGGGTGTAGTTTTGTCATTTCAATATTGAGGGCATAGATAGACTATGTGCTGTGTGCAGTTTTTGCAGTTCAACATTCAGAGCATAATTAGACTATAGTAAATCTGCTAGGTGTAGTTTTCACAGTTCAATATTCTGGCATAATAAGCTTGCAGTAAATATGCTGGGTGTAGTTTTCACAGTACAACGTTCAGGGCATAATAAGACAATAATAAATCTGCTGGGTGTAGTTATCACAGTTCAACATTCAGGCATAATTAGACTATAGTAAATGTGCTGGGTGGTGATTTCACAGATCAACATTCAGGCATAATTAGACTATAGTAAATGTACTGGGTGCAATTTTTACAGTTCAACATTCAGGTAAAACTAGACTATAGTAAATGTGCTGTTTGTAGTTTTCACAGTTTAACGGTTAGGGTATAATTTGACAATGGTAAGTGTGCTGGGTGTAGTTTTCCCACTGCACCATTCAGGGCAAAATTAGACTCTAGAAAATGTGCTGGGTGTAGATTTCACAGTTTAATGTTGAGGCATAATTCTACTATAGTAGATGTACTGGGTGTAGTTTTCACAGTTCAACATTCAGGTATAATTAGACAATAGTAAATGTGCTGGTTGTAGTTTTCGCAGTTCAATATTCATGGCATAATTCTACTATAGTAGATGTACTGGGTGTAGTTTTCACAGTTCAACATTCAGGTATAATTAGACAATAGTAAATGTGCTGGTTGTAGTTTTCGCAGTTCAATATTCATGGCATAATTAGACTATAGTAAATGTGCTGGGTGTAGTTTTGCAGTTCAAAATTCAAGGCATAATTAGACTATAGAAAATGTGCTGGATGGAGATATCATAGTTCAACATTCAGGCATAACCAGACAATAGTAAATCTGCCAGGTGTAGTTTTCAAAATTCAGCATTCAGGCAAAATGAGACTACAGTAAATATGCTGGGTGTAGTTTTTACAGTTCAATGTTCAGGGCATAATTAGACTATAGTAAATGTGCTGGGTTTAGTTTTCGCAGTTCAACATTCAGGCATAATTAGACTATAGCAAATTAGGTTCATAGGTTCATAGGTTTATACTAGGCTATCTGCCCTAAGGCATTTATAAGCCTAGCCCAAATTTTTGTGGCTTACGCCACCCCTTATATGAAAAAATACTGTGCCCATTAGTTTGTTGTGCCTCTGTCCAGCAGTGACACAGAGATGATTCCCGGGGTAAACCTACGATCTCCCATCCACAGGTCTAGATTTCTCTTGAACAGAGTCAGCGAGGTGCTCTGCCTCACATGGACCGGGATTTTATTCCACAGCATAGGGAGTCTCTGAGTGATAAATCTATCCCTCCAGCACGTCCTATTTATATCTGTGCTAAGGTTTAAGTCACTTGCTCTAGTGGTTTTGGTGGATTTGGATTTTTTGAGGTGGAGCATGTCCATTAATTCCGGGTTGGACATGGCCTTGTATGTCAGGCACTTGTCACCTCTGAGCAGACGGATTCGGAGTGATTAGAGCTGGAGTGTCTTCAATTAGGCAGCATATGACAGATTTTGGAGTCCTTTATCCTTTTGGTGAGGAACTTTTGGGGTCTCTCCAATTGCTGCAGATGTCGGGTGAGATACATCCCGAATGGGGCATTGTACTCGATCATTGGTCTGATAAGTGAAGAGTACAGGGGAACAATAACCTCACTAGATCTGGATGTGAATCCCTTCATGATCAGGTGGGCAATGTAGAAGGTCTTTCTAACCACTTTAGCAATGTGAGTGTCAAAATAAAGGCCACTGTCAACCTGGGTCCCCAGGTCCCTGATAACCTCTTCTGTGCTTAGTGGATTGCCACCTATATGGTAGCTTGGGGTTACCTTGCTTTTCCCGAAGGTATGACTATACATTTTTGGCGTTTAACTTCAGGCCATGGCTCTGGCACCAGCTATCTGTTTCCGTGAGTCCCTTCTGAAGGATATCCATGTCTGATGCACTTTCCACTATGGCCCAGTTTGCAGTCGTCTGCAAACTTTGTCAGCAAAGTCCTCCTATGTTGGCCTGTACTTCTGAGAAGTAGATGCCAAACAATAGGGGCCAAGGACCAGCCCTGTGGGACACCACTTGTGACGGCTTGGAGTCTGACACAGCGCCAGCAACTCTAACCCTGTGGGTTCTGTCCTTAAGCCAGTTTGCAACCCATCTTGTGACATATGGGTTTACATTTAAGCTGGTAAGTTTTCTACAATACCAGTGGGGTATTGTGTCGAAAGCCTTGCAAGGTCAAGGTAGGCTGTATGGACTGCCTTTCCTTCATCAATGGCCTTGGTGACTGTTTCAAGAAGTCGACCAAGTTCAAAAGGCATGATCTTCCCTTGACAAATCCAAACTGGGTCGGGTCCAATGTCTGCAAGTCCCCTATATCTTTGTTTATGAGCTCCATTATGATCCTCTCCATAGCTTTGCAGACTAGACTTGTTAAGCTTATGGGGCGGTAATTACCAGGGTCCGTAGAGGCGCCGCCTTTGTGGAGTGGGACAACAGTTGCCGTACGCCACTCCTTGGGCACGTATCCTGTGGTAAGGCTGTTATTAAACAGCTGCCTTATGTGCTGGTTTAATTCCTCATTTAGCTCATGTAGCACACAGCCGGGGACACCATCCGGTCCAATTGATGCTGTGTTTTAGCTTTAGAGAGCAGCTTTCACCTGCGCATTTGAGATGTCCGGGAGGCTACACTCGGCTGGGATAGTTATCTCTCCTTTAGGGGAGAGGGGTGAAGTTTGCACTGAACCTGTCTGCCAGTATGTTGGCAATGTCTGTGGGTTCAGTGATTTTTGTATCATTTTGGACTAATTCTGAGCATATCTGGGAGTTTCCACCCAGGTTCCTAACATAGCTGAAAAAGGCCTTATGATTGTCCTTTGAATCCATGGCAATTTTTCTCTCAAAATTGGCCTTAGTTGATTTTATGAGTGCTCGTATTTTTTACTAATAATGATCAGGGTGACTTCCCTTTTATGGATTTTGTTCTATCATGTAATAGCTTTCTCCTCTTATTGTAAAGTTTGTTAATGGCTGGGGACCACCAGACTGGACGTTTGCCCTTTGTGGAAAGAGTCTTGGTTTTATTTGGGATTGCCTGATCCATGCAGTCCTGGAGGTGTTCATAGAAGGCATTTGTAAGGGCTTCCGCAGCTTGGGTTGTGGTTTCCACTGGCTCAGGGGCCTTGAAGGATACCACACCAGTCTTGAGTAGTGTGAAGTTTGCTTTAGAGAAGTTCTTCACTATGGTCTTTTTTGTTTGGGGTGGGGGCGGAATGTGGATTTCCAGTTAGATTAGCTTATGATCAGATCTCATCAATGAGGGATATACTTCCGGTGTGGAGCATTCTGTCCCCATGTTTGTGACAAGGAGATCTAGTCACAAACATGGGGTGTGTAGTTTTTGCAGTTCAATGGTAGGGCATAAGTAGACTATAGTAAATGTGCTGGGTGTAGTTTTGTCATTTCAATAATCAGGGCATAATTAGACTATAGTAAATAATCAGGGTGCAGTTTTTGCAGTTCAACATAGAGTGCATAATTAGACTATAGTAAATGTGCTGGGTGTAGTTTTCACAGGTCAACATTCACAAATAATTAGACTATAGTAAATGTGCTGGGTGGTGAATTCACAGATCAACATTCAGGCATAATTAGATTATAGTAAATGTACTGGGTGAAATATTCACAGTTGAAATGTTCTTAGTGTAGTTTTCAAAGTTCAGCATTCAAGCAAAATGAGACTACAGTAAATATGCTGGGTGTAGTTTTCACAGTTCAATGTTCAGGGCATAATTAAAGTATAGTAAATATGCTGGGTGTAGTTTTTCAGTTCAACATTCAGGCATAATTAGACTATAATAAGTGTGCTAGCTATAGTTTTCGTAGTTCAACATTCAAGGCATAATTATACTACAGTAAATGCGCTGGGTGGAGATATCATAGTTCAACATTCAGGCATAATTAGACTATAGTTAACGCAGTGGGTGAAATTTACACAGTTCAACATTCAGTTTAATTAGACTTGAATAAATGTGCTGGGTGTAGCTTTCACAGTTCAACGCCTAGGGCATAATTACACTATAGTACATCTGCTGGGTGTAGTTTTCGCAATTCAACATTCAGGGCATAATTTGACTATAATAAATGTACTGGGTGTAGTTTTCACAGGATAACATTCAGGCATAGTTAGATTATAGTAAATGTGCTATTTGTAGTTTTTGCAGTTCAATGGTTAGGGCATAACTAGACTATACTACTTGTGCTGGCTGTAGTTTTTGCATTTCACCATTCAGGGCATAATTAGAATACAGTAAATCTGCTAGGTGTAGTTTTCACAGTTAACATTCTGGCATAATGAGCTTACAGTAAATGTGCTGGGTGTAGTTTTTACAGTTCAACATTCAGGGCATAATTAGACTATAGTAAATGGTCTTAGTGTAGTTTTCAAAGTACAGCATTCAGGCAAAATGAGTCTACAATAAATAAGCTGGGTGTAGTTTTCACAGTTCAATGTTCATGGCATAATTAGACTATAGTAAATATGCTGGGTGTAGCTTTTCAGTTCAACATTTAGGCATAATTAGACTATAGTAAATGTGCTTTGTGTAGTTTTGTCATTTCAATATTAAGGGCATAATTTGACTATAGTAAATGATCAGCGTGCAGTTTTTGCAGTTCAACGTTCAGAGCATAATTAGACTACAGTAAATCTGCTAGGTGTAGTTTTCACAGTTAACATTTTGGCATAATGAGCTTACAGTAGATATGCTAGTTGTAGTTTTCACAGTGCAACATTCAGGGCATAATAAGACAATAGTAAATCTGCTGATTGTAGTTTTTGCAGTTCAACATTCAGGCATAATTAGACTATAGATAATGTGCTGGATGTAGTTTTCACAGTTCAACATTCAGGCATAATTAGACTATAGTAAAGGTGCTGGGTGTAGTTTTCGCAGTTCAACGGTTAGGGTATAATTCAACGATGGTAATTGTGCTGTGAGTAGTTTTCCCACTTCACCATTCAGGGCATAATTAGACTATAGAAATTGTGCTGGGTGTAGATTTCACAGTTCAATGTTCAGGCATAATTATACTATAGTAGATGTACTGGGTGTACTTTTCACAGTTCAACGTTCAGGTATAATTAGACTATAGTAAATGTGCTGGTTATAGTTTTCACAGTTCAATATTCAGGGCATAATTAGACTACAGTAAATGTTCTGGGTGTAGTTTTCGCAGTTCATCATTCAAAGCATAATTAGACAATAGTAAATGTGCTGGGTGGAGATATCATAGTTCAACATTCAGGCATAATTAGACTATAGTAAATCTGCTGGGTGTAGTTTTCACAGTTCAACATTCAGGCATAATTATACTACAGTAAATGAGCTGGGTGGAGATATCATATTTCAGCATTCAGGCATAATTAGACTATAGTGAATGCAGTGGGTGAAATTTTCACAGTTCAACATTCAGTTTAATTAGACTTGAATAAATGTGCTGGGTGTAGCTTTCACAGTTCAACGCTTAGGGCATAATTACTCTATAGCACGTGTGCTGGGTGTAGTTTTTGCAATTCAACATTCAGGGCATAATTAGACTATAGAAAATGTACTGGTGAAGTTTTCACAGTTCAACATTCAGGGCATAATTTGACTATAGTAAATGTACCTGGTGTAGTTTTCACAGGATAACATTTTGGCATAATTAGACTATAGTAAATGTGCTGTTTGTAGTTTTGACAGTTCAACAGATAGGGCATAACTAGACTATAGTATATGTGCTGGGTGTAGTTTTCACATCTCAACATTCAGACATAATTAGACTATTGTAAAAGTGCTGGTTGTAGTTTTTGCAGTTCAACGTTCAGGACATAAGTAGGCTATAATAAACTTGCTGGGTGTAGATTTCACAGCTCAACATTCTGGCATAATTAGAGTATAGTAAATGTACTGGCTGTAATTTTTGCAGTTCAACTTTCAGGCATAATTAGACTATAAAATGAGCTGTTGCAGTTTTTACAGTTCAACATTCAGGGCATAATTAGACTATAGTAAATGTGCTGGGTGGAGTTTTCACAGTTTAACATTCAGGTATAATTAGACTATAGTAAATGTGCTGGTTGTAGTTTTCACAGTTCAATATTCAGGGCATAATTAGACTCTAGTAAATGTGCTGGGTGTATCTGCAGTGGTGGTGCTGCGGTAGCGTTGTCTCCTCACAGTAAGATGTTGCCCTGTTCGATTCTCAGCTAGAGTATCTTCTGTGTGGAGACACCTTCGTTGAAGGTTGTGCATCAGGGCTGGCAACTTGGCATGTAAAAATCTGCTGCCAGTCATTAGCGGATCAGAGTTCTGCTGTGGCGACCCCTAACCGGGAAAAGCTGAAAGACGCAACAAATGTGCTGGGTGTAGTTTTTGCAGTTCAACATAAAAGCCATAAGTAGACAATAGTAAATGTGCTGGGTGGAGATATCATAGTTCAACATTCAGGCATAATTAGACTATAGTAAATCTGCTGATTGTAGTTTTCACAGTTCAACATTCAGGCATAATTATACTATAGTAAATGTGCTGGGTGTAGTTTTCGCAGTTCAACATTCAGGCATAATTAGACTATAGTAAATATGCTGGGTGTAATTTTTACAGTTCAACATTCAGGCATAATTAGACTATAGTAAGTGTGCTGGGTACAGTTTTCACAGTTCAACATTAAAGGCTTAATTATACTATAGTAAATATGCTGGGTGGAGATATCATAGTTCAACATTCAGGCATAATTAGACTATAGTAAATGCAGTGGGTGAAATTTTCCCAGTTCAACATTCAGTTTAATCAGACTAGAGTAAATGTGCTGGGTGTAGCTTTTACAGTTCACAACTCAGGGCATAATTACACTATAGTATGTGTGCTGGGTGTAGTTTTTGCAATTCAACATTCAGGGCATAATTTGATTATAGAAAATGTGTTGGGTGTAGTTTTCACACTTCATTATGCCTGAACATTGAATTGTGAAATCTACACCCAGCAAATTTACAATATCTTACTTATACCCTGAACATTGAACTACAAAAACTACAACCAGCACTTTTACTATAGTCTAATTATGCCTGAATGTTGAGATGTGAAAACTACACCCAGCACATTTATTATAGTTTAATTATACCTGAATGTTGAAGTGTGAAAACTACCCACTTCACCCGCACCCTAACCGTAACTCACCTAACCCACGCCCTAACTCTGACATCCGCACAATGGCACACATACTTGGATCAGACCCATAACTTTCCACCACAATGCTGAAAATAGTGAAGCCACAGAAATGGCCCACCAAATTCTTTCCCTGGGAAAGAATTTGGTGTTCCGCAGCTTTGCGATAATCAGTTTTCGAACTTCACAGTTCGAACATATGGTGTTCGAACTACTGAAGTTTCGACGAACTGATAGGAACCTGTAGATTTAGCAGTTCAACATTCAGGCATAATTTGACTATAGGAAATGTGCTGGGGTAGTTTTCACAGTTCAACATTCAGTTATAATTAGATTGTAGTAAATGTGCTGTGATCGCAGTTCAACATTCATGGCAGAAGTAGACTATAGTAAATGTGCTGGGTATAGTTTTTTCATTTCCTTGTTCAGGGCATAATAAGACTATTGTAAATATGCTGGGTGTAGTTTTTGCAGTTCAACATTCAGGCATAATTAGTCTATAGTAAATGTGCTGGGTGTAGTTTTGTCATTTCAATATTCAGGGCATTATTAGACTATAGTAAATGTGCTGGCTGTAGTTTTTGCAGTTCAATGTTCAGAGCATAATTAGACTATAGTAAATTTGCTAGGTGTAGTTTTAACAGTTAAACATTCTGGCATAATGCGCTTACATTAAATATGCTGGGGGTAGTTTTCACAGTTCAACGTTCAGGGCACAATAAGAAAATAATAAATCTGCTGGGTGTAGTTATCACAGTTCAGCATTCAGGCATAATTAGACTATAGTAAATGTGCTGGGTGGTGATTTCACAGATAAACATTCAGGCATAATTAGACTATAGTAAAAGTACTGGGTGAAATTTTAACAGTTCTAGATTCAGGCATAATTAGACTATAGTAAATGTTTTGGTTGTAGTTTTCGCAGTTCAACAGTTAGGGTATAATTCAGCTATGGTAAGTGTGCCGGGTGTAGTTTTCCCACTTCACCATGCAGGGCATAATTAGACTATAGAAAATGTGCTGTGTGGAGTTTTTACAGTTCAACCTTCAGGGAATAATTTGACTGTAGTAAATGTGCTGGGTGTAGTTTTCAGAGTTCAACGGTCAGGGCATAAATAGACAATAGTAAATGTTCTGGGTATACTTTTCACAGTTCAACATTCAGGGCATAATTAGACTATAATAAATGTGCTGAGTGTAGTTTTTGGAGTTCAACATTCAGGCATAATTATACTATAGTAAATGTGCTGTTGTAGTTTTCACAGTTCAACGGTCAGGGCATAATTAGACTATAGTAAATGTTCTGGGTATAGTTTTCACAGTTCAACATTCAGGGCATAATTCGACTATAGTAAATGTACTGGGTGTAGTTTTTGGAGTTCAACAATTTGGGGTGTCCAACCTTTTGGCTTGCTGGGGCCGCATTGAGTGAACAGAAATGGTCCTGGGGCCGCATATAAAATATATCATATAGTTAACTCTTTTGTTGCTCCGGAAGACCACAGTCGATCTCCTGGCTGTACTGTAGATGCATTTGAACAATGAATAAATGTAATAAATGCCTAATATTTCCCTTAAAATTCTAATTCTCATTCTAATTTTCTAATCTAACAGTTAACTCTAACATCTTAGTTAATATATCTATCTATATACATATATATATATATATATATATATATATATATATATATATATATATATATATATATATGTATTACAAATAAACAGATATCCACTACAGCACTAGCATTTCTCACTGGGAAAACTGTTCCAGCAGTCCATCTACGTAAAATGTCAACATCAGCACTCCTACAATACTATAATCCACAAAAATAAGCCAACAAATTTGCAGTAAAGTAAAGAATTCACATTACTGACTTAATAAAACAATTCTGAATAAGCTACAAGAGAGTCTCAGCCAAACAAATAATTGGTGCCAGAAACATGGCCTCAAGTTAAATGCCAAAAAATGCATTATCATCCCCTTTGAAGAGAGTGATGTCCCCACAAATTATCACATTAATAACAATGTTGTAAGCATGCAATAAGTTGTATGGTACTTGAGCTCCCAGGTTGATAGAAACCTGGCTTTTGACCACCACGTTGTCTCCGTTGTAAGGAAAGATTTTTACATGGCCCAATTCATTAGTCAGGGTATCTCATCCAGGGACAAAGAGGTCATAACATCCCTGTATTCTTTCTTTACAAGAGCCATTATTGAGTGCAATGCCCCTTTTGACATTTGCCTCAGCAAAACACCCTGCCAAAAGAAAGACTACAACCATTTCTGCCAAAAAAGGTCAAAGGACTAAGTTCACTTAGTTATCTAAACAGACTAAAAAGCTTCTTGCTTTCCTCTGTCCCTCACTGGCCACTATAAATTTCACCATTGGCTTGCTTTCCAGGCTAAGAAAGATCCTGCCTTAAGAGACTTCCTCTACCTCAGAAATACTGGTTACATTTAAAATGCTCACTACAAAGACCACAACCTTCACTGCAACATAAACAAGCCACTTTTTATGGACAGGTTCTTGACACGAAATCCTTCAACGTCTGTAAAAAGCTCCTCTCATTATCAAACAATGTAGTTCAGCAACACGATGGCTGGATGGATAACCATAAATGTAGTCCTTGGGTAAGTGGCATAGCCTTCATCAAACCAGATGGAAAATCCACATACTAACCTTTCCCAGTTTAATGGCTAAGATCTAATATCGGTTACTCAAGTCTAGTTGCCCAAGAAGAGGGGCATGTTTAACTAAGAATTCCATTTGCAAAATTATATTCAGTATACATATTAAATCTCTCTCTCTTACACACACACACACACACACACACACACACACACACACACACACACACACACACACACACACACACACACACACACACAAAAAAAGCCCCTACTTGTAAAATAGGCAACCTCAGTAATCACATGACACCCACTCACTGAATGAAATTGTCTGGAAGTCAAAAAATCTGAAAAAAAATCATAATAGAGATGGATTTATACATGTAATTTCCCACCACCAATAAATCAACAAACAGCTGCTCGGCAAAAAGTAAATCAATAAGAAAACCATAAACTATAATGCTACATACTGGTGTAAACATATAACTTGTGTCAATCCCCAGGTTAATCCATACCAAAAGACTGTTTCAGAGCTTCAGCTATGTACAAACAGCTTTCTCCTAAAAACTTAACTCATTGATATTTGCCTTGCTGTAATTATAACTGTAAAAAAAAATGTTTTTAAGTTTATTCTGTACCGCAATGATTCTCACTGTTACGAGATGTAATCTCTGCCATACTGTATGAGTACTACATCCACAATTTGCTCTCTCTCATGTATTATATTGTTTTGTGTTATTTTTGGAACTTTTCTCCCCGGGCCTCTGCTGAAAATGGACCTGTGCCCAGTCAGACTTTCCCGGTAAACAAATGTAAAATAAAATAAAATAAATAAAAATAAACTTCCATCCAATCTAAAGCCATTTGACATTCAGACATTTTAATTTGTGCAGAAGTTACTCACAGACTGACAGTTTACTGAGCTGTAATGCTGACCTTCGCTTTAGAAAAAAACAAATTCCCAGACTTTGTCAATAGCTCAAAGTGTAGAGAGGATTATTTATTTATTTTTGAAAAACATCTTTAAAACTGTTAAATTGATTACACACCCAGAAACACAGAAAAGTTATTGTGATTATGTAAACCACAGACTGCTGCAAGAAATCAAAGTCACATTAGCACTCTATGCTTATGTCCGAACAGATGAATCATACCTGTCAATTCCAAAAGAAGTAAAGTAGCTTAATAAGAAGGTTATTTGCAAGGCTGCATGGCAGTTTATATTGGAAATAAGCAGAGATATTAAAAGGCTCTGTTTTTCATAATTATGCCGAAAAGTCTTCCAAGGTAAATACAACTTCTGATTTAGTATGGAACCATACCTCTCAATCTTAGAGCAAGAAATCTGGACAAAGCGAAAATAAAAGTGGGACACAGGCTCAAAATAGTTATGCATCACAGACACCATTGAAACAACTGTAGCTGCAAACATTATACATCACTTATAATCTTTCTATCCCATTATTGTCAGTTAAACATTATATGGCTCATTCAGTCCTGCCTTCTTTTGTATCAAAGAAAACTATGCTTTGAAATGACAAATGCATTAAAAATAATACATAAAACACATTGCATCAACATCCTGCAACTTTCTACCTGCAAGCAACCACAGAGCTTTCACTGAAACTAGGGCTGCTTGTTTCCCCAGAATGACAGCTATCCCTAATTAAGTCTAATGGTATACAATCTACCGGTATCTGGACTACTTGAAATAAATTAAATTATGGCCTGTAAATTGAAAGTACACTTTGTTTAACTAAACTATATTTCTAAGCCCACTTACCACATTTTTTCAGTAACATCCCAACATCCATTTCCAGGTCACTTTACAAGACATTGGCAGTGGTAGACTTGGCATCCTTCAGAACCCCACAGGCCCACGCTAATACATTGTCCATTAAATGTAAGTATCCATCCACTGTAAATGGCAAGAAGCTATGTCTTAAAAAATCTACTTCTGGCATACGTACCCAAGTATTAGGTTTTGAAACAAAGAAACATATTCTCCACAGTCTGTAAGTCTCTGTCTTTAATAATCATCTACTGTTGCAGCACTCCCAACACATAAGCACACACATACACACTAAAATCCCAAACATTTAAAGAAATGACATTGTGCCCACTTGATTTGCCAGTATTGATGATCCGCCAAAGCTAAGCTTACTGTTGTCCAATCTACCACTGCTTAGAAACCACCAATGAAAAAACAGTACTAGGTGCTTTTTTGTTTGTCTGAAAAAACAATACAACTTTATATGCTACAGTCCCACATAGTCAGTCCACTACTGACCCATTAACCTAGGCTGCTGTCTCATTCTTACTCCCTGGAACTGCATTACCTTGGACGACTACTTTATTTTTCTAAGCAAAAGAAACAAATTGGAAGATAAGGCAAAAATCCAGACATTCTTTGAAAATCCATACAGTTAAGAGGTATGAGTTCATGTTCAATACTACACTCTCCCTGTCAGGAAAGCCGCAATTTAATGAAAGTGTACTCAATGTATGATATATTTGTGAGCTAACTTGTTTGTGTTCAGTAGGTAGAATGATCATTGTTAGCCTCTTTGTGCATGCGTCTCTCTGTCTCTCTCTCTCTCTCTCTCTCTCTCTCTCGCTCTCGTGCACACACATACATACACACACACACACACACACACACACACACACACACACACACACACACACACACACACACACACTCTTCTTCTACTTTCACACATGCAATTCTGCTTTCATGCATGCACTCACTCATTCCGTACTTACCTATTAACACAGGTAATTGCTGTCCCTTTCAAAGGGAACAGCAGCAAATGCATACATGAGTCCCTCTTCAGCGAAAACACACACACACACACACACACACACACACACACACACACACACACACACACACACACACTGATTGCTCAGCGCAAAATAATGGCATAAACACACTGACCCTTTTTTGGCTCAAAAACAAAACTAGAAGGTGCTTTGGCGCATGCGCACACCGACATTATCGTTACAGGTCATGGGAGTGAAAAACAAAAAGCAAAAAAAAGTGTTTTGGGGCATGCGTACATCGATGTTGCAGTTAGAGGTTGAGAGCTGCATGGAAGAGCTCTGAGGGCCGCATGCAGCCTGCAGGCCACAGGTTGGACATGCCTAATTACATAAACTACTAAATGTGCTGGGTGTACTTTTCACACTTCAACATTCAGGGATAATTAGACTATAGTAAATGTGCTGGGTGTCGTTTTCACAGCTCAGCATTCAGGCATAACGAGACTATAGTAAAAGTGCTGGTTGTAGTTTTTGTAGTTCAACGTTCAGGGTATAATAAGCTATTGTAAATTTGCTGGGTGTAGATTTCACAAAGGAAATGTGCTGGGGTAGTTTTTACAGTTCAGCATTCAGTTATAATTAGATTGTAGTAAATGTGCTGTGTGTAGTAGTCGCAGTTCAACATTCATGGCATAAGTAGACTATAGTAAATGTGCTGGGTGTAGTTTTTTCATTTCCTTGTTCAGGGCATAATAAGACTACTGTAAATAAGCTGGGTGTAGTTTTTGCAGTTCAGCATTCAGACATAATTAGACTATAGTAAATGTGCTGGGTGTAGTTTTTGCATTTCAATGTTCAGAGCATAATTAAACTATAGTAAATCTGCTAGGTGTAGTTTTCACAGTTAAACATTCTGGCATAATGAGCTTACAGTAAATATGCTGGGTGTAGTTTTCACAGTTCAACGTTCAGGGCATAATAAGACAATAGTAAATCTCCTGGGTGTAGTTATCATAGTTCAACATTCAGGCATAATTAGACTATAGTAAATGTGCTGGGTGGTGATTTCACAGATCAACATTCAGACATAATTAGACTATAGTAAAAGTGCTGGGTGAAATTTTCACAGATTCAGGCATAATTAGACTATAGTAAATGCGTTGGTTGTAGTTTTCGCAGTTCAACAGTTAAGGTATAATTCAACTATGGTAAGTGTGCTGGGTGTAGATTTCCCACTTCACAATTCAGGGCATAATTAGACTATAGAAAATGTGCTGTGTGGAGTTTTCACAGTTCAACCTTCAGGGAATAATTTGACTGTAGTAAATGTGCTGGGTGTAGTTTTCGAAGTTCAACTTTCTGGCATAATTAGACTATAGTAAACGTGCTGGGTGTAGTTTTCGGAGTTCAACATTCAGGCATAATTAGACTATAGTAAATGTTCTGGGTATAGTTTTCACAGTTCAACATTCAGGGCATAATTTGACTATTGTAAATGTACTGGGTGTAGTTTTCACAGGATAACATTCAGGCATAGTTAGATTATAGTAAATGTGCTGTTTGTAGTTTTTGCAGTTCAACAGTTAAGGCATAACTAGACTATAGTACGTGTGCTGGGTGTAGTTTTTGCACTTCACCATTCAGGGCATATTTAGACTATAGTAGATGTGCTGGGTATAGTTTTTGAAGTTCACCATTTAGACATAAACTACTAAATGTGCTGGGTGTACTTTTCACACTTCATCATTCAGGAATAATTACACTATAGTAAATGTGCTGGGTGTTGTTTTCACAGCCCAACATTCAGGCATAATTAGACTATAGTAAAAGTGCAGGTTGTAGTTTTTGCAGTTTAACATTCAGGGCATAAGTAAGCAATAGTAAATTTGCTGGTTGTAGATTTCACAATTCAATTTTCAAGCATAATTAGAGTATAGTAAATGTACTGACTGTAATTCTCGAAGTTCAGCTTTCAGGCATAATTAGACTACAGTAAATGTGCTGGGTGTAATTTTTGCAGTTCAAATTCGGGCATAATGCACTATAGTAAATGTGCTATTAATATTTTTTACAGTTCAACATTCTGGGCATAATTAGACTTTAGTAAATCTGCTAGGTATAATTTTCACAGTTCAACATTCAGGCATAATGAGACTACAGTAAATATGCTGAGTGTAGTTTTCACAATTCAGCGTTCTGGGCATAATTTGACTATACTAAATTTGGTGGGTATACTTTTCACAGTTCAATGTTCAGGGCATAGCTAGGCTATAAAAAATGTGCTGGGTGTAGTTTTGACACTTCAACATTCAGGCATGATTAGACTATAGCAAATGTGCTGGGTGTAGTTTTCATAGTTCAACGTTCAGGGCATAATTCGACTATAGTAAATGTGCTGCTTGTAGTTTTTGAAGTTCAACAGTTAGGGCATAACTAGACTATAGTACGTGTGCTGGGCGTAGTTTTCACAGCTCAACATTCAGGCATAATTAGACTATAGTAAAAGTGCTGGTTGTAGTTTTTGTAGTTCAACGTTCAGGGTATAAGTAGGCTATTGTAAATTTGCTGGGTGTAGATTTCACAAAGGACATGTTCTAGGGTAGTTTTCACAGTTCAACATTCAGTTATAATTAGATTGTAGTAAATGTGCTGTGTGTAGTAGTCGCAGTCCAACATTCATGGCATAAGTAGACTATAGTAAATGTGCTGGGTGTAGTTTTGTCATTTCAATATTCAGGGCATAATTACACTATAGTAAATGTGCTGGGTGTAGTTTTTGCAGTTCAACGTTCAGAGCATAATTAAACTATAGTAAATCTGCTAGATGTAGTTTTCACAGTTAAACATTCAGGGCATAAGTAGACTATAGCAAATGTGCTAATTGTAGTTTTCACAGTTCAACATTCTGGCATAATGAGCTTACAGTAAATATGCTGGGGGTAGTTTTCACAGTTCAACGTTCAGGGCATAATAAGACAATAGCAAATCTGCTGGGTGTAGTTATCATAGTTCAACATTCAGGCATGAGTAGACTATAGCAAATGTGCTGGGTGTAGTTTTCACAGTTCAACATTCAGGGCATAATTCGACTATAGTAAATTTTCTGGGTGGAGATTTCACAGTTCCACATTTTGGCATAATTAGACTATAGTAAATGTACGGAGTGAAATGTTCACAGTTCAATATTCAGGTATAATTAGACTATAATAAATGTGCTGAGTGCAGTTTTCGCACTTCATTCGGGGCATAACTAGACTATAGTAAATGTGCTGGGTGTAGTTTTTGCAGTTCAACATTCAGGCATAAATAGAATATACTAGATGTGCTGAGTCTAGTTTTCACAGTTAAACATTCAGGGCATAATTAGACTATAGTAAATGTGCTGGGTGCAGTTTTCGGATCTATATCACTTTGAAGAAACAGCAGAAGTTCGAACACCATATGTTCAAACTTCTAACCTCGAAGTACAAAACCGTCGACGGCTTAGAACTGAGATTTTTTTCCCAGTGAAAAAAATCTCTGTTCCAAGAAACACACACACAACACAAGCACACCAAAATAACAGCAATCCACACACAAACAATTAAGATCCTTCATCTAACCCTTCACTAAACTGTACATACACTACTATCTATCCACTTACCTTAACCCAAACCCTAACCTAAGGTCAGTCACTATCGCATACTCACCTGACCCGCGCCCTAACCCAAACCCACCTATACCACCCTAACCCTAAAGTCTGTCACTATTGTACACCCACCTCACCTGTGCTCTAACCCTAAGTCACCTAACCCGCACCCTAACCCTAACGTCTGCACAATCGCACACATACCTAAACCAGAACCATAACTTTCCACCACCGTGCTGAAAATAGTGAAGCCACAGAAATGGACCACCAAATTCTTTCCTTTGGAAAGAATTTGGTGTTCCGCGGCTTCACGATAATCAGTTTTCAAACTTCACAGTTCAGACATATGGTGTTCATAGGTTCATAGATTAGTACTAAGCTAACTGCCCTTGCAAGCTATTTTAAGCATAGCCAGTTATCTCTTGTGAGACTCGAACCCTGCACCTTGTGTTTGTAAGGGAAACACCTTATCCATTAGGCCACCTTCCCAACCCCTGCGAACTGCTGAAGTTTCAATGAACTGATAGGAACGTGTAGTTTTCACAGTTCAACATTCAGGCATAATATGACTATAGGAAATGTGCTGGGTGGAGTTTTCACAGTTCTGCATTCAGTTATAATTAGATTGTAGTAAATGTGCTGGGTGTAGTTTTCGCAGTTCAACATTCAGAGCATAAGGAGACTATAGTAAATGTGCTATGTAGTTTTTTCATTTCCTTGTTCAGGGCATAATAAGACTACAGTAAATATGCTGGGTGTAGTTTTTGCAGTTCAACATTCAGGCATAATTAGACTACAGCAAATGTGCTGGGTGTAGCTTTTGCAGTTCAACGTTCAGAGCATAATTAGACTATAGTAAATCTGCTAGGTGTAGTTTTCACAGTTCAACATTCTGGCATAATGAGCTTACAGTAAATATGCTGGGCGTAGTTTTCACAGTTCAACGTTGAGGGTATAACAAGACAATAGTAAATCTGCTGGGTGTAGTTTTCATAGTTCAACATTCAGGCATAATTAGACTATAGTATATGTGCTGGGTGGTGATTTCACAGATCAACATTCAGGCATAATTAGACTCTAGTAAATGTACTGGGTAACATTTTTACAGTTCAACATTCAGGCATAATTAGACTATAGTAAATGTGCTGGTTGTAGTTTTCACAGTTTAACGGTTAGGGTATAATTCAACTATGGTAAGTTTGCTGGGTGTAGTTTTCCCACTTCACCATTCAGGGCATAATTAGACTATAGAAAATGTGCTGGGTTTAGAATACACAGTTCAATGTTCAGACATAGTTATACTATAGTAAATGTACTGGGTGTACTTTTCAAAGTTCAACATTCAGATATAATTAGACTATAGTAAATACGTTGGTAGTAGTTTTCACAGTTTAATATTCAAGGCATAATTAGACTATAGTAAATGTGGTGGGTGTAGTTTTCGCAGTTCAACATTCAGGCATAATTAGACTATAGTAAATGTGCTTGCTGTAGTTTTCGCAGTTCAACATTCAGGCATAATTAGACTATAGTAAATGTACTGGGTGAAATTTTCACAGTTCAACATTCAGGCATAATTAGAATATAGTAAATGTGCTTGCTGTAGTTTTCGCAGTTCAACGGTTCGGGTATAATGAGACTATGGTAAGTGTGCTGGGTGTAGTTTTCAAACTTCATCATTCAGGGCATAATTAGAATATAGAAAATGTGCTGGGTGTAGATTTCACAGTTCAATGTTCAGGCATAATTATACTATAGTCGATGTACTGAGTGTAGTTTTCACAGTTCAACATTCAGGTATAATTAGACTACAGCAAATGTGCTGGGTGTAGTTTTTGCAGTTCAACGTTCAGAGCATAATTAGACTATAGTAAATTTGCTAGGTGTAGTTTTCACAGTTCAACATTCTGGCATAATGAGCTTACAGTAAATATGCTGGGTGTAGTTTTCACAGTTCAACGTTCAGGGTATAACAAGACAATAGTAAATCTGCTGGGTGTAGTTTTCATAGTTCAAAATTCAGGCATAATTAGACTATAGTAAATGTGCTGGGTGGTGATTTCACAGATGAACATTCAGGCATAATTAGACTCTAGTAAATGTACTGGGTGACATTTTTACAGTTCAACATTCAGGCATAATTAGACTATAGTAAATGTGCTGGTGGTAGTTTTCACAGTTTAACGGTTAGGATATAATTCAACTATGGTAAGTTTACTGGGTGTAGTTTTCCCACGTCACCATTCAGGGCATAATTAGACTATAGAAAATGTGCTGGGTGTAGATTTCACAGTTCAATGTTCAGACATATTTATACTATAGTAGATGTACTGGGTGTACTTTTCAAAGTTCAACATTCAGATATAATTAGACTATAGTAAATACGCTGGTAGTAGTTTTCACAGTTTAATATTCAGGGCATAATTAGACTATAGTAAATGTGGTGGGTGCAGTTTTCGCAGTTCACCATTCAGGCATAATTAGACTATAGTAAATGTGCTTGCTGTAGTTTTCGCAGTTCAACATTCAGGCATAATTAGACTATAGTAAATGTACTGGGTGAAATTTTCACAGTTCAACATTCAGGCATAATTAGAATACAGTAAATGTGCTTGTTGTAGTTTTTGCAGTTCACTGGTTCGGGTATAATTAGACTATGGTAAGTGTGCTGGGTGTAGTTTTCAAACTTCATCATTAAGGGCATAATTAGAATATAGAAAATGTGCTGGGTGTAGAGTTCACAGTTCAATGTTCAGGCATAATTATACTATAGTCGATGTACTGAGTGTAGTTTTCACAGTTCAACATTCAGGTATAATTAGTCTAAAGTAAATGTGCTGGTTGTAGTTTTTGCAGTTCAACATTCAGGGCATAATTAGACTATAGTAAATGTGCTGGGTGTAGTTTTCACAGTTCATCATTCAGTTATAGACTATAGTAAATGTAGTGGGTGTAGTTTTCACAGTTCAATTTTCAGGGTATTACTAGACTATAGTAAATATGCTGTGTGTAGTTTTTGCAGTTCAACATTCAGGCATAATTAGACTATAGTAAATGTGCTGGGTATAGTTTTCACTGTTCAACATTCAGGGCATAATAAGACTACAATAAATGTTCTGGATGGAGATATTATAGTTCAACATTCAGGCATAATTAGACTATAGTGAACGCACTGGGTGAAATGTACACAGTTCAACATTCAGGATTAATTAGACTTTAGTAAATGTGCTGGGTGTAGTTTTCGCCTTTCTGCGGTTAAGGCATAATTACACTATAGTAAGTGTGCTGGGTGTAGTTTTCACAAATCAACATTCAGGCATAATTAGACTATAGTATATGTGCTGGGTGGTGATTTCACAGATCAACATTCAGGCATAATTAGACTCTAGTAAATGTACTGGGTAACATTTTTACAGTTCAACATTCAGGCATAATTAGACTATAGTAAATGTGCTGGTTGTAGTTTTCACAGTTTAACGGTTAGGGTATAATTCAACTATGGTAAGTTTGCTGGGTGTAGTTTTCCCACTTCACCATTCAGGGCATAATTAGACTATAGAAAATGTGCTGGGTTTAGAATACACAGTTCAATGTTCAGACATAGTTATACTATAGTAAATGTACTGGGTGTACTTTTCAAAGTTCAACATTCAGATATAATTAGACTATAGTAAATACGTTGGTAGTAGTTTTCACAGTTTAATATTCAAGGCATAATTAGACTATAGTAAATGTGGTGGGTGTAGTTTTCGCAGTTCAACATTCAGGCATAATTAGACTATAGTAAATGTGCTGGGTGAAATTTTCACAGTTCAACATTCAGGCATAATTAGAATATAGTAAATGTGCTTGCTGTAGTTTTCGCAGTTCAACGGTTCGGGTATAATGAGACTATGGTAAGTGTGCTGGGTGTAGTTTTCAAACTTCATCATTCAGGGCATAATTAGAATATAGAAAATGTGCTGGGTGTAGATTTCACAGTTCAATGTTCAGGCATAATTATACTATAGTCGATGTACTGAGTGTAGTTTTCACAGTTCAACATTCAGGTATAATTAGACTACAGCAAATGTGCTGGGTGTAGTTTTGCAGTTCAACGTTCAGAGCATAATTAGACTATAGTAAATTTGCTAGGTGTAGTTTTCACAGTTCAACATTCTGGCATAATGAGCTTACAGTAAATATGCTGGGTGTAGTTTTCACAGTTCAACGTTCAGGGTATAACAAGACAATAGTAAATCTGCTGGGTGTAGTTTTCATAGTTCAAAATTCAGGCATAATTAGACTATAGTAAATGTGCTGGGTGGTGATTTCACAGATGAACATTCAGGCATAATTAGACTCTAGTAAATGTACTGGGTGACATTTTTACAGTTCAACATTCAGGCATAATTAGACTATAGTAAATGTGCTGGTGGTAGTTTTCACAGTTTAACGGTTAGGATATAATTCAACTATGGTAAGTTTACTGGGTGTAGTTTTCCCACGTCACCATTCAGGGCATAATTAGACTATAGAAAATGTGCTGGGTGTAGATTTCACAGTTCAATGTTCAGACATATTTATACTATAGTAGATGTACTGGGTGTACTTTTCAAAGTTCAACATTCAGATATAATTAGACTATAGTAAATACGCTGGTAGTAGTTTTCACAGTTTAATATTCAGGGCATAATTAGACTATAGTAAATGTGGTGGGTGTAGTTTTCACAGTTCAACATTCAGGCATAATTAGACTATAGTAAATGTGCTTGCTGTAGTTTTCGCAGTTCAACATTCAGGCATAATTAGACTATAGTAAATGTACTGGGTGAAATTTTCACAGTTCAACATTCAGGCATAATTAGAATACAGTAAATGTGCTTGTTGTAGTTTTTGCAGTTCACTGGTTCGGGTATAATTAGACTATGGTAAGTGTGCTGGGTGTAGTTTTCAAACTTCATCATTAAGGGCATAATTAGAATATAGAAAATGTGCTGGGTGTAGAGTTCACAGTTCAATGTTCAGGCATAATTATACTATAGTCGATGTACTGAGTGTAGTTTTCACAGTTCAACATTCAGGTATAATTAGTCTAAAGTAAATGTGCTGGTTGTAGTTTTTGCAGTTCAACATTCAGGGCATAATTAGACTATAGTAAATGTGCTGGGTGTAGTTTTCACAGTTCATCATTCAGTTATAGACTATAGTAAATGTAGTGGGTATAGTTTTCACAGTTCAATTTTCAGGGTATTACTAGACTATAGTAAATATGCTGTGTGTAGTTTTTGCAGTTCAACATTCAGGGTATTACTAGACTATAGTAAATGTGCTGGGTATAGTTTTCACTGTTCAACATTCAGGGCATAATAAGACTACAATAAATGTTCTGGATGGAGATATTATAGTTCAACATTCAGGCATAATTAGACTATAGTGAACGCACTGGGTGAAATGTACACAGTTCAACATTCAGGATTAATTAGACTTTAGTAAATGTGCTGGGTGTAGTTTTCGCCTTTCTGCGGTTAAGGCATAATTACACTATAGTAAGTGTGCTGGGTGTAGTTTTCACAAATCAACATTCAGGGCATAATTAGACTATTGAAAATGTGCAGGGTGGTGGTTTTGCATTTCAACGTTCAGGACATAATTTCAGTACAGTAAATATGTTGGGTGTAGTTTTTGCATTTCAACGTTCAGGGCATAATTTGATTATAGTAAATGTGCTGTTTGTACTTTTTGCAGTTCAACTGTTTGGGCATAACTTGACTATAACACAGGTGCTGGGTGCAGTTTTCGCACTTCACCATTCAGGGCATAATTAGACTATAGTAAATTGGTTGGGTGCAGTTTCAAGAGTTCAACATTCAGGGCATAATTAGACTATAGTAACTGTGCTGGTTGTATTTTTCGGAGTTCAACATTTAGACATAATTAAACTATAGTAAGTGTGCTGGGTGTAATTTTCACAGTTCAACATTCAGGGCATAATTAGACTATAGTAAATGTGCTGGGTGTAGTTTTCACAGCTCAACATTCAGGCATAATTAGACTATAGTAAACGTGCAGGTTGTAGTTTTCGCATTTCAATGTTCAGTGCATAAGTAGACTATAGTAAATGTGCTGGGTATACATTTTACAGTTAAATGTTCAGCATAATTAGACTATAGTAAATGTATTTGGTGTAATTTTCAAGGTTCAACTTTCAGGCATGGATTCAGGCACCTAGGGGGTGTGACATCCAGTGAGACAGCTGGATGTGGACATATGGCAGGATGACAAATTAGCTGCAGTGAAAAATGACTGTGGACAATTCCCTGTCAGAATTGAGGAAACCCCTACACCCTAACCACAGGTGGCACATACAACCCCCCACAGTGATACACTGTACACCCCCTTAGAAGCCACTATGTGCAGCTGTCAGTGGAGCATGTGGCTGGCATGGCATGCCACGTGGGCATGAAAGTGGTACCATGTAACCCGTGTGCTGTGGGAAAAGCCTTTATTAATTGAATATGCAATGTGATGTGTGTAGTGCTTGGTGCGTACTAAACTCGAATAGTATCACAACTTGTAGAAATGTGCCACAGCACGGAGGAAATCCTGCACATCACTGTAGTCACACTTATGTTGTAAGATGTGCTTTAGGCGACACTCCCTTATTACAATAGCCTTCCTACGTGGTGTTACAGGCATCCCCCTCAGAAGAGATTCACGTCGGGTATCAGTCAGGTTCTGCTCCTGTTGCAGAACACACAAATGGTTGGCTAGCTGTACAGTAGGGTGTCCCAGTAATACCTTCAGCCAATGATGCCATGCCTCCACCTGGTTGTTAGTCCGCGGGAAGTCCATTTTTGACACATCAGACACATTCCAAAACCGCAAAGGGTATGATGATGGCATTCGTGTTTGTGCTGAACAGCGGGATGCATACTTGCGTGGTCGGCTTCGTACATAATGATGGTCTAGAAAAACACCAATTGGCTGAGCACATTCTGGTAAGGAAGCCACAATGTCCAGAAATGCCTAGACAACATCATCCAATGGTAGGAATGCCAACGCTATTAGCTTGCGTTTGGCAATTGAGAATGCAGTGTCCGTGCTATAGAGGGTGACAAGGTGATGATGCTGGATCTGATGCCAGATGATCTGTGCAAAATGGAATAGGCATCCCTTCAGAATACTCCTAGGGAATGCCTTCCGGCTGGCACGTATTGCTGCCTTCCCAAAATCGGTCATAATATACTGTGGAGACAAAGTGCATCCCTGATCAGCAGCCATACCCTTCAGTACTTCCCACAAAGTGGTGTATGCAGACTCCGAATTCCGTGTCATGAGACAGTACACCAGGGGTACAATCCTTGTTGAGGTGGGGGTGCCAATACATCCATGTAATGTATATAGCTGGCGACATATATCAGCCCATGTGGGGAAGGTGCCATCTCCAAGAATGATGTCAGACCTGCACAAATCTGTCAAATTCTGGGTAGTAGTGAGTAGAACCAAGGAATCTGTCCCATCCATATCCGACCGTCTACAGAGGATGAAGCTGCCACTACGGAGTGGATACTGGCTGACATCAATATCCGCAAGTGCTGCTGGAGGTGTAGCCATGGATGCCCGTGCCTGCTGCCATACCTCGGTTATTCTACGCCGAAGTGTTGCACGATAAGGCATCTCCTGTAGTACGTTGTCATCTGCTGTGCCTAAGACACTCTGCATTACCAAGCTTGGCAATTCATTACCGGTTACCACCCTCTGCCGCAGTTCTGCTCACAGAGTAGCCACGTGAGCCATTATTGCATCTGGGCCATGCTGGTGTGGCAGTGATTTCAGCATTTCTTCCCCCTCTTCCTGGCATACAGTGATGGCATGTCCTCTGCACACCTTTACTCTCTGCTCGATACATGTCCAGTACCATTTCGGTGGTGCTTCACGTTCCAAATGGTAGAGGTACCCCTCAACCACCAGCATTGGTTTACCATGTTGGCTGGGCACTGTGGTGTATCTGTTGTCAAGCAGACCAGGGCTATACAGATACATAGATTCCAGCATGGTAGCAACACTTGTTGATGGCCTCTCAGTATCCATTTCAGCAAGGCTAGCTGGGAATGGGATATACAACCAGCCTTGGAGCAAGTCCCTTCCAGACGGTGGGTTACTCGCTGTACAACACCTTGTCTTGTACCATGTGTAGTAGCACTGTCTGCCACAGTGGCCCTTAACAGCTGTGTACACTCCACCCATCTCTGACTGCCTCCCCTATATAGTGTCACTGTTTGCAGTTAACACAAACCTGGTGTTGCAATATGCTTGTACTCTGGCAGGCATCTAGAAAACCTAGTTGCAGCACAAATTCTCACTGTCCTGCACCAGCCCCCTTTAAGTCCCAGTTCTTGCTTCTGGCCAATCAGGGTGTTGGGCCCAGTCCCTGTTTCAGTGACAGACGTTACATAGGGAGGTACCTGTGGGTTGCACCCTTGTCTGCCTACATGGGACTGCATACTTGTGTACACCCCTAATGCAGGGACAAATGGATGGGTTTGGTTACACCTGCAGGACATACACTACCATGGTGTGGGTGATGGGTTAGTACTACTGTATGTCCTGCTACTTGGTTAGCAGTCCATACTTGCCCAGGTTGGTATGTTCCCACCTAACTCTGCAGCCAGGGGCTCTACCAGGACAGGTACTGTTTGTTACAGGCATGCCTCTCATGTGAGATGGTCCTATGCTAAAGCCCTCCTGCTGTGACATGGTTCCTCCATGTGCACAGATTGCTGTTTAATTAGGCTGTACTGTGTGTGGGATATGGAGTCTGCAACTAGAGTGTATATCCCTTTAAGCTCCTACCCTCACCATGACTTAGTGTTGTATGCACTAGTTCACAGGGTTAGCTGTGCTGTGTTGTGGATTGTACTTCCTGCTTCTTTGGGACCGTTTGCTGTGTTCTTGTGTTCAACAGGGGCTGTGGAGGTAAGTGATACTGTTGTGTGTGTGTTTGCTGCACTGTGTGGCACTACCAATGTGCCGTTTGTATTTTCAATCGATTTCCCATTGCCAGCCGTGTACACAGTCACTTGACAGCCTGCATGTACACTTTAGGGGCCGTCTGCGTTTGTCGGTTTTCCTGACGCCGTAGGTTTCCACAGCAGGTCTTTCATTCAGCAGCACCACTCTACGATCTAGTGGTGCTGCGGCCTTCTGGTTGTGGCAATGTAGCTCACGGGCATTTGTCTCGCGATCTACACGCCGGAACCCTTCAGGCATATTTAGACTATTGTAAATGTGTTGTAGTTTTCACAGTTCAATGGTCAGGGCATAATTAGACTTTAGTAAATGCACTGGGTGTAGTTTTCAGTGTTCAACATTCAGGCATAATTAGACTATAGTAAATGTGCTGGGTGTAGTTTTCACTGTTCAACATTCAGGGCATAATTAGACTATAGTAAATGCACTTTTTTGTAGTTTTCAGAGTTAAACATTCAGGCATAATTAGACTATAGTAAATGTGCTGGTTGTAGTTTTCGCAGTTCAACGGTACGGGTATAATTAGACTATGGTAATTGTGCTGGGTGTAGTTTTCACCATTCAACATTCAGGGCATAATTAGACTGTAGAAAATGTGCTGGGTGTAGATTTCACATTTCAATTTTCAGGCATAGTTATACTTTAATAGATGTACTGGGTGTAGTTTTCACAGTTCATCATTCAGTTATAATTAGACTATAGTAAATATGCTGGGTGTAGTTTATGCAGTTCATCATTCAGTTATAACTAGACTATAGTAAATGTAGTGGGTATAGTTTTCACAGTTCAACATTCAGGGCATAATTAGGCTATAGTAAATCTGCTAGGTGTAATTTTCACAGTTCAGGATTTAGGCAAAATGAGACTACAGTAAATATGCTGGGTGTAGTTTTCACAGTTTAGTTCACGGCATAATTAGACTATAGTAAATGTGCTCGGTATAATTTTCACAGTTCAATTTTCAGGGCATTATTAGACTATAGTAAATATGCTGTGTTTAGTTTCTGCTGTTCAACATTCAGGCATAATTAGACTATAGTAAAAGTGCTGGGTATAGTTTTCGCTGTTCAACATTCAGGGCATAATTAAACTACAATAAATGTTGTGGGTGGAGATATCATAGTTCAACATTCAGGCATAAATAGACTATAATGAACACACTGGGTGAAAATCTCACAGTTCAACATTCAAGATTAATTAGAATTTAATAAATATGCTGGGTGCAGTTTTCACCTTTCAGTGGTTAGGGCATAATTTCACTATAGTAAGTGTGCTGGGTGTAGTTTTCACAAATCAACATTCAGGGCATAATTAGACTATTGAAAATGTGCAGGGTGGTTGTTTCACAGTTCAACGTTCAGGGAATAATTTCATTATAGTAAATGTGTTGGGTGTAGTTTTCACATTTCAGTGTTCTGGGCATAATTATACTGTAGTAAATGTGCTGGATGGTGTTTTCACAGTTGAACGTTCAGGGCATAATTTGACTATAGTAAATGTGCTGTTTGTAGTTTTTGCAGTTCAACGGTTAGGCCATAACTTGACTATAATACGTGCGCTGGGTGCAGTTTTTGCACTTCACCATTCAGGGCATAATTAGACTATAGAAATTGTGTTGGGTGCAGTTTTAAGAGTTCAACATTCAGGGCATAATTAGACTATAGTAATTGTGCTGGTTGTGTTTTTTGGAGTTCAACATTTAGACATAAATAAACTCTAGTAAATGTGCTGGGTGTATTTTTCACACTTCAACATTCAGGCATAATTAGACTATACTACATGTGCTGGGTTTAGTTTTTACAGCTTAACATTCAGGCATAATTAGACTATAGTAAAAGTGCTGGTTGTAGTTTTCGCATTTCAAAGTTCAGGGCATAGGTAGACTATATGTGTCGGGTGTAGATTTCACAGTTCAACTTTCAGGCATAATTAGACTATAGTAAATGTACTTGGTGTAATTTTCAAAGTTCAGCTTTCAGGCATATTTAGAGTATTGAAAATGTGTTGTAGTTTTCACAGTTCAATGTTCGGGGCATAATTAGACTACAGTAAATATGTTGGGTGTAGTTTTCACAGTTCAACATTCAGGGCATAATTAGACTATAATAAATGCACCGGGTGTAGTTTTCAGAGTTTAACATTCAGGCATAATTAGACTATAGTAAATGTGCTGGGTGTAGTTTTCACAGTTCAACATTTAGGCATAATTAGACTATAGTAAATGTGCTGGGAGAAGTTTTCTCTGTTCAACGTTCAGGGCATAATTTGACTATAGAAATGTGCTGGGTGTAGATTTCACAGTGCAGTTTTCTGGCAAAATTATACTATAGTAGATGTACTAGGTATAGTTTTCCCAGTTCAACAATCAGATATAATTAGACTATAATAAATGCGCTGGTTGTCGTTTTTGCAGTTCAGCATTCACGGCATAATTTGACTATAGTAAATGTGCTGGGTGTAGTTTTTGAGTTCAACATTCAGTTATAGTTAGACTATAATAAATGTGCTGGTTGTAGTTTTTGCAGTTAAACATTCAGGGCATAAGTAGACTATAGTAGATGGGGTTCATATTACGTTGTCGAAAGTTAACCGTTTCAAATGCTCAGAAGAGCAAAACGGCCGAATATCGAAACTTTTATTGTGCGGGGTTGCGCCCGACACAGCCCCCGCTAAATATATATACCAACCCTGAGATCGCACTACAGTGAGGAAAGGGAAAATATTCCAATCTTCAGTGTACTGCGATCCCACAATCCAAACGTCGACATCCACCTGTTTTACTCTTCTGTGCATTCAACATTGTTGTCTTACGACAACAAAATAGGAACCCTAGTAGATGTGCTTGTAGTTTTCTCATGTCAATGCTCAGGGTATAATTAGATTATAGGAAATGCGCTGGTTGTACTTTTCTCAGTTGATTCTTCAAGGCATAATTAGCCTATACTAAATGTGCTGGGTGTAGTTTTCACAGTTCAACATTCAGGCATAATTAGAATATAGTAAGTTTGCTGGGTAAAGTTTTCGCAGTTCATCATTCAGTTATAATTAGACTATAGTAAATGTGCTGGGTGTAATTTTCGCAGTTCAACATTCAGGCATAATCAATTATAGTAAATGTGCATGGTCTAGTTTTTGCAGTTAAACATTCTGGGCATAATTAGTCTATAGTAAATCTGCTAGGTGTAGTTTTTACAGTTCAACATTCAGGCATAATGAGACTACAATAAATATGCTGGGTGTAGTTTTCACAATTCAACATTCAGGGCATAATTAGACTTTAGTAAATATGCTGGGTGTAGTTTTCGCAGTTCAACATTCATGCATAATTAGACTATAGTAAATGTGCTGTGTCTAGTGTTCACAGTTCAACATTCAGGACATATTTCAACTATGATAAATGTAATTAGACTATAGTAAATGTGCTGTGTCTAGTATCCACAGTTCAACATTCAGGACATAATTTGACTATAGTAAATGTGCTGGGTGGAAATTTCACAGTTCAACATTCAGGGCATAATTTGACTATCGTAAATGTGCTGGGTGTAGTTTTCACAGTTCATTCAGGCATAAATAGACTATACCAAATTTTCTGGGTCTAGTTTTCACAGTTAAACATTCAGGGCATAAGTAGACTATAGCAAATGTGCTAATTGTAGTTTTCACAGTTCAACATTCTGGCATAATGAGCTTACAGTAAATATGCTGGGGGTAGTTTTCACAGTTCAACATTCAGGCATAAATTGACTATAGTAAATGTGCTGGGTGTAGTTTTTGCAGTTTAACATTCATGGCAAAATTAAACTTTAGTAAATGTGCTGGGTGTAGTATTCGCAGTTCAACATTCAGGGCATAATTAGACTACAGTAAATGTGCTGGTTGTAGTTTTCACAGTTCAATGTTCAGGGCATAATTAGACTATAGTAAATGTGCTGAGAGTAGTTTTGCAGTTCAACATTCAGGCATAATTAGACTATCGTAAAATTCCTGGGTGCAGTTTGTGCATTTTAACATTCAAGCATAATTAAGATATAATAAATGTGGTGGGTGTAGTTTTCACAGTTCAATGTTTAGGGCATAATTAGACTATAGTAAATGTGCTGGGTGTAGTTTTCACAGTTAAACGTTCAGGCATAAATAGACTATAGTAAATGTGCTGGGTCTAGTTTTTGAAGTTCAGTATTCAGGCATAATTAGACTATAGTAAATGTGCTGTTTGTTTTCGCAGCTCAACGTTCAGGGCATAATTAGACTATAGGAAATGTGCTGGATATAGTTTTCACATTTCAACAATCAGGGCATAATTAGACTATAGTAAATCTGCTGGGTGTATTTCTGCAGTTAAACATTCAGGGCATAATTAGATTATAGGAAATGTGCTGGTTGTAGTTCTCGCAGTTCAACATGCAGTCATAATTAGACTACAATAAAAGTGCTAGGTGTATTTTTCGCATTTCAATGTTCCTGGCATAATTAGACTATAGTAAACATGTTGGGACTAGTTTTCACAGTTCAACATTCAGACATAACTAGACTAAAGTAATTGTTTTGTGTGTCGTTTTTGCAGTTCAACGTTCAGGCATACTAAGACTACAGTAATTCTGCTGGGTGTAGTTTTCGCAGTCCAACATTCAGGCATAATTAGACTATGGTAAATGTGCTGGGTCTAGTTTTCACACATCAACATTCAGGGCATAAGTAGACTATAGTAATTATGCTGGCTGTAGTTTTCACAGTTCAATGTTCAGGCATAATTAGCCTATACTTAATGTGCCTGGTGTAGTTTTCTCAGTTCAACATTCAGGCAAAATTAGACAATAGTTCATAGGTTTTAAGGCCTTTACCAGCCTAGAAATAACAATTCCCTGGCTATTTCTTCCCACACTATTTATTTTCCTGGACTCCTGGATATAATTTTTTTCACAGTTCAATGTCCAGGTCATAAGTAGACTATAGCAGATGTGCTGGGTGTAGTTTTCTCATTTCAACATTCAGGACATAATTATACTATAGTAAATCTGCTGGGTGTAGTTTTCACAATTCAAGGTTCAGGGCATAATTAAACTATAGTACATGAGCTGGGTATAGTTTTCTCATTTCAACGTTCAGGGCATAATTAGACTATAGTCAATGTGCTGGGTGTAGTATTCACAGTTCAACCTTCAGGGCATAATTAGACTATAGTAAATGTGCTGGGAGTAGTTTTCACAGTTCAACATTCAGGTATAATTAGGCTATAGCAAATGTGCTGGGTGTATTTTTCACAGTTCAGCATTCTGGCCATAATTAGACTATAATAAATGCACTGGGTGAAATTTTTACACTTCAACTTTCAGGCTTAATCAGACTATAGTAAATGTGCTGGATGTAGTTTTCACAGTTCAATGAACAGGGCATAATTAGACTTTAGCAAGTGTCCTGGGTGTAGTTTTCACAATTCAACATTCAGGGCATAATTAGACTATAGAAAATGTGCAGGGTGGAGTTTTCACAATTCAAAGTTCATGGCATAATTTGACTATAGTAAATGTGCTGGGTGTAGTTTTTGCAGGTCAGCATTCAGGCATAATTAGACTATAGTAAATGTGCTGTTTGTAATTTTTGTAGTTCAATGGTTAGGGCATAACTAGACCATAGTACATGTGCTGGGTGTAGTTTTTGCACTTCAACATTCAGGGCATAATTAGACTATAGTAAATGTGTTGGGTGTAGTTTTTGGAGTTCAACATTTAGACAGAAACTACTAAATGTTCTGGGTGTATTTTTCACACTTCAACATTCAGGGATAATTAGAGAATAGTAAATGTGCTGGGTGTCATTTTCACAACTCAACATTCGGGCATAATTAGACTATAGTAAAAGTGCTGGTTGTAGTTTTCGCATTTCAAAGTTCAGGGCATAAGTAGGCTATAGTAAATTTGCTGGGTGTAGATTTCACAATTCAATGTCCAGGCATAATTAGAATATAGTAAATGTACTGGCTGTAATTTTTGAAATTCAACTTTCAGGCATAATTAGACTATATTAAATGTGCTGTTGTAGTTTTCGCAGTTCAACGGTCAGGGCATAATTAGACTATAATAAATGTTATGGGTGTAGTTTTCACAGTTCAACATTCAGGTCATAATTAGACTATAGTAAATATGCTGGGTTTAGTTTTCGCAGTTCAACATTCAAGCATAATTAGACTATAGTAAATGTGCTGGGTGTAGTTTTCGCAGTTCAATGGTTAGGGCATAATTAGACTATAGTAAGTGTGCTGGGAGTAGTTTTCCCACTTCATCATTCATGGCATAATTAGACTATAGTAAATGTGCTTAGTGTAGTTTTCGGAGTTCAACATTCAGGCATAATTAGACTATAATAAATGTGCTAGGTGTAGTTTTCACAATTCAAAGTTCAGGGCATAATTAGACTATAGTAAATCTGATGGGTGTAGTTTTTGCAGTTCATCATTCAGGCTTAATTATACTATAGTAAATGTGCTGTGTGTAGTTATCACCGTTCAACGTTCAGGGCATAATTATAGTACAGAAAATGTGCTGGGTGTAGATTTTACAATTCAATTTTGAGTAAGTATACTTTAGTAGATGCACTGGGTGTAGTTTTCACAGTTCAACATTCAGGAATAATTAGACTATAGTAAATGCGCTGGTTGTAAATTTTGCAGTTCAACATTAAGGGCATTACTAGACTATACTAAATGTGCTGGGTGTAGTTTCTGCAATTCATCATTCAATTATAATTAGACTATAGTAAATGTGCTGGGTGTAGTTTTCGCAGTTCAATGTTCAGGGCATAAGTAGACTATAGTAGATTCAGGACATAAGTAAACTATAGTAGAGGTGTTGGGTGTAGTTTTGTCAATTCAACATTCAGGGCATAAATAGACTATAATAAATGTGCTGGTCATATTTTTCGCTAATCAATAAGCAGGGCATAATTAGACTATAGTAAATGTGCTGGGTGTAGTTTTCACAGTTCATGATTCAGTTATAATTCGACTATAGAAAATGTGCTGGGTGTAATTTTCAGAGTTCAACGTTCAGGGCATAAGTAGACTAAAGTAGATTGAGGACATAGGTAGACTATAGTAAATGTGCTGGGTGTAGTTTTCTCATTTCAACATTCAGGGCATAATTATACTATAATAAATGTGCTTGGTGTAATTTTTGCAGTTCAAATTTTGGCATAATGCACTTTAGTAAATGTGCTAAGAGTAGTTTTTGCAGTTCCTTCTGGGCATAATTAGACTATAGTAAATCTGCTAGGTGTAATTTTCACAGTTCAACATTCAGGCATCATGAGACTACAGTAAATATGCTGGGTGTTCACAATTCAGCATTCAGGGCATAATCTGACTATAATAAATTTGGTGGGCATAGTTTTCACAGTTCAATGTTTAGAGCATAATTAGCCTACAAAAAATGTGCTGGGTGAAGTTTTCACAGTTCAACATTCAGGCATGATTAGACTATAGCAAATGTGATGGGTATAGTTTTCACAGTTCAACATTCAGGGCATAATTCGACTATAGTAAATTTGCTGGGTGGAGATTTCACAATTCAACATTCTGGAATAATTACACTATAGTAAATGTACTGAGTGAAATTTTCACATTTCAATATTCAGGTATAATTAGACTATAGTAAATGTGCTGAGTGCAGTTTTTGCACTTCATTCAGGGCATAACTAGACTATAGTAAATGTGCTGGGTGTAGTTTTCGCATTTCAACATTCAGGCATAAATAGATTATACTAGATGTGCTGGGTCTAGTTTTCACAGTTAAACATTCAGGGCATAATTAGACTATAGTAAATGTGGTGGGTGCAGTTTTCGGATCTATATCACTTCGACGAAATGGCAGAAGTTTGAACACCATATGTTCGAGCTTCTAACGTTGAAGTGCAAAACCATCGAAGGCTTAGAACAGCAATTTTTTTCCCAGTGAAAAAAATAGCTGTTCCAAGAAACACACAAACAACACAAGCACACCAAAAAAACAGCAATCCACACACATACACTTAAAATTCTACATCTAACCCTACACTAAACTGTACATACACTATTATCTATCCTCTTAACTTAACCCAAACCCTAACCTAAGGTCCGTCACTATCGCACAGTCACCTGACCCGCACCTTAACCCAAACTCACCTATCCCGCCCTAACCCTAAAGTCTGTCACTATCACACACCCACCTCATCTGTGCCCTAACCCTACCTCGCCTAACCCGTGCCCTAACCATACCTCACCTAACCCGCACCCTAACCCTAACATCCGCACAATGGCACACATACCTGAACCAGACCCATAACTTTCCACCACAGTGCTGAAAATAGCGAAGCCACTGAAACGGCCCACTGAATTCTTGGAAAAGAATTTGGTGTTCCTCGGCTTCGCGATAATCAGTTTTCGAACTTCACAGTTTGAACATATGGTGATCGAACTGCTGAAGTTTCGACAAACTGATAGGAACCCGTAGTTTTTGCAGTTCAACATTTATGCATAATTTGACTATAAGAAATGTGCTGGGTGTAGTTTTCACAGTTTAACATTCAGTTATAATTAGATTGTAGTAAATGTGCTGTGTGTAGTATTCACAGTTCAACATTCAGGGCATAAGTAGACTATAGTAAATATGCTGGGTGTAGTTTTTGCAGTTCAAAATTCAATCATAATTATACTATAGTAAATGTGCTGGGTGTGGTTTTGTCGTTTCAATATTCAGGCCATAATCAGACTTTAGTAAATGTGCTAGGTGTGGTTTTTGCAGTTCAATGTTCAGAGCATAATTAGACTATAGTAAATCTGCTAGCTATAGTTTTCACAGTTAAACATTCTGGCATAATGAGCTTACAGTAAATATGCTGGATGTAGTTTTCACAGTTCAATGTTTAGGGCATAATACTTTATTTATTTATTTATTTAAATTTGTTGACCGGGAGTGTCCGACTGGACATAGGTCCATTTTCAGCGGAGGCCTGGGGAGAAAAGCTCCACAGTAAAATAAATAGACAGTAGTTACACTGGATTACATAGCGATTAACAATTTAACATAGCAATTACTTACAACATATTTACAGATGAAGAACATAGTACATCAGTAGACAACAAGAATCTTTATCTGTGAAGTACGTAACAGACATGAACAAATGTTACAATGAGAAGTTCCTGCTGTATGATAAGTACTAGGCTTATGAGCATCTGAGCTTGCTATAATCAAGGTAGTTAGTGGAGTGGAAAGAAAGGTAGTGGTTGGATGTGGTGGATGATATTAGAGTGGGAGTTGCAAGGGCATAGCCAGCATGTTTTTAGGTGCACTTTTAGTAAAGTTTTGAAGTGGGTGCATGATGGTACGGAGGTAATTGTGGGTGGGAGTGAGTTCCATAATTTGGCTATGACACAAGAGAATAGTACTTCACCAACAGAGTTATTGGCTTTAGCGATCTGCAAGTGATTTTTGTTGCTGGATCTTAATGGTCTGGTGGTGCGATAGGGTTGGAGTAGATTCTGGAGGGATGGAACATTTAGTGGATGGTTTACTAGTTTGTGGGCGAGTGAGAGTTGATACCACTGAAGGAGGTGAGGGAGTTCAAGCCAGCCCCGTTCAGCAAGTGAGAGACAGTGGTGACTACGGTAGGATGCCCCTGTGGCAAATTTGGCGATTTTTTTGTAGCAGGTCTCTAGCTTGTTTCGATCACATTGCCTTAGGTTGGTATATATTGGAGAGGCATAAAGTAGGGTGGAGATAAGGTGGGAATTTGCTACTGAAATCTTTGTTGCTTTGGTAAGAAATTGCTTATTTCTGTATAACGTTCCAAGTTATTTGTGGACTTTTTTTATGGTCATGGATATGTGAATGTCAAATTTTAGTTTATTGTCTATTTCCACTCATAGCAATTTGGTGTGTTCAGTTGGGTATATAGTGGTGTTGTCTTTTGCTGTGATGTTAAAGTATATACTGCTCAGACAAGCTCCTCGTGGTCCTGCAGAGTGGTCCTAGCAGCAGGGAACTCAGAAAAGCGACTACTTTCTGGATTTAAGTATCTTTGTTTTTTTTCACTTGGAATAGCTTCTGTAGCTTACCCTGAACTAGCTTGAACTGTTTTTTAACTGTTTGCTGCATTATTTTAAAATCTGCACTTAAAGTTACATTTTAGTCGAATTTGATCGAAAGTTTGTTTGTTTGTTTGTTTGTTTAATTTAACTGTGGAGGCTGCCCACTAAAGTGTGCTAGCCTGTGTAACTGATTTATCACTGTTTCTGCATTTTCTGTGTGTTTCTATAAAAAAAACAAAAAAATAATCCTTGTTTTCCCACCTCTCCTTGACTAGTTTAGACCAGTTTACAGGCATTGCTGTATTCTATGCTGTGGTGTAGTTCCTATGTTGTCCATTACCTTACTTGGATAGAAGGAAGTTTCTTTGCTCACCAGTGGGAGTGGGGAGCCTTGAGCAGCCTACCTGTCCCTGTAGGAAGTGACCTCAGCACAAAAAGCTGTAGTAATTGGTTGTTTTGGACCATTTCTAGCTCTTTTGTAGTTCACTGTTTAAAATCCACCTCTGGGCATTTTTTTCTGGCTATACTGCTCAGACAAGCTCCTTGTGGTCCTGCAGAGTGGTCCTAGCAGCAGGGAACTCAGAAAAGCGACTACTTTCTGGATTTAAGTATCTTTGTTTTTTTTCGCTTGGAATAGCTTCTGTAGCTTACCCTGAACTAGCTTGAACTGTTTTTTAACTGTTTGCTGCATGATTTTAAAATCTGCACTTAAAGTTACATTTTAGTCGAATAATTTAACTGTGGAGGCTGCCCACTAAAGTGTGCTAGCCTGTGTAACTGATTTATCACTGTTTCTGCATTTTCTGTGTGTTTCTATCAAAAAAACAAAAAAATAATCCTTGTTTTCCCGCCTCTCCTCGACTAGTTTAGACCAGTTTACAGGCATTGCTGTATTCTGGGCTGTGGTGTAGTTTCTGTGTTGTCCATTACCTTACTTGGATAGAAGGAAGTTTCTTTGCTTACCAGTGGGAGTGGGGAGCCTTGAGCAGCCTACCTGTCCCTGTAGGAAGTGACCTCAGCACAAGAAGCTGTAGTAATTGGTTGTTTTGGACCATTCCTAGCTCTTTTGTAGTTTACTGTTTAAAATCCGCCTCTGGGAGTTTTTTTCTGGCTATACTGCTCAGACAAGCTCCTCGTGGTCCTGCAGAGTGGTCATAGCAGCAGGGAACTCAGAAAAGTGACTACTTTCTGGATTTAAGTATCTTTGTTTTTTTTTTCACTTGGAATAGCTTCTGTAGCTTACCCTGAACTAGCTTGAACTGTTTTTTAACTGTTTGCTGCATTATTTTAAAATCTGCACTTAAAGTTACATTTTAGTCGAATTTGATCGAAAGTTTGTTTGTTTGTTTGTTTAATTTAACTGTGGAGGCTGCCCACTAAAGTGTGCTAGCCTGTGCAACTGATTTATCACTGTTTCTGCATTTTCTGTGTGTTTCTATAAAAAAAACAAAAAAATAATCCTTGTTTTCCCGCCTCTCCTCGACTAGTTTAGACCAGTTTACAGGCATTGCTGTATTCTAGGCTGTGGTGTAGTTCCTATGTTGTCCATTACCTTACTTGGATAGAAGGAAGTTTCTTTGCTCACCAGTGGGAGTGGGGAGCCTTGGGCAGCCTACCTGTCCCTGTAGGAAGTGACCTCAGCACAAAAAGCTGTAGTAATTGGTTGTTTTGGACCATTTCTAGCTCTTTTGTAGTTCACTGTTTAAAATCCACCTCTGGGCATTTTTTTCCGGCTATACTGCTCAGACAAGCTCCTTGTGGTCCTGCAGAGTGGTCCTAGCAGCAGGGAACTCAGAAAAGCGACTACTTTCTGGATTTAAGTATCTTTGTTTTTTTTCAATTGGAATAGCTTCTGTAGCTTACCCTGAACTAGCTTGAACTGTTTTTTAACTGTTTGCAGCATGATTTTAAAATCTGCACTTAAAGTTACATTTTAGTCGAATTTGATCGAAAGTTTGTTTGTTTGTTTGTTTAATTTAACTGTGGAGGCTGCCCACTAAAGTGTGCTAGCCTGTGTAACTGATTTATCACTGTTTCTGCATTTTCTGTGTGTTTCTATCAAAAAAAAAAAAAAAAAAAATCCTTGTTTTCCCGCCTCTCCTCGACTAGTTTAGACCAGTTTACAGGCATTGCTGTATTCTGGGCTGTGGTGTAGTTTCTGTGTTGTCCATTACCTTACTTGGATAGAAGGAAGTTTCTTTGCTTACCAGTGGGAGTGGGGAGCCTTGAGCAGCCTACCTGTCCCTGTAGGAAGTGACCTCAGCACAAGAAGCTGTAGTAATTGGTTGTTTTGGACCATTCCTAGCTCTTTTGTAGTTTACTGTTTAAAATCCACCTCTGGGAGTTTTTTTCTGGCTATACTGCTCAGACAAGCTCCTCGTGGTCCTGCAGAGTGGTCATAGCAGCAGGGAACTCAGAAAAGTGACTACTTTCTGGATTTAAGTATCTTTGTTTTTTTTCACTTGGAATAGCTTCTGTAGCTTACCCTGAACTAGCTTGAACTGTTTTTTAACTGTTTGCTGCATTATTTTAAAATCTGCACTTAAAGTTACATTTTAGTTGAATTTGATCAAAAGTTTGTTTGTTTGTTTGTTTAATTTAACTGTGGAGGCTGCCCACTAAAGTGTGCTAGCCTGTGTAACTGTTTTATCACTGTTTCTGCATTTTCTGTGTGTTTCTATCAAAAAAAGCAAAAAAACAAAAAAATAATCCTTGTTTTCCCGCCTCTCCTCGACTAGTTTAGACCAGTTTACAGGCATTGCTGTATTCTGGGCTGTGGTGTAGTTCCTGTGTTGTCCATTACCTTACTTGGATAGAAGGAAGTTTCTTTGCTCACCAGTGGGAGTGGGGAGCCTTGAGCAGCCTACCTGTCCCTGTAGGAAGTGACCTCAGCACAAGAAGCTGTAGTAATTGGTTGTTATGGACCATTTCTAGCTCTTTTGTAGTTCACTGTTTAAAATCCGTGTTTGCACAGCTTTGCGCGCTTGTGCGCATAGCGCAGCACTGGTTAAACAAGGTTAAACTTCTTCTGGCTCCGCCAGGTCTGCTCTTCAAATTTTCCCTTAAGGAAGCTCTACTCTTAGTATAATCAGACTACTCACTATATTATAAGCCTAGCACTTGATCTCAATACTTCTCTACTAAGTAAGCACTCTCGTACTAAGTAAAGCACTACATCTACTTACCACCCCTGTGAATATCCACTTCCCTTAAAGGTACAGCACTCCCTTATACTGTTCTAGCATGTCGAATGGTAGATTACTGGTGTCCTCTCCAGTTCAGCTGGTCAATCTGGGTATCTTGAGACAATGCTACAATTGTCTCATGTACACAGACAACCCTCTCCTCCTCCCAACAAACACAAATACTTGTGAGAGATGCAACTATATAGCCAAACTGGAGGCTGAACTCTCTCAACTCAGGGCTGGCATGACCAGACAGGAGGAGATGGTAACCACACACACAACAATCCCTGTCCCACATAGACCTACCACAACTGCAAACCAAACACATAAAAACACAAAAACATATTTGGAGGCTCTAATAAAAAACTTACCAAAACAACAGAGGCTCCCAAAGTAGACATCCAAAAACCCACCACCTCAAAACAAAACACATGCAACACATACTTCAATAAATCAGTGTGTCAACCAATCACAGCCCTTAAGGCCAAACACCTTGCCTGATACACTAGTAATAGGTGACTCTATAGTCAGACACACTGATGTCCCGCTGACCAGGCTGAACAAGGAGAGGGTGACTGGGAGCTGTCTATCGGGAGCTAGGATCCGCCACATAACACACGCACTCAAGTCACTCCAAACCAAGTACAAATATGACTCCGTCATTGTCCATGCTGGTGTGAATGACCTGAGACGTACCTACCTGGACTACATGAAAAGAGACATAGAGGAGCTCTCCGATTATGTAGTCCAGGCTGGTATGACCCTGACCCTGAGCAGCATCTTGCCCCCACCAAGAATGATACCACAGTACAAAGACAAGATGATCAGCTTTAACAATTGGCTCAAGTACTGGTGTCATTCTAAGGGGATCCAATGTCTGTCTGCCTGGGATGACATGTTGGACAAGCCACGCTGCTTCACAAGGGATGGCTTACACCTGTCACCACTGGGCTTCCGGATATTGGCTAAGGCTCTTGCCTCCCCCATAGTGCCTTTTTTAGGCAAGGCTCAAAAGACAAACCCACCTCTTTAGAAAACAAAAATGGAAAAAACTAAGGGTAATACTGCTCAACGCCAGAAGTCTAAATCTCAAGATGCAGGCACTTGATGCACTCCTCAGCATGGAGAACATCGACGTCTGTGCAGTAACTGAAACCTAGTTCAAGGCTCCTGAGAGTACCCCAGCGCTACCAGGCTATACCTCTTATCATGTTTTTTGGCCCCAAAACCCAGGCCGAACCACAAAAGGAGGGGGAGTGTCCATATTCATCAAGGACACCCACACCTCCAGGTTAGTAGCAACACATGAAGCATCAGAGACCATACAGGTGCAACTAACCACAGGCAAAACTGCTATACAACTGGTAGCATATTATAGACCACCCGCCCAATCTCAAGAACCCCACTCAGCAGCCTTCCTGAAGACACTGGAGGATATGAATGTATCACAAAATACCATCATACTGGGAGACTTCAACTACCCAAACATAGATTGGGTACATTATTCTAGCCCTAATACCCTAGCCCAAAGGTTCCTGGAATTCATAAATTCAAATGCACTGGAACAACTAGTCACCTCTCCCACTAGGGGAGATAATATACTAGACCTGATCATCACAAACATGGGGACAAAAAGCTCCACACCGGAAGTATACCCCTCACTAGTTAGATCTGACCACAAACTAATCACCCTGGATATACATATCCCACCTCCACCCCCAGCATAAAAGACCACAGTGAAAAACTTCTCAAAAGCAGACTTCACTCTTCTTAAGACTGAGATGGTATCCTTTAAGCCCACTGTGCCAGTGGATACCACATCCCACAATGCCGAATCCTTCACAAATGCCTTCTATGGACATCTCCAAGAATGCATGGATCATGCAATCCCAAATAAATCCAAGTCCCTCTCCACCAAAGGTAAGCACCCTGTCTGGTGGACCCCAGCCATAAACAAATTGTATAACAAAAGAAGGAAGCTACTGCACGTCAGAGCAAAATCCCATGAAGGGAAGACATCTCTGATCAACATTAGCAGAAAACTACGTTCTCTCATAAAAACATCCAAGGCCAACTTTGAGAGAAAAATCGCTAAGGACACTAAAGATAACCACAAAGCCTTCTTCAGCTATGTTAGATACCTGGGCGGAAACCCTCAGATATGCTCAGAGTTGGTTCACAACAACAAAAAGTACACTGAACCCACAGATATTGCCAACATTCTGGCTGACAGGTTCAGTGCAAATTTCTCCCCTCCCTCACACCCAAAAGAAGAAATACTTATTGTAATCTCCCTGTCATCTCAGAAGTCCAAGTGAGAAGCGCCCTAAACAAAGCAAAAAACACAGCATCAATGGGATCTGACGGTATCCTGGGTTGCGTGTTACGGGAATTCCAAGAGGAGCTAAACCCACACATAAAAATGCTATTTAACCTTAGCCTTACTTCGGGATATGTACCTAAACACTGGCGTACAGCAACAGTGGTCCCATTCCACAAAGGGGGTGCCTCTACAGACCCTGGAAACTACCACCCCATAAGCTTAACCAGCCTGGTCTGCAAATCTATGGAAAGAATCATTATGGAACTTATAAACAGAGACATAGGGGACCTACAGACACTTGACCCCACCCAGTTCGGCTTTGTAAAGGGCAGATCCTGCCTTTTAAACCTGGTTGACTTTTTTGAAACAGTCACTAGAGCCATTGATGAGGGCAAAGCAGTCCATACAGCATACCTGGACTTGGCTAAGGCCTTCGACACAATACCCCACTCAGGCATCATAGATAAGCTCAACAGCTTAAAAGTAAACACTTATGTCACTAGATGGGTTGCAAACTGGATAAAGGACAGAACCCATAAAGTTAACATCGCTGGAGCAATGTCAGACTCAAAGCCAGTCACAAGTGGTGTCCCACAGGGATCTGTTCTGGGACCCCTCTTGTTCGGCATTTATTTCTCAGATGTCAAAGCAAACATGGGAGGGCTGTGGCTGACAAAGTTCGCAGATAACTGCAAACTAGGCGCCATAGTCGATACACCAGCAGACACACACATCCTACAAAAAGGCTTCACAGAAACGGACAACTGGTGCCGGAGTCACGGCCTTAAACTAAATGCCAAAAAATGTATAGTCATCCCCTTTGAGAAAAACAAAGTACCCACAAATTATCACAGACAGCAACCCACTGAGTACGGAAAAAGTAATCAGAGACCTAGGGACCCAAGTCGACAGCGACCTCTCATTTGACACCCACGTTGCCAAAGTGGTTAGAAAAACATTCTACCTTGCACACCTCATCATGAAGGGATTCACATCCAGATCCAAGGATGTCATTGTACCCCTATATTCCTCCCTCATCAGACCCATGATTGAGTACAATGCCCCATTTGGTATGTACCTCACCCGGCATTTGCAACAGCTGGAGAGACCACAAAAGTACCTCACCAAGAGGATCAAGGGTCTCCAACATATGTCTTATTCTGCCAGACTAAAGAAACTTCAGCTCTACTCAGTAGCATACCGCCTGCTCAGAGGTGATCTCTGCCTGATGTACAAGGCCATGTCCAATCAGGATCTGATGGACATGCTCCACCTCAAAAAATCCAAATCCATCAGGACCATGAGAGCTAAAGACTTAAACCTCGGCACAAGTATGAATAGGACATGCTGGAGGGATAGATTCATAACCCAGAGGCTTGCCATGCTTTGGAACAAGATCCCAGTTTGTATTAGGCAGAGCCCCTCACTGACTCTCTTCAAGAGAAATCTTGATGAGTGGATGGGAGATCGTAAGTTTACCCCAGGGGTCACATCTGTGTCACTGCTAGACAGGGGCACAGTAAACTAATTCTATTATATAAGGGGACCTTCATTGTGTCACTACTAGACAGAGGCACAGTATTCTAAATTTATTCTGTACATTTTTTTACCATCTCACGAGGTGGCAAAAGCCACATCACTATGGCTAGGCTTACAAATGCCCCAGGGCAGATAGCCTAGTACTATACTATGAAACTATGAAACTATGAGAGTTGTTTTGAGTATGTTTGGTGGGTTGGAAGATGAATAGTTTAGTTTTGTTTGGGTTGAGTATTAATTGGGCATTGGATAACTATGTTTCAACAGAGGAAAAGGTTTTCTGTGTGACTTTTTGCAGTTTAGGTAGGGACTGGGCTGAGCAGATGATGGTTGAGTCATCTGCGTATTGTATGAGTGTGCCATGTTTGGTGGCAGAGGCTAGATTATTGGTGTAAACAGAGAAGAGTAGGGGTCCAAGGATGGATCCTTGGGGAACCCCTATGGAGACAGTTAGTTGGGGAGATATGTCATTCTGCCATACAATGGATTGTTGGCGGTCAGACAGGTAACTCTGAAACCAGTTGGTGACTGATTGTGTGAAGGATAGGTTATTGAGGACAGAGATAAGTTGTTTGTGTGGGACCATGTCAAATGCTGTAGATAGGTCTTGGAAAGTAGCAGAGGAGAGATAGCCATTGTTTTTATGCTGAAGGATAGTGTTAGTAAAGGAGAGTAAGGCAGTGGTGGTGCTATGGTTTGGTCGAAAACCATGCTGAGTACTGGAAAGGAGGTTGTTAGTAAGGAGACCTGAGAGTTTATGCATCCCTCTAGTATTTTGGAGAGTGGAGAGAGAATAGCTATGGGGTGGTAATTGGTTACTTCTGCGGAGGGTTTGCCTTTGTGGAGGGGAATTATATGTGACACTTTCCACAGTGTGGGAACGTAACTTTCTGACAGAGATCGTTTAATCAAGATGGATACTGGGTAGGCCAGAGCATCAGCTGCGATTTGTAGATATTCACTTGGGAGGTTGTCTGCTGCTAATTTGGTGGGTTTAAGTTTAGTTAAGAGTTTTTTTATGTTGGAGGTAGGTACAGGAGAAAAAGAGAAGGCAGTGGGGAGATTACTAGTTGAAGGTGTGGGTTGGAGGGGAGGGGGGTTGTGTTGTTTAGCTAGTGATAGTATGGTTTGGGTGAAGTGTGTGTTGAATGAGGTAGAAAAATTTTCTGAGGAGTGAGGGATGTTAGGAGGAGGGGTACTGACTTTACCTGGGTGGAGGATGGAGTTTATGGAGGACCAGAATTGTTTGGGGCTGTGTTGTGAGGAGTCTAGGGTAGACTGGTAGTATTGGAATTTGTCCTGTTTTATTAGCTTTTTGACTCTATTGCATAGTTCTAGGAATTTCTGTCTAGCTGAGGGGGGTTTGGTTTTGCGCCAGTGCTCCCAGGCTTTATCCCTGCTTTTCATTTCTGACTTAGTGGTTTTCTGTAGCCATGGGGAGGGTTGTGCTTTGGTTCTGGAAAATCTTATGGGGGCATGGTAATTAAGGATGTTCATGAAGGTAGTATTAAAAAATTCAACTGCGTCATATAGACTGAGGTACTTTAGAGGATGCCAGTTACATTCTTTGAGGGATGAGATGAATGTGAGTGGGTTAAAGTTTAGTTTTTTACGCATTTGATGGTAGATGACAGGTTTAGCTTGGTATAGGTATTTTTTGAGTAGGAATGTTGGGGAGTGATCACTGAGGCTATCTGATAAGCAGCCTGTTATATATGACTGGGGGCTCTTACTGACTAGTATCCAATCAAGGGTAGTGTGCTTGCTGGAGTTTTTATTTATCCTGGTTGGTGACTGGACTAGTTGGGTGAAGCCATGAAGGTGCACATGATGGGTTGGATTGTTGCCAGAAAAGGATTGCCAGTCAATATTGAAATCATCTAAGATGATAGTTTCTTGGGGGAGATGGTGGGTAGACCAGCTGAGGAGGTTTTCTAGTGGAGGGATGTTTTGGCCAGGTGGGAAGTAGCATCCAATTACATTGATGGTTTTGTTTTGGTTAATTTTGAAGTTGGTATATATTATTTCTTCATTGCCTATTTGTGGAGCTGATGATTTTAAGATCTGGATGTTTAGATGCTGTTTAAATATTATAGCTACACCACCTCCTTTTTTGTTTAGCTGGTCTACTCTTAGTATGCCGTAACCTGTAGGGAGTATTTGCTCACTGGTAATGTGAGGTTTTAGCCAGGTTTCTGTCAAGATGACTATATCTCTGGAGTACAAGTCTATGGTGGCATGGAGTTCATGGACTTTGTTGGATATACTTCTAATATTTAGGCTTAGTAGAAGGAAGTCACTTGGCTTTCTATTGGCTGCAATATGGGAGAAGTTGTCGTTTCTAGTCTGATTATGAGGACTGGGGTTGGAGATGATAGGGCCAGGGTTGGGGTGGATGTCTCCACTTAGGGCTAATTTTGATATGCATGAGATTATTAGTTTTCTCAGTTTTTGAATGTGTTTGTTTATAAGGGAAACTTTATTATTGTGCTCTGTGGGTAATAGGTATGGTGGGAAGGTTACTATGTTAAGTTGTAGGGATGCTTTATGTTTGAGTAATATAGTTGGTAGAATATGTGGGGGGTGCATAGGGATGGTCCTTGAGCTGGTGGGAGGGAAGCTGAGTGTGGGTGAGACATGAGTGGTGGTGTGAGTAGTAGCACAGTGGTAGTGGTTGAGTGGGGGAATGATGGAGCTTTGGTAGGATGTAAGATATGCAAGGAGAGTGCATGCAGTGAGCATAGGAAAGGTATGCTTGTACATGTTAGTTGAGGAGGTGTGATAGTAGAGGGAAGATGGAAGAGGAAGTGTTGGGTTAGCGCTGTGGTTGGCTATTGGAAAGATGGGAGGGGGTTTAAGTGCAATAAAGGTGGGACCACTGGGGGCGGGAGGGAATAGGGGGCAGGGTGGGGAGCGAAGCGGGTAGAGACCCTGTTAGTTGCTCATATGAGGGGGCTGGAAACAATCACAAAGCAAAGACAAGTATGTGTTAAGAAACAATCACAATTAACCAAGAACTGCTCTGAAACTGTAAGTCATTTCTTAATTTCTCAGGTGGAAAAACAGGATAACCTTGTATCAGTAGGCTACTGTGGTCATAGTTTAAATTAACAAGCACACAGTATTGATCAGTTATGGATACTATTTGCTAACAGAAGGGAATAAGAGAAAGTGGAAGATGTGTGTGTGTGTGTGTGTGTGTGTGTGTGTGTGTGTGTGTGTGTGTGTGTGTGTGATGGGGGGGGGGGCTGCTTACAAGCCAAAGCAGAGTGCTCTCCAGGGGAAAATGAATATTGGCTCAAACAGGTAGACACATACTCAAAGTTAACTGTAGCTGTTTGCAGACAGTTCAGACCCAGACTGTGCTTTTCTTACAAGAATGTTAAAGGTGGTACTGCAGTTGAATACTTAAGAGTGGTGTTAGGTTCAAAGTTAACTGTAGTTGTTTGCAGACTGTTCAGACCCGGACTGCACTTTTCTTACAAGAATGTTAAAGGTGGTACCGCAGTTGAATACTTAAGGGTGGTGTTAGGTTCAAAGTTAACTGTAGCTGTTTGAAGACAGTTCAGACCCGGACTGCGCTTTTCTTACAAGAATGTTAAAGGTGGTACCGCAGTTGAATACTTAAGAGTGGTGTTAGGTTCAAAGTTAACTGTAGCTGTTTGCAGACAGTTCAGACCCGGACTGCGCTTTTCTTACAAGAATGTTAAAGGTGGTACCGCAGTTGAATACTTAAGAGTGGTGTTAGGTTCAAAGTTAACTGTTGCTGTTTGCAGACAGTTCAGACCCGGACTGCGCTTTTCTTACAAGAATGTTAAAGGTGGTACCACAGTTGAATACTTAAGAGTGGTGTTAGGTTCAAAGTTAACTGTAGCTGTTTGCAGACAGTTCAGACCCGGACTGCGCTTTTCTTACAAGAATGTTAAAGGTGGTACCGCAGTTGAATACTTAAGAGTGGTGTTAAGTTCAAAGTTAACTGTAGCTGTTTGCAGACAGTTCAGACCTGGACTGCGCTTTTCTTACAAGAATGTTAAAGGTGGTACCACAGTTGAATACTTAAGAGTGGTGTTAGGTTCAAAGTTAACTGTAGCTGTTTGCAGACAGTTCAGACCCGGACTGCGCTTTTCTTACAAGAATGTTAAAGGTGGTACCACAGTTGAATACTTAAGAGTGGTGTTAGATTCAAAGTTAACTGTAGCTGTTTGCAGACAGTTCAGACCCGGACTGCGCTTTTCTTACAAGAATGTTAAAGGTGGTACCACAGTTGAATACTTAAGAGTGGTATTAGGTTCAAAGTTAACTGTAGCTGTTTGCAGACAGTTCAGACCCGGACTGCGCTTTTCTTACAAGAATGTTAAAGGTGGTACCGCAGTTGAATACTTAAGAGTGGTGTTAGGGTCAAAATTAACTGTAGCTGTTTGCAGACAGTTCAGACCCGGACTGCACTTTTCTTACAAGAATGTTAAAGGTGGTACCGCAGTTGAATACTTAAGAGTGGTGTTAGGTTCAAAGTTAACTGTAGCTGTTTGCAGACAGTTCAGACCCGGACTGCGCTTTTCTTACAAGAATGTTAAAGGTGGTACTGCAGTTGAATACTTAAGAGTGGTGTTAGGGTCAAAGTTAACTGTAGCTGTTTGCAGACAGTTCAGACCCAGACTACGCTTTTCTTACAAGAATGTTAAAGGTGGTACCGCAGTTGAATACTAAAAGTCTTGTTAGGTTCAAAGTTAACTGTAGCTGTTTGAGACAGTTCAAACCTGGACTGCGCTTTTCTTACAAGAATGTTAAAGGTGGTACCGCTGTTGAATACTTAAGAGTGGTGTTTGGTTGGAGAGACACTGAGCCTTCATGGTGCCTGTAGCAGAGTGGATTGTAGTTTTTCATAAGACAATAGTAAATCTTGTTGTAGTTTTACAATAAGACAATAGTAAATCTGCTAGCTGTAGTTTTCACAGTTAAGCATTCTGGCATAATGAGCTTACAGTAAATATGCTGGATGTAGTTTTCACAGTTCAACATTCAGGCATAATTAGACTATAGTAAATGTGCTGGGTGGTGATTTCACAGATCAACATTCAGGCATAATTAGACTATAGTAAATGTACTTTGTGAAATTTTCACAGTTCAACATTCAGGCATAATTAGACTATAGTAAATGTGCTGGTTGTAGTCTTCGCAGTTCAAAGGTTAGGGTATAATTCGACTATGGTAAGTGTGCTTGGTCTAGTTTTCCCACTTTACCATTCAGGGCATAATTAGACTATAGAAAATGTGCTGGGTGTAGATTTCACAGTTCAATGCTTAGGCGTAATTATACTATAGCAGATGTACTGGGTGTACTTTTCAAAGTTCAGCATTCAAGTATAATTTGACTATATTAAATATGCTGGGTGTAGTTTTCTCATTTCAACTTTCAGGGCATAATTAGACTATAGTAATTGTGCTGGGTGTAGTTTTTGGAGTTCAACATTTCGTCATAAACTACTAAATGTTCTGGGTGTATTTTTCACACTTCAATATTCAGGGATAATTAGACTATAGTAAAAGTGCTGGTTGTAGTTTTCGCATTTCAACGTTCAGGGCATAAGTAGGCTATAGTAAATTTGCTGGGTGTAGATTTCACAATTTAATGTTCAGGCAACTTACTTATTTATAATTTTTGAAGTTCAACTTTCAGGCATAATTAGACTATAGTAAATGTGCTGTTGTAGTTTTTGCAGTTTAACGGTCAGGGCATAATTAGACTATAGTAAATGTTATGGGTATAGTTTTCACAGTTCAACATTCAGATCATAATTAGACTATAGTAAATATGCTGGGTTTAGTTTTCGCAGTTCAACATTCAAGCATAATTAGACTATAGTAAATGTGCTGGGTGTAGTTTTTGCAGTTCAGCATTCAGTTATAATTAGACTATAGTAAATGTGCTGGGTGTAGTTTTTGCAGTTCAGCATTCAGTTATAATTAGACTATAGGAAATGTGCTGGGTGTAGTTTTCGCAGTTCAGCATTCAGGGCATAATTAGACTAACGTAAATCTGCTAGGTATAGTTTTCACAGTTCAACATTCAGGCAAAATGAGACTACAGCAAATATGTTGGTTGCAGTTTTCACAGTTCAACGTTCAGGGCATAATTAGACTATAGTAAATGTAGTGGGTATAATTTTCACAGTTCAATTTTCAGGGTATTACTAGACTATAGTAAATATGCTGTGTGTAGTTTCCGCAGTTCAACATTCAGGCATAATTAGACTATAGTACATGTGCTGGGTATAGTTCTTGCCATTCAACATTCAGGGCATAATGAGGCTACAGTAAATGTGCTGGGTGGAGATATCATAGTTCAACATTCAGGCATAATTAGACTGTAGTGAATGCACTGGGTGAAATTTTCACAGTTCAACATTCAGGATTAAATAGACTTTAGTAAACGGGCTGGGTGTAGTTTTCACCTTTCAACGGTTAGGGCATAATTGCACTATAGTATGTGTGCTGGATGTACTTTTCATAAATCAACATGCAGGGCATAATTAGACTATTGAAAATGTGTAGGGTGATTTTTTTCCCAGTACAACGTTCAGGGTATAATTTCAGTATAGTAAATGTGATAGGTGTAGTTTTCACATTTCAACGTTCAGGGCACTATAGTAAATGTGCTAGATGGCGTAATTACAGTTCAACATTCAGGGCAAGCTTTGACTATAGTAAATGTGCTGTTTGTAGTTTTTGCAGTCCAACGGTTAGGGCATAACTAGACTATAGTACGTGTGTTGGGTACAGTTTTCGCGCTTCACCATTCAGGGCATAATTAGACTACAGTAAATGTGCTGGGTGTAGTTTTCAGAGTACAACATTCAGGCCATAACTAGACTATAATAAATGTGCTGGTTGTATTGTTTGGAGTTCAACATTTAGATATAATTAAACTATATTAAATATGCTGGGTACAGTTTTCACACTTCAATATTCAGGCATAATCAGACTATAGTAAATCTGCTAGGTGTAGTTTTCACAGTTCAGCATTCAGGCAAAATGAGACTACAGTAAATATGCTGGTTGTAGTTTTCACAGTTCAACGTTCAAGGCATAATTAGACTATAGTAAATGTGCTGGGTATAGTTTTCTCTGTTCAACATTCAGGGCATAATTAAACTATAGTGAATATACTGGGTGAGATTTTCACAGTTCAACTTTCAGGATTAATTAGACTTTAGTAAATGTGCTGGGTGCAGTTTTCACCTTTCAGCGGTTAGGGCATAATTACACTCTAGTAAGTGTGCTGAGTGTAGTTTTCTCAAATCAACATTCAGGGCATAATTAGACTATTGAAAATGTGCTGGGTGTAGATTTCACAGTTCAACATTCAGGCATAATTAAACTATAGTGAATATACTGGGTGAGATTTTCACAGTTCAACTTTCAGGATTAATTAGACTTTAGTAAATATGCTGGGTGTAGTTTTCACCTTTCAGCGGTTAGGGCATAATTACACTCTAGTAAGTGTGCTGAGTGTAGTTTTCTCAAATCAACATTCAGGGCATAATTAGACTATTGAAAATGTGCTGGGTGGTGTTTTCGCAGTACAACGTTCAGGGCATAATTTCAGTATAGTAAATATGTTGGGTGCAGTTTCTGAAGCTCAACATTCAGGGCATAATTAGACTATAGTAAATGTGCTGGTTGTATTTTTCGGAGTTCAACATTTAGACATAATTAAACTATAGTAAATGTGCTGGGTGTAATTTTCACACTTCAACATTCAGACATAATAAGACTATAGTACATGCGCTGGGTTTAGTTTTCACAGCTCAACATTCAGGCATAATTAGACTATAGTAAATGTGCTGGGTGTAATTTTCAAAGTTCAACTTTCAGGCATAATTAGATTATTGTAAATGTGTTGTAGTTTTCGCAGTTCAATGGTCAGGGCATAATTAGACTATAGTAAATGTGCTGGGTGTAGATTTCACAGTTCAGATTTCAGGCATAATTATACTATAGTAAATGTACTGGGTTTATCTATCACTGTTCAACATTCAGGTATAATTAGACTATGATAAATGTGCTGGTTGTAGTTTTTGCAGTTCAACATTCAGGGCATAATTAGACTATAGTAAATGTGCTGGGAGTAGTTTTCTGGTTTAACATTCTGTTATAATTAGACTATAATAAATGTGCTGGTTGTAGTTTTTGCAGTTCAACATTCAGGGCATAAGTAGACTATAGTAGATGGGGTTCATATTACGTTGTCGAAAGACAAAAATTTCAAATGCTCAGAAGAGCAAACCGGATGAATATCGAAACTTTTATTGTGGGGGGGTTGTGCCTGCCACACCCCCCGCTAAATATATATACCATCTCCAAGATCACACTACAGTGAGGAAAGGGCAGATATTCTAATCATCAGTGTACTGAGATCCCACAATCCGATTGTCGATATCCGCCGGTTTCGCTTCTTCTGTGCATTCAACATTGTTGTCTTTCGACAAGATAATAGAACCCTAGTTGATGTGCTTGTTGTAGTCTTTTCATTTCAACCGTCATGGTATAATTAGACTATAGTAAATGCGCTGGTTGTAGTTTTCACACTTGATTCTTCATGGCATAATTAGAATAAAGTAAATGTGGGGCTTATATTAGAACACTGAACATTCAAAATGTCGAGTGTTCTAATATCGAACCCTATCAATCAAAAATTTAAAACACTGAACAGTCAGAACAGCAGATTTTTTCACTCCAAAACACATACACACAACACAAGCACACTAAACAAACAGCAATCCACACATATACACCTAAACCCTTACACCTAACCTTACACTAAACTATACATACACCACTAACTATCCACTTACCTTAACCCAAACTCTAACCCTAAGGTCCATCACTATCGCACAGTCACCTCAACCACGCCCTAACCCTAACTCACCTACCCCACGCTAAACCTCACGTCCACACAATCCCACACGTACCTGACCCACGCCCTAACCCTAACTCCCCTAACCCGCCCAAACCCTCACGTCCACACAATCACACACTTACCTGAACCCGACCCTTAACTTTCCACCAGAGCTCTGAAAATATCAAGGCAACAGAAACTGACAACTGCATTCTTTCCCTAGGAAAAAATTTGGTTTTCTGTTTCTTCGATATTTTCAGGGTTTGTTGAAAACAGGTTGATATTAGAACACTCGAAATTTTGAATGTTTTGTATTCTAATATAGACCCAAAATGTGCTGGGTGAAGTTTTCACAGTTCAACAGTCAGGCATAATTAGACAATAGTAAATGTGCTGGGAGTAGTTTTTGCAGTTCATCATTCAGTTATAATTAGACTATAGTAAATGTGCTGGGTGTAGTTTTCGCAGTTCAATGTTCAGGGCATAAGTAGACTATAGTAGATGTGCTGGGTGTAATTTTCGCAGTTCAACATTCAGGCATAATCAACTACAGTAAATGTGCTAGGTGTAGATTTTGCAGTTCAACATTCTGGGCATAATTAGACTATAGTAAATCTTCTAGGTTTAGTTTTTACAGTTCAAGCTTCAGGCATAATGAGACTACAATGAATATGCTGGGTGTATTTTTCAAAATTCAACATTCAGGGCATAATTAGACTTTAGTAAATGTGTTGGGTGTAGTTTTCACCGATCAACATTCAGGGCATAATTAGACTATAGTAAATGTGCTGGTTGTAGTTTTTGGAGTTCAACATTCAGGCATAATTTGACTATAGTAAATGTGCTGGGTGTAGTTTTCACAGTTCAAAGTTCAGGGCATAAGTAGACTATGATAAATGTGCTGCGTGTAGTTTTCTCATTTCAATGTTCAGGGCATAATTCGACTGTAGTATTATGCTGGGTGTAGTTTTTGCAGTTCAACATTCAGGCATAATTAGACTATAATAAATGTGCTGGGTGTAGTTTTGTCCTTTCAATTTTGGGGCATAATTAGCCTATAGTAAATGTGCTGGGTGTAGTTTTTGCATTTCAACATTCAGGGCATAATTAGACTATAGTAAATCTGCTATTTGTAGTTTTCACAGTTCAACATTCAGGCATAATTAGACTGTAGTAAATGTGCTGGGTAAATTTTCACAGGTCAATGTTCAGGGCATAATTAGACTATAGTAAATGTGCTGGGTGTATTTTTTGCAGTTCAACATTCAGGCATAATTAGACTATAGTAAAAGTGCTGCGTGGAGATTTCACAGTTCAACATTAAGGCATAATTAGATTATAGCAAATGTACTGTGTGACCTTTTCACAGTTTAATATTCAGGCATAATTAGACTATAGTAAATATACTGCTTGTAGTTTTCGCAGTTCAACGGTTAGGGTATAATTAGACTATTGTAAGTGTGCTGGGTGTAGTTTTCCCGCTTTACTATTCAGGGCATAATTAGACTATAGAAAATGTGCAGGGTGGACTTTCCATAGTTCAGCGTTCGGGGCATAATTTGACTATACTAAATGTGCTGGGTGTTGTATTTTTTGGAGTTCAACATTTAGACATAATTAAACTATAGTAAATATGCTGGGTGCAGTTTTCACACTTCAACATTCAGACATAATTAGACTATAGTAAATCTGCTAGGTGTAGTTTTCACAGTTCAGCATTCAGGCAAAATGAGACTACAGTAAATATACTGGTTGTAGTTTTCACAGTTCAACATTCAGGGCATAATAAGACTATAGTAAATGTGCTGGGTTTAGTTTTCGCAGTTCAGTTTTCAGGGCATTATTAGACTTTAGTAAATATGCTGTGTGTAGTTTCCGCAGTTCAACATTCAGGCATAATAAGACTATAGTAAATGTGCTAGGTATAGTTTTCACAGTTCAGTTTTCAGGGCATTATTAGACTTTAGTAAATATGCTGTGTGTAGTTTCCGCAGTTCAACATTCAGGCATAATTAGACTATAGTAAATGTGCTGGGTATAGTTTTCTCTGTTCAACATTCAGGGCATAATTAGACTACAGTAAATGTGCTGGGTGGAGATATCATAGTTCAACATTCAGGCATAATTAAACTATAGTGAATATACTGGGTGAGATTTTCACAGTTCAACTTTCAGGATTAATTAGACTTTAGTAAATGTGCTGGGTGCAGTTTTCACCTTTCAGCGGTTAGGGCATAATTACACTCTAGTAAGTGTGCTGGGTGTAGTTTTCTCAAATCAACATTCAGGGCATAATTAGACTATTGAAAATGTGCTGGGTGTAGATTTCACAGTTCAACATTTAGGGCATAATTAGACTATAGTAAATGCACTGGGTGTAGTTTTTAGAGTTCAATATTCAGGCATAATAAGACTATAGTAAATGTGCTGGGAGTAGTTTTCACTGTTCAACGTTCAGGGCATAATTAGACTATAGAAAATGTGCTGGGTGTAGATTTCACAGTTTAATTTTCAGGCATAATTATATAATAGTAGATGTACTGGGTTTAGCTTTCACAGTTCAACATTCAGGTATAAGTAGACTATAATAAATGTGCTGGTTGTAGTTTTTGCAGTTCAACGTTCAGGGCATAATTAGACTATAGTAAATGTGCTGGGAGTAGTTTTCTGGTTCAACATTCGGTTATAATTAGACTATAATAAATGTGCTGGTTGTAGTTTCTGCAGTTCAACATTCAGGGCATAAGTAGACTATAGTAGATGGGGTTCATATTACATTGTCGAAAGACAAACATTTCGAATGGTCAGAAGAGCAAAACGGCTGAATATCGAAACTTTTATTGTGGGGGGCTACGCCTGCCACACCCCCCGCTAAATATATATACCATCTCTAAGATCGCACTACAGTGAGGTAAGGGCAAATATTCTAATCATCAGTGTACTGCGATCCCACAATCCGAATGTTGATATCCGCCGGTTTCGCTCTTCTGTGCATTCGACATTGTTGTCTTTCGACAAGATAATAGATCCCTAGTAGATGTGCTTGTTGTAGTTTTTTCATTTCAACCCTCAGGGTATAATTAGACTATAGTAAATGCGCTGGTTGTAGTTTTCACAGTTGATTCTTCAGGGCATAATTAGAATATATTAAATGCGGGGCCTATATTAGAACACCAAACATTCAAAATGTCAAGTGTTCTAATATTGAACCCTATCAATCGAAAATTCAAAACACTGAGCAGTCAGAACAGCACATTTTTTCACTCCAAAACACATACACACAACACAAGCACACCAAACAAACAGCAATCGACACACATACACCTAAACTCTTACACCCAACCCTACACTAAACTATAAACTATATTTTCGCAGTTCCAGATTCAGGCATAGATAGACTATAGTAAGTCTGCTGGGTATAGTTTTCGCACTTCACCATTCAGGGCATAATTAGACTATAGAAAATGTGGTGGGTGTTGTTTTCGCAGTTCAAGATTCAGGCATAGATCGACTATAATAAATGTGCTGTTTGTAGTTTTTGCAGTTCAAAAGTTAGGGCAAAATTAGACTATAGTAAGTGTGCCTGGTGTAGTTTTCGCACTTCATCATTTAGGGAATAACTATACTATAGAAAATTTGCAGGGTGGAGTTTCCGCAGTTCAACGTTCAGGGCATAATTTGACTATAGTAAATGTGCTCAGTGTAGTTTTCGTAGTTCAGCATTCAGGCATAATTTGACTATATTAAATGTGCTGGGAGTAGTTTTCACTGTTCAATGTTCAGGGCATAATTAGACTATGGAAATTGTACTGGGTGTAGATTTCACAGTTCAGTTTTCAGGCATAATTATACTATAGTAGATGTACTGGGTGTACCTTTCACAGTTCAACATTCAGGTATATATAGACTATAATAAATGTGCTGGTTGTAGTTTTTGCAGATCAACGTTCAGGGCATAATTACACTATAGTAAATGTGCTGGGTGTAGTTTTCGAGTTCAACTTTCAGTTATAATTAGACTATAATAAATGTGCTGGGTGTAGTTTTCGCAGTTCAAAGTTCAGGGCATAAGTAGACTATAGTAAATGTGCTGGGTGCAGTTTTGTCATTTCGATGTTCGGGGCATAATTAGACTATAGTAAATGTGCTGGGTGTAGTTTTCACAGTTCAACATTCTTGCATAAATAGACTATAGTAAATGTGCTGGGTGTAGTTTTCGCAGTTCAAAGTTCAGGGCATAAGTAGACTATAGAAAATGTACTGGGTGTAGATTTCACAGTTCAGTTTTCAGGCATAATTATACTATAGTAGATGTACGGGGTGTAGCTTTCACAGTTCAACATTCAGGTATATATAGACTATAATAAATGTGCTGGTTGTAGTTTTTGCAGTTCGACGTTCATGGCATAATTACACTATAGTAAATGTGCTGGGTGTAGTTTTCGAGTTCAACATTCAGTTATAATTAGACTATAATAAATGTGCTGGGTGTAGTTTTTGCAGTTCAAAGTTCAGGGCATAAGTAGACTATGATAAATGTGCTGCGTGTAGTTTTCTCATTTCAATGTTCAGGGCATAATTTGACTATAGTATTATGCTGGGTGTAGTTTTTGCAGTTCTACATTCGGGCATAATTAGACTATAGTAAATGTGCTGGGTGTAGTTTTGTCCTTTCAATTTCGGGGCATAATTAGCCTGTAGTAAATGCGCTGGGTGTAGTTTTTGCAGTTCAGCATTCGGGCATAATTAGACTATAGTAAATGCGCTGGGTGTGGTTTTTGCATTTCAACATTTGGGCATAATTAGAATATAGTAAATGTGCTGTGTGTAGTTTTTGCAGTTCAACATTCAGGCATAATTAGACTATAGTAAATGTGCTGGGTGTAGGTTTCCCGCTTTACTATTCATAGGTTCATAGGTTCATAGGTAGGTACTAGGCTATCTGCCCAAGGGCATTTATAAGCCTAGCCAGAATGTGTTGGCTTTCGCCTCCCTTTTAGATTAGTTTCCTGAGCCGCTGTCCAGCAGGGCCATTGAAGTGATCCCAGGGGTAAATTTATGATTTCCCATCCACTCGTCAAGATTTCTCTTAAAGATCGTCAGTGTGGGGCTTTGCCTAACATAGACTGGGATTCTATTCCCGAGTGAGGGAAGTCTCTGGGACAGGAATCTATCCCTCCAGCATGTTGTATTTATTGGTGTGCTGAGGTTTAAATCCATGGAGCATGTGGCTCTAAGAGATTTGGTTTTCTTGAGGTTGAGCATGTCCATTAATTCCGGGTTAGACATGGCCTTGTACAGCAGGCAGAGATCACCTCTGAGTAGGTGGTAAGCAACCGAGTAGAGCTGGAGTTTCTTTAGTCGAGCTGCATAGGGCATCTGTTTGAAGCCCACACTCCTCTTGGTGAGGTACTTCTGTGGTCTTTCCAGATGTTGCAGGTGTCGAGTAAGGTACATCCCAAATGGGGCATTGTACTCTGTTATGGGCCTGATGAGCGATGAGTAGAGGGGCACAATGACCTCTCTTGATCTAGATGTGAACCCTTTCATGATTAGGTGGGCTACATAGAAGGATTTTCTAACCACTTTGGCAATGTGATTATCAAAGGAGAGGTTGCTATCTACTTGGGTCCCCAGATCCCTAATTACATCTTCCATACTTTGTGGATTACCATCTTATGTGGTAGTTCATTGGCACTTTGTTTTTCCCAAAGGGGATGATTATGCACTTTTTGGCATTTAGCTTGAGGCCATGGTTTTGACACCAGGTATTTGACTCTGTGTAACCCTTCTGGAGGATGTCTGTGTCAGCCGGAGAGTCAATTATGGCCCCCAGTTTGCAATCATCTGCGAACTTGTTCAGCCATAGTCCTCCCATGCTTGCCTGTTCCTCAGGGAAGTATATACCAAACAGGAGGGGTCCCAGGACTGAGCCCTGTGGGACACCACTTGTAATGGGCTTAGAGTTGGACATGGCACCCACAACTCTGACCATGTGAATTCTATCCATGAGTCAGTTGGCAACCCATCTCGTGACATAGGGATTAATGTTCAAACTGGTAAGCTTATCTATAATGCCAGAGTGGGGAATGGTGTTGAAGGCCTTTGCGAGGTCCAGGTAGGCTGTGTGGACTACCTTTCCCTCATCTATGCCCTTGGTAACTGTTTCAAAGAAGTCAACTAGGTTTAGGAGGCAAGATCTGCCTTTAACAAAGCCAAATTGGTTAGGGTCCAGTGTCTGGAGGATCCCAATGTCTCTGTCAATGAGTTCCATGATGATGCGCTCCATAGCTTTGCAGACCAGACTAGTCAAGCTTATAGGGCGATAGTTCCCATGATCCATTGTGGCATCACCTTTGTGAAGTGGGATAACTGTTGCTGTGTGCCATTCTTTAGGTACATAGCCTGTGGTAAGGCTGAGTTTGAACAGTGAATTTAGTTGAGGGTTTAGTTCATTTTGGAGCTCGTGTAAGATGCAGCCTGGGATACCATCTGGTCCCATTGATGCTGTATTTTTGGCTTTGGAAAGGGCTGTTTTCACCTGTGTGTCTGTGATGTCTGGGGCTCTACATTCTTCTGGGATGGACACGGGCCCTTTTGGGGGTGGGGGGGGTAAGGTTTGCACTGAACCTGTCTGCCAGGATGTTGGCAATGTCAGTTGGTTCAGTGTATTTTTTACCATTTTGCACTAGCTCAGAGCATATCCGAGAGTTGCCACCTAGATTCTTGACATAGCTAAAGAAGGCTTTGTGATTATCTTTAGAGTCTTTGGCAATTTTTCTTTCGAAGCCGGCCTTGGATTATTTTATGAGGGATCGTATTTTCTTGTTAATACTGATCAGGGATGCCTTCCCTTTTTGGGATTTTGCTCTATCATGTAATAGTTTCCTCCTTCTGTTGTATAGCTTATTTTTGGCCAGGGTCCACCAGACTGGTTTCCTCTTTTTGGAGGAATGAGTCTTGGTTTTACTTGTGATGGTTCGATCCGTGCATTCCTGTAGGTGCTCATAGAATGCATTTGTAAAGGATTCTGTGGTTTGGAAAGCGTTATCCTTTAGCAAGGGGGCTTTGAAACTTTCCACCTTGGTCTTAAGAAATGTGAAGTTTGCTTTTGAAAAGTTTTTCACAGTGGTTTCCTTGACTGGGGTGGGGTTGGGATGTGGATGTCCAGTGTGATTAGTTTATGGTCTGATCTTACCAGCGATGGGTTTACCTCTGGTGTGGAACATTGATCCCCCATGTTGGTGATGATCAGGTCCAATATGTTGTCACCTCTTGTGGGAGTGGTGACCAGTTGTTCCAGGGTGTTTGAGTTTATAAACTCTAGGAAGCATTGGGCAAAGGAGTTTGTACTTGAGTAGTTTTCCCAGTCAATGTTTGGGTAGTTGAAATCACCCAATATTATGATGTTTGGTAGGACCTTCATATTTTCTATTGTTCTCAGGAATGCTGAGTGGGGGTCCTGAGACAAGGTGGGTGATCTGTAGCAAGCTACAATTTAAAAAGCAGCTTTGCCCACTGTTAGTTGCACTTGGATGGTCTGCCAGTAACCTGGAGGTGTGGGTATCCTTGATGAAAATGGATACACCCCCGTCTTTTGTATTTCGGCCTGGGTTCTGGGGCCGAAAGGTATGGTATGGGTTATAGCCTGGTAGTGCTGGGGTGCTCTCTGGAGCCTTGAACCAGGTTTCGGTTACTGCACAGATATCGCTTCTCTGCATACTGAGTAGTGCCTCCAGTCCGTGCATTTTGAGGTTTAGACTTCTGGAATTGAGTAGCATTACCCTCAGTTTTTGGTTTCTTGTGTTGTTTATGGAGGTGGGTTTGCTTTTGAGCCTTGCCTAAAAAAGGCCCTATGGGGGTGGCAAGAGCCTTGGCCAGTATTCGAAAGCCTAAGGGCAACAGGTGCAAGCCATCTCTGATGAAGTAACATGGCTTGTCGAGCATGTTATCCCAGGCTGACAGACACTGGATCCCCTTTGAACGACATCAATAGCTTAGCCAATTGTTAAAATTGATCATTTTATCTTCAGGGCATAATTAGACTATAGAAAATGTGCAGGGTGGACTTTCCGCTATTCAACGTTTAGGGCTGGGTGTTGTTTTCACAGTTCCAGATTCAGGCATAGACAGACTATAATAAGTGTGCAGGGTGTAGTTTTCACACTTCACCATTCAGGGCATAATTAGACTATAAAAAATGTGCAGGGTAATGTTTCTGCAGTTCAACGTTCAGGGAATAATTTGACTATAGTAAATGTGCTGGGTGTTTTTTTCACAGTTCAAGATTCAGGCATAGATAGACTATAGTAAATGTGCTGCTTGTAGTTTTCACAGTTCAAAAGATAGGACAAAATTAGACTATAGTAAGTGTGCTTGGTGTAGTTTGTGCACTTCACCATTTAGGGAATAATTAGACTATAGAAAATGTGCAGGGTGGAGTTTCTGCAGTTCAACGTTCAAAGCATAACTTGACTATAGTAAATGTGCTCAGTGTAGTTTTCGTAGTTGAACATTCAGGCATAATTTGACTATAGTAAATGTGCTGGGTGTAGTTTTCGCAGTTCAACATTCAGGCATAATTAGACTATAGTAAATGTGTTGTTTGTAGTTTTTGCAGTTCAATGGTTTGGACATATTTAGACCATAGTAAGGGTGCTGGGGGTAGTTTTCGTACTTCAACATTCAGTGCATAATTAGACTATAGTAAATGTGCTGGGTGTAGTTTTCGCAGTTCAACGTTCAGGGCATAATTAGACTATAGTAAATGTGCTGGGTATAGTTTTTCAGCTTAACATTCAGGCAAAATTACACCATAGTAAAAGTGATGGTTCTAGTTTTCGTAGTTCAGTGTTCATGGCATTAGTAGACTATAGTAAATGTGCTGGGTGTAGTTTTCAGAGTTCAACGTTCAGGGCATAATTAGTCAACAGTAAATATGCTGGGTGTAGTTTTCACACTTCAACATTCAGGCATAATTAGACTATAGTAAATGTGCTGGGTGTAGTTTTTGCAGCTCAATGTTCAGGCAAAATTACACCATATAAACGCGTTGGTTGTAGTTTTCGTAGTTCAGCATTCAGGTATAATTAGACTGTAGTAAATCTGCTGATTGTAGTTTTTGCAGTTCAAAGTTTAGGGCATAATTAGGCTTTAGTAAATGTACTGGGTATAGTTTCTGCAGTTCACCCTTCAGGGCATAATTAAATTATTGTAAATGTGCTGGATGGAGTTTTCACAGTTCAATATTTAGTGCATAATTTGACTATAGTAAACGTGCAGTTTTCACAGTTCAACATTCAGGCATAATTAGACTATAGTAAATGTGCTGGTTGTACTTTCACAGTTCAATGGTTACGGCATAATTACACTATAGTAAGTGTGGTCAGTGCAATTTTTGCACTTCACCATTCACGGCATAATTAGACTACAGTAAATGCGCTGGGTGGGTTTTCACAGTTCAACGTTCAGGGCTTAATTAGACTGAAGTAAATGTGCTGGGTTTAGGTTTCACAGCTCAACATTCAGGCATAATTAGACTGTAGTAAATGTACTTTGTGTTGTTTTCACAGTTCAACATTCAGGCACAATTAGACTATAGTAAGTGTGATGGTTGTACTTTCACAGTTCAATGGTTAGGGCATAATGACACTATAGTAAGTGTGGTCGGTGCAATTATCGCACTTCACCATTCACGGCATAAATAGACTACAGTAAATGTGGTGGGTGGAGTTGTCATAGTTCAATGTTCAGGGCATAATTAGACTGTAGTAAATGTGCTGGGTGTAGGTTTCACAGTTCAACATTCAGGCATAAATGTACTCTGTGTTGTTTTCGCCGTTTAACATTCAGGCACAATTTGACTATATTAAATGTGCTCAGTGTAATTCGTAGTTCAAAGTTCAGGGCATAATTAGACTATAGTAATGTTCTGGGTGTAGTTTTTGAAGTTAAACATTCTTGCATAATTAGACTACAGTAAATTTGATAAGTGTAGTTTTTGCAGTTCAGCTTTCAGGGCATAATTAGACTATAGTAAATATGCTGGGTGTAGTTTTCACAGTTCAACGGTCAGGGCATAAATAGACTATAGTAAATGTGCTGGGTGTAATTTTCGCAGTTCAACATTCAGGCATAATCAACTATAGTAAATGTGCTAGGTGTAGTTTTCGCAGTTTAACCCTCAGGCTTAATTAGACTATCGTAAATGTGCTGGGTGTAGTTTTCATAGTTCAATGTTCAGGGGATAATTAGAACTATAGTAAATGTCCTGGGTTTAGTTTTCGTAGTTTAACATTTGGGCATAATTAGACTATAGTAAATATGCTGGGTGTAGTTTTCACAGTTCAACGGTCAGGGCATAAATAGACTATAGTAAATGTGCTGGGTGTAATTTTCGCAGTTCAACATTCAGGCATAATCAACTATAGTAAATGTGCTAGGTGTAGTTTTTGCAGTTCAACATTCTGGTCATAATAGACTATAGTCAATCTGCTAGGTTTCGTTTTTACAGTTGAACACTCAGGCATAATGAGGCTACAATAAATATGCAGGGTGTAGTTTTCACAATTCAACGTTGAGGGCATAATTAGACTATAAAAAATATGCAGGGTGGACTTTCCGCAGTTCAGCGATCAGGGCATAATTTGACTATAGTAAATGTGGTGGGTGTTGCTTTCGCAGTTCCAGATTCAGGCATAGATAAACTATAGTAAGTGTGCTGGGTGTAGTTTTCACACTTCACCATTCAGGCATCATTAGCTACACTAAATATGCTGGGTGTAGTTTCACAGTTCAACAGTCTGGACATAATTAGATTTTAGTAAATGTGCTGGGTGTAATGTTCACATTTTAACATTCAGGGCATAATTAGACTATAGTAAATGTGGTGGGTGCAGTTTTCGCAGTTCACCATTCAGGCATAATTAGACTATAGTAAATGTGCTGGTTGTAGCTTTTGTAGTTCAATGTTTAGGGCCTAATTTGACTATAATATTTGTGTCAGTGTAGTTTTTGCACGTCACCACTCAGGGCATAATTAGAGTATAGTAAATATTCTGGGTGGAGTTTTTGCAGTTCAACGTTCAACGCATAATTAGAATATAGTAAATGTCCTGGGTGTAGTTTTTGCAGTTCAACATTCAGGCATAATCAAACTATAGTAAATGTGCTGTGTATAGTTTTTGCAGTTCAACATTCAGGGCATAATTAGACTTTAGTAAAAGTGCTGGGTGTAGTTTTTGCAGTTCAACATTGAGGCATAATTAAACTCTAGTAAATTTGCTAGGTGCAGTTTTTGCAGTTCAGCGTTTAGGGCATAGTTAGATCATTGTAAATGTGCTGGGTGTAATTTTCACATTTCAACATTCAGGCATAATTAGACTATAGTAAATGTGTTGTGTGTAGTTTTCGCAGTTCATCATTCAGTTATAATTAGACTATAGTAAATGTGTTGTGTGTAGTTTTCGCAGTTCAGCGTTCGGTACATAATTAGACAATATTAAATGTGCTGCATGTAGTTTTCACAATTTAACATTCAGGCATAATTATTTGCTGGGTGTAATTTTTGGAGTTCAACATTCAGGCATAATAAGACTCTAGAAAATAATTAGACTATAGTAAATGTGCTGGGTGTAGTTTTCGCAGTTTAACCCTCAGGCTTAATTAGACTATCGTAAATGTGCTGGGTGTAGTTTTCATAGTTCAATGTTCAGGGCATAATTAGAACTATAGTAAATGTCCTGGGTTTAGTTTTCGTAGTTTAACATTTGGGCATAATTAGACTATAGTAAATGTGCTGGGTATAGTTTTTAAAAACTGCTCTGCAGTTTCCATTTACTATATTCATATTGTATAGAAATTGATGGTTAACTTCATTGCTTGAAGTATGAAGCTGACAAGAAGATGAGGAAATTGAAAGAAGATGAAGAGGTAGAGTAGTTGTGATGATAGGCTTTCATCAGCATGGGGTCTTCTTTACCTGGATTAGTCAACATGACTGTAAAAAATATATTCAGTAAAATGCTGGGTTTCTGGGTGAAAGCAACTCCCATATAAGCAATAACTCAGCTGAAATATTCATGTATGCACATTCACGTGTGCTTGTTTTGAGGGGGGGGTTGCTTTATATGTGTGTCTAAAATGTAGCCAAGACTGCTTAATAGAAACATAACTATTACAAAAATAAAATTGCAAAACATGGCACCTGACAGTGAAGAGAGAAAAATGCAAAGTAAGAATCCATGCAGTTTTTTTCAGTATACACTTGATGTTTTTTTTTTTTTTCTTTATGTCCTCCAGCTGATTTCTACTCTCTTAATATGAGATCAGCAGGTTTTCAAATTCAATTTGTGCTGAGAGAATGAAAAGACCTTCGTGTGCCGAATAATGCAGAATGCACTGACATGCAAAGAGGATTTAATTTGCCTGTTCTGTCACAGGGAGCTGTCAGTAGAAGTATTTCACCATTAGTTTGCATTCAATCTACTGGTTATAAACAAGCCGCAGGCACACAGATATTCTTGTTTTCATATTATAAATAACATACTTCAGTTATCATAGTAATGCATTACATATTTTTTTTCAAGAAAGCTCTGTTATTGACTATATGCAATGTTCTCATAACACCAGTAGAAAATTACAAAGCTAAGGATATCTATCTATCCATTGCTCTGCATCTCGTTCTCTCTCTCTCTCCCTCATCTCATTCTGTTTGCCTGTTTGTCTATCTATCTATCTATCTATCTATCTATCTATCTATCTATCTATCTATCTATCTATCTATCTATCTATCTATCTATCTATCTATCTATCTATCTATCTATCTATCTATCTATCTATCTATCCATTTCTTTAATGGATTTATGGCATTTGCTTGACAAAACAGTAAACCCAAAAGGTTAAAAACAAAATCCTAAAACAAATGAAAAACATCTTTTTTTTTGCAGGGATGCATGCTCCACACTCTCCATTAGCTATATACACTAACTCAAAAATCATACTGCAGTAGGGAAAGTGCCAGTTTCCCGATCCCCCTGTTCCACGATCTCACATAGTTAGTTTTACAGCTTTTCCTATGCTTCAGCATTTCCGACTTTCACCTTTTCTGTTTGGCCATTTCTGACTAGATATTTAGGCATTTTAGTGAAATGTCATGAATCCTTGTTTAATATGTCTGTACCTCTGTGATTATTTTCACGTCTCTGTTTACTTCACATCATATTGGCCAAGGATACTTGCACTCTGAGGCACTTTTACTTATGACTTTCACCTTTACCTTCTTCTACACTTGAAATGAATGCCTCGGGAAAACGTAACAACTGCTGTGAGTTTTAATCCTTTTCAGTATTTGAACCTGTATAATTATTTATGTTCTCAAACTGCTAGGTCAAAATATAACTTATCCACTTTTTTAACAAATGCAAACCAATACGGAAGGAAATGAGTCGTAATGTAACAGAGACTGGTAAGTACTGTAGTAATTTGCAATCTTGGACGACTTGGTTCTCCAGTTCAGTTCCTGGCTGAGGTGCTTTCTGTGTGGAGATTACATCCCACATTTCAAGCTGACATGATCTTCCAATATCTCGAAGATATTCCAGTAAGTGAATTGTGGGACTCCAAATTAACCAGTATGCATTCATCCTGTGGTAGACTGACATAGCATCCAGCACTGTACCTCTGTCTTATGTTATGCTTGCTGTTATATACCCTGGCTCTCCTTGTGACCTCAAACAGGGTAAATCAAATAATGAAAATAAATGGCTAAATGAACATAATATATATTATATTGCTAGATTATGGTTGGCATTCTTTTTAGTACAGTATTTTGGATATATTTCAACTAACACCATCCTGGATGTTTTCACTTATTCTTGGATTAGATGCAGTGCTGATCTTTGGCTTTGGCACATATGTTTTGTTGAGTAGGAGTCCATCTTCAAATGAGATGTTAAACTTAGTCTACCCACCTATGGGATTTCACTGCCCAGAGCTAAATAAAAATGTCCATAAAACTGTCATGAAAAGTATTAAAATATTGCCCTGGTATTATGGTTTGTGCCAACTACAGTCCTTAGTTTTATTTTTGTTAATTTATCTCACTTCTGTTAATCTTTCTTATACTTTTATTTTCATGTGTACTGATCAACATATTATATCTATTCTTCCCAAGAGCATTCAGTTTTGTGTGTCCTGTTTTCTTGTTGAATAAAACTTTTGGAGCTTTGCAAAAGGCACAGTAAAGGTAGGTGTGTGTGTGTGTGTGTGTGTGTGTGTGTGTGGCAAGGATGGGTGAATTTATTGACCTTCAGTTTTCATATTTACAATTTATATATTTTAAAAACTGACATACACTAATGAGAGTAATAAAGGTGGTTCTCTGTCACCCTACCCTATCCTTGACCCTAATCACAATCCTATACATGAGGGTGTTAAATATGCTTTCTCTAACATTAAAACTATACAGACGCATTTTCAGGGATTCAGAAAGAACCTGAGCACTGACATTAAGGGTTAATGAATCCCACTACTCACATTAAGGGCTGGGTAAAAAGTCCTGTTTACATAATGTAATACTTTTACATTTAGAGACATGTTAACCACAATAAGTATAGACATCATCATCGGCTAATCTGCATGTTTTTTGAATTGCTGATAAAGATCCATGAGTTCAGATCAGCACCTTCCTTTGGTAGTTAGCAATGATGGCAGAAGCATTGTTTTAGAACAGATACTCCCCCTCCACTGTCCCACTCACAATGCGCACATTTAAACACACAAACACACACATCCTTCATACACCATACCTATCCCTGTGTTGCCAGAACACCTCTGGTGTCTCCTTTTTCTGGATGATTACAGACAATCAGTAAGACATTACAATGTGACACTTCATATTCTTCATTACATGCATGCTAGTGCAAAAGCTGTTATGCTAACCCTATGTAACTAACCTGGCACATCCAACAATTTGAACTTCTGAAGAGATTCCTCACTAAATAAATACAGGGCATCAATCACTTGCTATGTAGACTGCCTCAAATCTCTATCCCTGCATTCTGTCTCCTACTTGCTGTTAAGAAGACATCTATGCTTGGTCTACAAGGCATCTTCAAACCCAGTCTGATGTACCTCTTGCATATCCATAAAACAAACACCACCAGAATTACCTATTTTAAAGACTCAGACCTTGCCTGTGATACAAACAGGACCTGATGGAGATATAGGTACATATCCCTGAGACTGCCACTTCTCTGGAAAAGGCTCCCCATCCATTTGAAGCAGAGTTCCTCCTTAAACCAATTCAAGCGTAACTTGGACAACTGGAAGGGGGAGTAAAAATATACCACTGGTTTAGCACCATGTCTCTAATGGACATGGGTAAGTGTTTCATCACCCAAGCCCTGCTTACACTATCAAGGATACGACAACTTGTCAGACGTGGGATGCATGGCTAGGCTTAAAAAGGCCCAGGTAATCATTAACTTGGGTCTATTATATCATCGAACTTCAAAAAGTTCGAATGATGTAATATCGAACCCAAATGTCTGAAACATGAAAATAGTGAACACACATAACAGCGATTTTTTTCCCAGGGAAAAAAATTGCTGTTCCCTAACAAAAAAAAAAAACCTGCACCCTTAAACTTAAACTAAAGTGGGGGCTTCACCCCCCACATCCACCACACCCCCCTTACTTAAATATACCAACTCCAAGATCTCACCACAGTGGAGGAAATAGCAAAGCCCCGAAAAGGGCCAACCAATTTTTTTTCCCTGCGAAAAAAATCAATGTGCCATAGCTTTGCTATTTTCATATTTTGGACATTTGGGTTGGATATTACATCGTTCAAACTTTTTGAAGTTTAACAATGTAATATAGACCCCATTAACTTAGTATATATGTATGAACCTGTGAATTAGCAACTTTCTAATTTTATCGGAGGAATAATTAAAATGCAGCTATGCTTTTGTCTATAAGTTATTTTTTTTTACTTTGCCTTGAGGTATTGTGCTACAAGGTTGAGAGGTATGCTTAATATTTCCTGTCCCACTCCTTCGTAAGTCACAAACTGTTACAGGCATTAAAAAATGCCTGAGATACTCATTATATGTGGGAGGTTGGCATAATGGTTAAGGTGTTTACCTTACAGGCACAAAGTGCAGGGTTTAATTCTCACATGGGGTAATTGGCTAGGCTTAAAATAATCCACAAGGGCAGTTAGCCTAATACTAATGTATGACTCTATATGTTAAAGAAATTCTTGCTGCAATAACTCATTTGGTAGCACATCAGTTTAATGCTGAGATTAGAAGGTTTAAATCTTGACTGTTGACATTACATCCCTGGTGTCTAATGCTGATGCAGAGAGTTAATATCCCCTGTGGGAGGGAAAAGGGTTGGAATCACTTTTAGTGGCTTTAAAGGCATGCTACCATTTTTTTGTTTATAATTAGATGCCATTGCAGTAGACTATACAGAGTATCCCTGCTATATATGTTTTCCCAAACAATGTCTCAGAGTTCTCAATGGTGTCCAGTGTTTCATCCTGTTACCCATTATGTTTAAGTGCTGTTATAACATTTAAAGTTCTCCCTGGTGGCTAGTACTCCTCCTGACCCAATGTATCAGGTTGTACTCATTAGTTTAGGGGTGGGTTGAAGTATGACAGCCTCTCCAACCTACCCTCCAGCACACGTGTGTGAGGGCATGCACGCACACAAACACAC